>NC_140259.1:6639958-6759958 GCF_949987555.1 Borostomias antarcticus | reverse complement strand
CCCTGGCAGAACCTCCCTCAGGGCTGGGGAGGAGAACACGCTTTACCCTGGCAGAACCTCCCTTCAGGGTTGGGGAGGAGAACACATATTACCCTGTCAGAACCTCCCTTCAAGGTTGGGAAGGAGAACACACATTACCCTGGCAGAACCTCCCTTCAGGGTTGGGGAGGAGAACACGCTTTACCCTGGCAGAACCTCTCTTCAGGGCTGGTTAGGAGAACATGCTTTACCCTGGCAGAACCTCCCTTCAGGGTTGGGGAGGAGTTAAGGCGCTAGTTCGGGGCACAGTCACTCCTTCTGCCCAGTCTCTGCTAACTCTTTTTCTTTGGAATACACATGCCTCGTGCCTCACTAAATAAAATTGAATTAGACAGTAAAAGGCCAAAAGACATAAATAAAATACATAAATATTGTAAATTAAAATATATAAACAAAATACATAAATAAACAGTAAGCATGATTTAAAAAAATCAAAGTGAGTGTAGAAGAGGCAACACAAAGAGCATCCGAAAGCAAGACTGACAACGTGTGTTTTAAGAGCTTTATTAAGTTCGCTGTCAGGCTATTTCAGAGGCTGGAGGCATAACATACTAAAAGCTGCCTCTCCATAGGTCTTAGTCCTGGGCCCTGGTGTAGTTAGAAGACCAGTAGCAGAGGACGGCAGAACTCTACAGGGTTCATCCCTCAAAAGCACATCTGGCATATATTGTGGTTGCACAGTCATGAATTGGTTTAAAAACGAATTGAATAATCTTAAAATGAATTCTGGAACTATGTGTGCTCTCTGTCTAGTCTTGGTCAGTACTCGTGCTGCTGCATTCTCTATGTTTTGCAGCTGATCAATGTCTTTCTTGGGTAGGCCAGACAGGAGAGCACTGCAGTAATCAAGTCTGCTTGTCATAAAAGCATGGATATGTTTCTCAGTGTCCGCTAAAGAGAGACATGTTCCTCTGGTGGTAAAAAACGGTTTGGTCATATTCTTTAATATGTGCTTCAAAATTAAGATCAGAATCTAAAATTACACATAGATTTTTCACCTGGTTTTAGTCTTTAGTGTTTAATGAGTTTGAATTAAGACCAGATTACCTCTCTGGTCTTTAGCTCCAATGATTATAACCTCTGTCTTGTCCTCTTGATTGGAGAAAGTGTTGAGACATCCAGGTATTTATATGTCTAATACATTTATAAAGTTTTGGTGGGGCTAAAATCATCGGGTGACATAGAGATATACAATTGAGTATCGTCTGCATAGCAATGAAAATCAATAACATGTTTCCTTGCTGCTACCAACGGGTAACATGCATAAGCTAAACAGTACAGGGCCCAGAATTGAACCTTGTGGAACACCGCATGTTATATTTACCATCTTACGAGCTTTGGTCCCCAAGGGTGACAAATAATTTTCTGCCTGTTAGATAGGTCCTGAACCAGTTTTTCATATCACATTTCAACCTTTAATCCCAGGAATATTCACATCTTTTTTCTTTTTTTCTCAGGAAATTGTTAACTTCAACTGTCGCAAGCTTGTGGCCTCCATGCCGCTGTTCGCCAACGCGGACCCCAACTTTGTGACGGCCATGTTGACCAAGCTGAGGTTTGAGGTCTTCCAGCCGGTAGACTACATCATCCGGGAGGGGACAATTGGGAAGAAGATGTACTTCATCCAGCACGGCGTGGTCAGTGTGCTCACCAAGGGCACCATGGGAATGAAACTGATTGACGGCTCCTACTTTGGAGGTGAGCTCAGAAACACGCCCCTGGACTATGGTTACGCTTCTATTGTACTGTACTCTACTGTAGTCTATTCTATTCTTGTCTTGTCCACCCAATCCAGTCCACTCCATTCTACACTTCTATGCTACAGTGAAGCAATAACTCATGAGAGGGTGTGGTATATGGCCTATATACCACAACCCTTGAGTGAGTTATTGCTTTTATACAACGGGTTACACCGTCGGGAAATATTTATAGAATCAAAACCTAGTATTTCAGTGTCTTAATGCCGATTTTAGTGAACTGCGGCCAGAAAAATAGTTCCCAAACTATTACGTTGCTATGGAGTTTCAAATGAGGATCAATATTCCTGGAGGAACAGTGATGGCATCCCATAGTTAACATTGGTTTGGAACTGTAACTGAAATGGAAATGATCCGTTACCCTTCCTTTCAGCAATGTGTCTGAGTCCTGGATATGACCTAGCAACCAAACACCTAGCTTGACAACCTAGACTAATGACGTAGCTAGTGTAAGGCACCCCTGATCTTGCTAGCTTGCCACGATCTAAGTGTGATCCATGCATATTTACTGTGCAACATATCAATTGCCCAGTTGTCAAAACTAATTGGCAACAAACTGTTTATGATTGCCAGCCTCATTGTCCTCAAACAAGTTGATTTTCCCCCACGTTTGATATGTCACTGTAGTCTCAGTTTAGGTTAGACCAGGCTAGCTAGCGTTAGCTAGCCAAATACATTGTGAGTTGAGATGCGCCGTGATCAGCTATAGCTAATGAAAGGATAAAGGATTTAAATCCTGGAGTTGCCTCTTCACATGGGTCTATCTTGAAAATCGCCTGCGTGCGTTGTTTGATACAAATGCACAGATTACGGCACCGGAGATGTGCGCATTCAGCTGTAACGTTAGTGGATGACACACACAGGCTACACTGTACCAACAGACCCTACCGGGGACGTCCAACAACGTGTCGACACATTTTCAAACAGGCTTTATTTTGGTAAAATAAAATAAAAAAATCAGGATGTGATAAACTGACTGTCAGTGCAAAAATTACATTGGAATGTTGAAACAGTGAAACAGGACGGTGAGAGTTGCCGTTTTGCTGGCTGGAAAGAGATGAACAGTGTTGATCCGTTTAGCCAATGAGCAAGATAGTCTGTTAGCTTCCAGAATATTCTTCCTGTGAAACATCGCCCGGTGTTCGGGCCGTGGTCTTGGAGGGTATCTGGCACATCCAGTGGCCAGGTGTGTGTGTGTGTGTGTGTGTGTGTGTGTGTTTGCGTGTATGTGTGTGTGTGTGTGTTTGTGTGTGTGTTTGCGTGTGTGTTTGTGTGTGTGTGTGTTTGCGTGTACCTTCATGTTTGTGTGTGTGTGTGTGTGTCACAGCTCATAAGGACCATTAATTCCGGCTCATTAGCGAACTAGGACAGTGATGACAGAGAGGAAAGGGAGAAGGAGAGAGATGAGAGAGAGGAAGCAGAGAAGGAAGCTCACTAAACCTCCAGAGTAGTAACTCCCCTCAGAGAGGAAGTAGAGGGGGTCTGCGGTCTTGTAGCGGTCTAAGCATCAGTTTCCGGTGCAGCTGACAGCAGACCAGGTGAGAGACCGGTGGTCTCGCCAGATCCAAATATGGCCGTATCCCATGGGGGGGAGTGGCATATTGGGCCGCCACTCCTAATGGTGGTTAGCTTTATTTTGGCACAAGGACCCGACACTCTATAGTGACCCCGTCAGGTAGTACAAGCCATTCTGATCAGAGATCTGCCACCCAGATGTGTCTAGTCCAGTCCTAGGCCGAGCAGTGACAAATTTAATTATTTCCACCTGAAAAAAAACATAAGGGGTATGTATGGTGGGGGGGTTTTTCAGACCAAATTTATTTTTATCTGCAATCTTCCTGAACATTCACAGGTGTGTAGTACAAGCCTTGCTGATCAGGGATCTGCCACCCATGGGTGTCGAGTCCAGTCCTAGGCCGGGCAGTGACAAATGTAATTATTTCCACCTGAAAAAAACATAAGGGGTATGTATGGCGGGGTTTTTTTTCAGACCAAATTTAATTCTATCTACAATCTTCATGAACATTCACAGGCATGTAGTACAAGCCATTCTGATCAGAGATCTGCCACCCAGGTGTGTCTAGTCCAGTCCTAGGAGGAGCAGTGACAAATTTAATTATTTCCACCTGAAAAAAAACATAAGGGGTATGTATGGCGTTCTTTTTTTCAGACCAAATTTATTTCTATCAACAATCTTCATGAACATTCACAGGTATGTAGTACAAGCCATTCTGATCAGAGATCTGCCACCCAGGTGTGTCTAGTCCAGTCCTAGGAGGAGCAGTGACAAATTTTATTATTTCCACCTGAAAAAAAACATAAGGGGTATGTATGGTGGGGTTTTTTTTCAGACCAAATTTATTTTTATCTGCAATCTTCCTGAACATTCACAGGTGTGTAGTACAAGCCTTTCTGATCAGTGATCTGCCACCCATGGGTGTCTAGTCCAGTCCTAGGCCGGGCAGTGACAAATTTTATTATTTCCACCTGAAAAAAAACATAAGGGGTATGTATGGCGGTTTTTTTTTTCAGACCAAATTTATTTCTATCTACAATCTTCATGAACATTCACAGGCATGTAGTACAAGCCATTCTGATCAGAGATCTGCCACCCAGGTGTGTCTAGTCCAGTCCTAGGAGGAGCAGTGACAAATCTAATTATTTCCAGCTGAAAAAAAACATAAGGGGTATGTATGGCGTTTTTTTTTTCAGACCAAATTTATTTCTATCTACAATCTTCCTGAACATTCACAGGTGTGTAGTACAAGCCTTGCTGATCAGGGATCTGCCACCCATGGGTGTCGAGTCCAGTCCTAGATCGGGCAGTGACAAATGCAATTATTTCCACCTGAAAAAAAACATAAGGGGTATGTATGGCGTTTTTTTTTTTCAGACCAAATTTAATTCTATCTACAATCTTCATGAACATTCACAGGTATGTAGTACAAGCCATTCTGATCAGAGATCTGCCACCCAGGTGTGTCTAGTCCAGTCCTAGGAGGAGCAGTGACAAATTTTATTATTTCCACCTGAAAAAAAACATAAGGGGTATGTATGGTGGGGGGTTTTTTCAGACCAAATTTATTTTTATCTGCAATCTTCCTGAACATTCAAAGGTGTGTAGTACAAGCCTTTCTGATCAGGGATCTGCCACCCATGGGTGTCTAGTCCAGTCCTAGGCCGGGCAGTGACAAATGTAATTATTTGCACCTGAAAAAAAACATAAGGGGTATGTATGGCGTTTTTTTTTTTCAGACCAAATTTATTTCTATCTACAATCTTCATGAACATTCACAGGCATGTGGTACAAGCCATTCTGATCAGAGATCTGCCACCCAGGTGTGTCTAGTCCAGTCCTAGGAGGAGCAGTGACAAATTTAATTATTTCCACCTGAAAAAAAACATAAGGGGTATGTATGGCGTTCTTTTTTTCAGACCAAATTTATTTCTATCAACAATCTTCATGAACATTCACAGGTATGTAGTACAAGCCATTCTGATCAGAGATCTGCCACCCAGGTGTGTCTAGTCCAGTCCTAGGAGGAGCAGTGACAAATGTTATTATTTCCACCTGAAAAAAAACATAAGGGGTATGTATGGCGTTTTTTTTTTTCAGACCAAATTTAATTCTATCTACAATCTTCATGAACATTCACAGGCATGTAGTACAAGCCATTCTGATCAGAGATCTGCAACCCAGGTGTGTCTAGTCCAGTCCTAGGAGGAGCAGTGACAAATTTAATTATTTCCACCTGAAAAAAAACATAAGGGGTATGTATGGAGGTTTATTTTTTCAGACCAAATTTAATTCTATCTACAATCTTCATGAACATTCACAGGCATGTAGTACAAGCCATTCTGATCAGAGATCTGCCACCCAGGTGTGTCTAGTCCAGTCCTAGGAGGAGCAGTGAAAAATTTTATTATTTCCACCTGAAAAAAAACATAAGGGGTATGTATGGCGGTTTTTTTTTTCAGACCAAATTTATTTCTATCTACAATCTTCATGAACATTCACAGGCATGTAGTACAAGCCATTCTGATCAGAGATCTGCCACCCAGGTGTGTCTAGTCCAGTCCTAGGAGGAGCAGTGACAAATCTAATTATTTCCAGTTGAAAAAAAACATAAGGGGTATGTATGGCGTTTTTTTTTTCAGACCAAATTTATTTCTATCTACAATCTTCCTGAACATTCACAGGTGTGTAGTACAAGCCTTGCTGATCAGGGATCTGCCACCCATGGGTGTCGAGTCCAGTCCTAGGCCGGGCAGTGACAAATGCAATTATTTCCAGCTGAAAAAAAACATAAGGGGTATGTATGGCGTTTTTTTTTTTCAGACCAAATTTAATTCTATCTACAATCTTCATGAACATTCACAGGTATGTAGTACAAGCCATTCTGATCAGAGATCTGCCACCCAGGTGTGTCTAGTCCAGTCCTAGGAGGAGCAGTGACAAATTTTATTATTTCCACCTGAAAAAAAACATAAGGGGTATGTATGGTGGGGGGTTTTTTCAGACCAAATTTATTTTTATCTGCAATCTTCCTGAACATTCAAAGGTGTGTAGTACAAGCCTTTCTGATCAGGGATCTGCCACCCATGGGTGTCTAGTCCAGTCCTAGGCCGGGCAGTGACAAATTTTATTATTTCCACCTGAAAAAAAACATAAGGGGTATGTATGGCGTTTTTTTTTTTCAGACCAAATTTATTTCTATCTACAATCTTCATGAACATTCACAGGCATGTAGTACAAGCCATTCTGATCAGGGATCTGCCACCCATGGGTGTCGAGTCCAGTCCTAGGAGGAGCAGTGACAAATGTAATTATTTGCACCTGAAAAAAAACATAAGGGGTATGTATGGCGTTTTTTTTTTTCAGACCAAATTTATTTCTATCTACAATCTTCATGAACATTCACAGGCATGTGGTACAAGCCATTCTGATCAGAGATCTGCCACCCAGGTGTGTCTAGTCCAGTCCTAGGCCGAGCAGTGACACATTTAATTATTTCCACCTGAAAAAAAACATAAGGGGTATGTATGGCGTTTTTTTTTTTCAGACCAAATTTATTTCTATCTACAATCTTCATGAACATTCACAGTCATGTAGTACAAGCAATTCTGATCAGAGATCTGCCACCCATGGGTGTCTAGTCCATTCCTAGGCCGAGCAGTGACAAATTTAATTATTTCCACCTGAAAAAAAACGTAAGGGGTATGTATGGCTTTTTTTTTTTCAGACCAAATTTAATTCTATCTACAATCTTCATGAACATTCACAGGCATGTAGTACAAGCCATTCTGATCAGAGATCTGCCACCCAGGTGTGTCTAGTCCAGTCCTAGGAGGAGCAGTGACAAATTTTATTATTTCCACCTGAAAAAAAACATAAGGGGTATGTATGGAGGTTTTTTTTTTCAGACCAAATTTATTTCTATCTACAATCTTCATGAACATTCACAGGCATGTAGTACAAGCCATTCTGATCAGAGATCTGCCACCCAGGTGTGTCTAGTCCAGTCCTAGGAGGAGCAGTGACAAATTTAATTATTTCCACCTGAAAAAAAACATAAGGGGTATGTATGGTGGGGTTTTTTTTCAGACCAAATTTATTTTTATCTGCAATCTTCCTGAACATTCACAGGTGTGTAGTACAAGCCTTTCTGATCAGGGATCTGCCACCCATGGGTGTCTAGTCCAGTCCTAGGCCGGGCAGTGACAAATGTAATTATTTCCACCTGAAAAAAAACATAAGGGGTATGTATGGCGTTTTTTTTTTTCAGACCAAATTTAATTCTATCTACAATCTTCATGAACATTCACAGGCATGTAGTACAAGCCATTCTGATCAGAGATCTGCCACCCAGGTGTGTCTAGTCCATTCCTAGGCCGAGCAGTGACACATTTAATTATTTCCACCTGAAAAAAAACGTAAGGGGTATGTATGGCGGTTTTTTTTTCAGACCAAATTTATTTCTATCGTACAAGCAATTCTGATCAGAGATCTGCCACCCATGGGTGTCTAGTCCATTCCTAGGCCGAGCAGTGACAAATTTTATTATTTCCACCTGAAAAAAAACGTAAGGGGTATGTATGGCGTTCTTTTTTTCAGACCAAATTTATTTCTATCTACAATCTTCATGAACATTCACAGTCATGTAGTACAAGCAATTCTGATCAGAGATCTGCCACCCATGGGTGTCTAGTCCATTCCTAGGCCGAGCAGTGACAAATTTAATTATTTCCACCTGAAAAAAAACGTAAGGGGTATGTATGGCGTTTTTTTTTTTCAGACCAAATTTAATTCTATCTACAATCTTCATGAACATTCACAGGCATGTAGTACAAGCCATTCTGATCAGAGATCTGCCACCCAGGTGTGTCTAGTCCAGTCCTAGGAGGAGCAGTGACAAATTTTATTATTTCCACCTGAAAAAAAACATAAGGGGTATGTATGGCGTTTTTTTTTTCAGACCAAATTTATTTCTATCTACAATCTTCATGAACATTCACAGTCATGTAGTACAAGCAATTCTGATCAGAGATCAGCCACCCATGGGTGTCTAGTCCATTCCTAGGCCGAGCAGTGACAAATTTAATTATTTCCACCTGAAAAAAAACGTAAGGGGTATGTATGGCTTTTTTTTTTTTCAGACCAAATTTATTTCTATCTACAATCTTCATGAACATTCACAGTCATGTAGTACAAGCGATTCTGATCAGAGATCTGCCACCCATGGGTGTCTAGTCCATTCCTAGGCCGAGCAGTGACACATTTAATTATTTCCACCTGAAAAAAAACGTAAGGGGTATGTATGGCGTTTTTTTTTTTCAGACCAAATTTAATTCTATCTACAATCTTCATGAACATTCACAGGCATGTAGTACAAGCCATTCTGATAAGAGATCTGCCACCCAGGTGTGTCTAGTCCAGTCCTAGGAGGAGCAGTGACAAATCTAATTATTTCCAGCTGAAAAAAAACATAAGGGGTATGTATGGAGGGTTTTTTTTTCAGACCAAATTTATTTCTATCTACAATCTTCATGAACATTCACAGTCATGTAGTACAAGAGATTCTGATCAGAGATCTGCCACCCATGGGTGTCTAGTCCATTCCTAGGCCGAGCAGTGACCAATTTAATTATTTCCACCTGAAAAAAAACGTAAGGGGTATGTATGGCGTTTTTTTTTTTCAGACCAAATTTAATTCTATCTACAATCTTCATGAACATTCACAGGCATGTAGTACAAGCCATTCTGATCAGAGATCTGCCACCCAGGTGTGTCTAGTCCAGTCCTAGGAGGAGCAGTGACAAATTTTATTATTTCCACCTGAAAAAAAACATAAGGGGTATGTATGGCGTTTTTTTTTTCAGACCAAATTTATTTCTATCTACAATCTTCATGAACATTCACAGTCATGTAGTACAAGCAATTCTGATCAGAGATCTGCCACCCATGGGTGTCTAGTCCATTCCTATGCCGAGCAGTGACAAATTTAATTATTTCCACCTGAAAAAAAACATAAGGGGTATGTATGGCGTTTTTTTTTTCAGACCAAATTTATTTCTATCTACAATCTTCATGAACATTCACAGTCATGTAGTACAAGCAATTCTGATCAGAGATCTGCCACCCATGGGTGTCTAGTCCATTCCTAGGCCGAGCAGTGACAAATTTAATTATTTCCACCTGAAAAAAAACGTAAGGGGTATGTATGGCTTTTTTTTTTTCAGACCAAATTTAATTCTATCTACAATCTTCATGAACATTCACAGGCATGTAGTACAAGCCATTCTGATCAGAGATCTGCCACCCAGGTGTGTCTAGTCCAGTCCTAGGAGGAGCAGTGACAAATTTTATTATTTCCACCTGAAAAAAAACATAAGGGGTATGTATGGCGTTTTTTTTTTTCAGACCAAATTTAATTCTATCTACAATCTTCATGAACATTCACAGGCATGTAGTACAAGCCATTCTGATCAGAGATCTGCCACCCAGGTGTGTCTAGTCCAGTCCTAGGAGGAGCAGTGACAAATTTTATTATTTCCACCTGAAAAAAAACATAAGGGGTATGTATGGCGTTTTTTTTTTCAGACCAAATTTATTTCTATCTACAATCTTCATGAACATTCACAGTCATGTAGTACAAGCCATTCTGATCAGAGATCTGCCACCCAGGTGTGTCTAGTCCAGTCCTAGGAGGAGCAGTGACAAATCTAATTATTTCCAGCTGACAAAAAACATAAGGGGTATGTATGGAGGTTTTTTTTTTCAGACCAAATTTATTTCTATCTACAATCTTCATGAACATTCACAGTCATGTAGTACAAGCGATTCTGATCAGAGATCTGCCACCCATGGGTGTCTAGTCCATTCCTAGGCCGAGCAGTGACAAATTTAATTATTTCCACCTGAAAAAAAACGTAAGGGGTATGTATGGCGTTTTTTTTTTTCAGACCAAATTTAATTCTATCTACAATCTTCATGAACATTCACAGGCATGTAGTACAAGCCATTCTGATCAGAGATCTGCCACCCAGGTGTGTCTAGTCCAGTCCTAGGAGGAGCAGTGACAAATTTAATTATTTCCACCTGAAAAAAAACATAAGGGGTATGTATGGCGTTTTTTTTTTCAGACCAAATTTATTTCTATCTACAATCTTCATGAACATTCACAGTCATGTAGTACAAGCAATTCTGATCAGAGATCTGCCACCCATGGGTGTCTAGTCCATTCCTAGGCCGAGCAGTGACAAATTTAATTATTTCCACCTGAAAAAAAACGTAAGGGGTATGTATGGCTTTTTTTTTTTCAGACCAAATTTAATTCTATCTACAATCTTCATGAACATTCACAGGCATGTAGTACAAGCCATTCTGATCAGAGATCTGCCACCCAGGTGTGTCTAGTCCAGTCCTAGGAGGAGCAGTGACAAATTTTATTATTTCCACCTGAAAAAAAACATAAGGGGTATGTATGGCGTTCTTTTTTTCAGACCAAATTTATTTCTATCAACAATCTTCATGAACATTCACAGGTATGTAGTACAAGCCATTCTGATCAGAGATCTGCCACCCAGGTGTGTCTAGTCCAGTCCTAGGAGGAGCAGTGACAAATCTAATTATTTCCAGCTGAAAAAAAACATAAGGGGTATGTATGGAGGTTTTTTTTTTCAGACCAAATTTATTTCTATCTACAATCTTCATGAACATTCACAGTCATGTAGTACAAGCGATTCTGATCAGAGATCTGCCACCCATGGGTGTCTAGTCCATTCCTAGGCCGAGCAGTGACAAATTTAATTATTTCCACCTGAAAAAAAACGTAAGGGGTTTGTATGGCGTTTTTTTTTTCAGACCAAATTTAATTCTATCTACAATCTTCATGAACATTCACAGGCATGTAGTACAAGCCATTCTGATCAGAGAGGAGCAGTGACAAATTTTATTATTTCCACCTGAAAAAAAACGTAAGGGGTATGTATGGCGTTTTTTTTTTTCAGACCAAATTTAATTCTATCTACAATCTTCATGAACATTCACAGTCATGTAGTACAAGCAATTCTGATCAGAGATCTGCCACCCATGGGTGTCTAGTCCATTCCTATGCCGAGCAGTGACAAATTTAATTATTTCCACCTGAAAAAAAACATAAGGGGTATGTATGGCGTTTTTTTTTTCAGACCAAATTTATTTCTATCTACAATCTTCATGAACATTCACAGTCATGTAGTACAAGCAATTCTGATCAGAGATCTGCCACCCATGGGTGTCTAGTCCATTCCTAGGCCGAGCAGTGACAAATTTAATTATTTCCACCTGAAAAAAAACGTAAGGGGTATGTATGGCTTTTTTTTTTTCAGACCAAATTTAATTCTATCTACAATCTTCATGAACATTCACAGGCATGTAGTACAAGCCATTCTGATCAGAGATCTGCCACCCAGGTGTGTCTAGTCCAGTCCTAGGAGGAGCAGTGACAAATTTTATTATTTCCACCTGAAAAAAAACATAAGGGGTATGTATGGCGTTTTTTTTTTTCAGACCAAATTTAATTCTATCTACAATCTTCATGAACATTCACAGGCATGTAGTACAAGCCATTCTGATCAGAGATCTGCCACCCAGGTGTGTCTAGTCCAGTCCTAGGAGGAGCAGTGACAAATTTTATTATTTCCACCTGAAAAAAAACATAAGGGGTATGTATGGCGTTTTTTTTTTCAGACCAAATTTATTTCTATCTACAATCTTCATGAACATTCACAGTCATGTAGTACAAGCCATTCTGATCAGAGATCTGCCACCCAGGTGTGTCTAGTCCAGTCCTAGGAGGAGCAGTGACAAATCTAATTATTTCCAGCTGAAAAAAAACATAAGGGGTATGTATGGAGGTTTTTTTTTTCAGACCAAATTTATTTCTATCTACAATCTTCATAAACATTCACAGTCATGTAGTACAAGCGATTCTGATCAGAGATCTGCCACCCATGGGTGTCTAGTCCATTCCTAGGCCGAGCAGTGACAAATTTAATTATTTCCACCTGAAAAAAAACGTAAGGGGTATGTATGGCGTTTTTTTTTTTCAGACCAAATTTAATTCTATCTACAATCTTCATGAACATTCACAGGCATGTAGTACAAGCCATTCTGATCAGAGATCTGCCACCCAGGTGTGTCTAGTCCAGTCCTAGGAGGAGCAGTGACAAATTTTATTATTTCCACCTGAAAAAAAACATAAGGGGTATGTATGGCGTTTTTTTTTTCAGACCAAATTTATTTCTATCTACAATCTTCATGAACATTCACAGTCATGTAGTACAAGCCATTCTGATCAGAGATCTGCCACCCAGGTGTGTCTAGTCCAGTCCTAGGAGGAGCAGTGACAAATCTAATTATTTCCAGCTGAAAAAAAACATAAGGGGTATGTATGGAGGTTTTTTTTTTCAGACCAAATTTATTTCTATCTACAATCTTCATGAACATTCACAGTCATGTAGTACAAGCGATTCTGATCAGAGATCTGCCACCCATGGGTGTCTAGTCCATTCCTAGGCCGAGCAGTGACAAATTTAATTATTTCCACCTGAAAAAAAACGTAAGGGGTATGTATGGCGTTTTTTTTTTTCAGACCAAATTTAATTCTATCTACAATCTTCATGAACATTCACAGGCATGTAGTACAATCCATTCTGATCAGAGATCTGCCACCCAGGTGTGTCTAGTCCAGTCCTAGGAGGAGCAGTGACAAATTTTATTATTTCCACCTGAAAAAAAACATAAGGGGTATGTATGGCGTTTTTTTTTTCAGACCAAATTTATTTCTATCTACAATCTTCATGAACATTCACAGTCATGTAGTACAAGCAATTCTGATCAGAGATCTGCCACCCATGGGTGTCTAGTCCATTCCTAGGCCGAGCAGTGACAAATTTAATTATTTCCACCTGAAAAAAAACATAAGGGGTATGTATGGCGTTTTTTTTTTCAGACCAAATTTATTTCTATCTACAATCTTCATGAACATTCACAGTCATGTAGTACAAGCAATTCTGATCAGAGATCTGCCACCCATGGGTGTCTAGTCCATTCCTAGGCCGAGCAGTGACAAATTTAATTATTTCCACCTGAAAAAAAACGTAAGGGGTATGTATGGCTTTTTTTTTTTCAGACCAAATTTAATTCTATCTACAATCTTCATGAACATTCACAGGCATGTAGTACAAGCCATTCTGATCAGAGATCTGCCACCCAGGTGTGTCTAGTCCAGTCCTAGGAGGAGCAGTGACAAATTTTATTATTTCCACCTGAAAAAAAACATAAGGGGTATGTATGGCGTTCTTTTTTTCAGACCAAATTTATTTCTATCAACAATCTTCATGAACATTCACAGGTATGTAGTACAAGCCATTCTGATCAGAGATCTGCCACCCAGGTGTGTCTAGTCCAGTCCTAGGAGGAGCAGTGACAAATCTAATTATTTCCAGCTGAAAAAAAACATAAGGGGTATGTATGGAGGTTTTTTTTTTCAGACCAAATTTATTTCTATCTACAATCTTCATGAACATTCACAGTCATGTAGTACAAGCAATTCTGATCAGAGATCTGCCACCCATGGGTGTCTAGTCCATTCCTAGGCCGAGCAGTGACAAATTTAATTATTTCCACCTGAAAAAAAACGTAAGGGGTATGTATGGCTTTTTTTTTTTCAGACCAAATTTAATTCTATCTACAATCTTCATGAACATTCACAGGCATGTAGTACAAGCCATTCTGATCAGAGATCTGCCACCCAGGTGTGTCTAGTCCAGTCCTAGGAGGAGCAGTGACAAATTTTATTATTTCCACCTGAAAAAAAACATAAGGGGTATGTATGGCGTTCTTTTTTTCAGACCAAATTTATTTCTATCAACAATCTTCATGAACATTCACAGGTATGTAGTACAAGCCATTCTGATCAGAGATCTGCCACCCAGGTGTGTCTAGTCCATTCCTAGGCCGAGCAGTGACACATTTAATTATTTCCACCTGAAAAAAAACGTAAGGGGTATGTATGGCGTTTTTTTTTTTCAGACCAAATTTAATTCTATCTACAATCTTCATGAACATTCACAGGCATGTAGTACAAGCCATTCTGATCAGAGATCTGCCACCCAGGTGTGTCTAGTCCAGTCCTAGGAGGAGCAGTGACAAATCTAATTATTTCCAGCTGAAAAAAAACATAAGGGGTATGTATGGAGGGTTTTTTTTTCAGACCAAATTTATTTCTATCTACAATCTTCATGAACATTCACAGTCATGTAGTACAAGCGATTCTGATCAGAGATCTGCCACCCATGGGTGTCTAGTCCATTCCTAGGCCGAGCAGTGACCAATTTAATTATTTCCACCTGAAAAAACACGTAAGGGGTATGTATGGCGTTTTTTTTTTTCAGACCAAATTTAATTCTATCTACAATCTTCATGAACATTCACAGGCATGTAGTACAAGCCATTCTGATCAGAGATCTGCCACCCAGGTGTGTCTAGTCCAGTCCTAGGAGGAGCAGTGACAAATTTTATTATTTCCACCTGAAAAAAAACATAAGGGGTATGTATGGCGTTTTTTTTTTCAGACCAAATTTATTTCTATCTACAATCTTCATGAACATTCACAGTCATGTAGTACAAGCAATTCTGATCAGAGATCTGCCACCCATGGGTGTCTAGTCCATTCCTATGCCGAGCAGTGACAAATTTAATTATTTCCACCTGAAAAAAAACATAAGGGGTATGTATGGCGTTTTTTTTTTCAGACCAAATTTATTTCTATCTACAATCTTCATGAACATTCACAGTCATGTAGTACAAGCAATTCTGATCAGAGATCTGCCACCCATGGGTGTCTAGTCCATTCCTAGGCCGAGCAGTGACAAATTTAATTATTTCCACCTGAAAAAAAACGTAAGGGGTATGTATGGCTTTTTTTTTTTCAGACCAAATTTAATTCTATCTACAATCTTCATGAACATTCACAGGCATGTAGTACAAGCCATTCTGATCAGAGATCTGCCACCCAGGTGTGTCTAGTCCAGTCCTAGGAGGAGCAGTGACAAATTGTATTATTTCCACCTGAAAAAAAACATAAGGGGTATGTATGGCGTTTTTTTTTTTCAGACCAAATTTAATTCTATCTACAATCTTCATGAACATTCACAGGCATGTAGTACAAGCCATTCTGATCAGAGATCTGCCACCCAGGTGTGTCTAGTCCAGTCCTAGGAGGAGCAGTGACAAATTTTATTATTTCCACCTGAAAAAAAACATAAGGGGTATGTATGGCGTTCTTTTTTTCAGACCAAATTTATTTCTATCAACAATCTTCATGAACATTCACAGGTATGTAGTACAAGCCATTCTGATCAGAGATCTGCCACCCAGGTGTGTCTAGTCCAGTCCTAGGAGGAGCAGTGACAAATCTAATTATTTCCAGCTGAAAAAAAACATAAGGGGTATGTATGGAGGTTTTTTTTTTCAGACCAAATTTATTTCTATCTACAATCTTCATGAACATTCACAGTCATGTAGTACAAGCGATTCTGATCAGAGATCTGCCACCCATGGGTGTCTAGTCCATTCCTAGGCCGAGCAGTGACAAATTTAATTATTTCCACCTGAAAAAAAACGTAAGGGGTTTGTATGGCGTTTTTTTTTTCAGACCAAATTTAATTCTATCTACAATCTTCATGAACATTCACAGGCATGTAGTACAAGCCATTCTGATCAGAGATCTGCCACCCAGGTGTGTCTAGTCCAGTCCTAGGAGGAGCAGTGACAAATTTTATTATTTCCACCTGAAAAAAAACGTAAGGGGTATGTATGGCGTTTTTTTTTTTCAGACCAAATTTAATTCTATCTACAATCTTCATGAACATTCACAGTCATGTAGTACAAGCAATTCTGATCAGAGATCTGCCACCCATGGGTGTCTAGTCCATTCCTATGCCGAGCAGTGACAAATTTAATTATTTCCACCTGAAAAAAAACATAAGGGGTATGTATGGCGTTTTTTTTTTCAGACCAAATTTATTTCTATCTACAATCTTCATGAACATTCACAGTCATGTAGTACAAGCAATTCTGATCAGAGATCTGCCACCCATGGGTGTCTAGTCCATTCCTAGGCCGAGCAGTGACAAATTTAATTATTTCCACCTGAAAAAAAACGTAAGGGGTATGTATGGCTTTTTTTTTTTCAGACCAAATTTAATTCTATCTACAATCTTCATGAACATTCACAGGCATGTAGTACAAGCCATTCTGATCAGAGATCTGCCACCCAGGTGTGTCTAGTCCAGTCCTAGGAGGAGCAGTGACAAATTTTATTATTTCCACCTGAAAAAAAACATAAGGGGTATGTATGGCGTTTTTTTTTTTCAGACCAAATTTAATTCTATCTACAATCTTCATGAACATTCACAGGCATGTAGTACAAGCCATTCTGATCAGAGATCTGCCACCCAGGTGTGTCTAGTCCAGTCCTAGGAGGAGCAGTGACAAATTTTATTATTTCCACCTGAAAAAAAACATAAGGGGTATGTATGGCGTTTTTTTTTTCAGACCAAATTTATTTCTATCTACAATCTTCATGAACATTCACAGTCATGTAGTACAAGCCATTCTGATCAGAGATCTGCCACCCAGGTGTGTCTAGTCCAGTCCTAGGAGGAGCAGTGACAAATCTAATTATTTCCAGCTGAAAAAAAACATAAGGGGTATGTATGGAGGTTTTTTTTTTCAGACCAAATTTATTTCTATCTACAATCTTCATAAACATTCACAGTCATGTAGTACAAGCGATTCTGATCAGAGATCTGCCACCCATGGGTGTCTAGTCCATTCCTAGGCCGAGCAGTGACAAATTTAATTATTTCCACCTGAAAAAAAACGTAAGGGGTATGTATGGCGTTTTTTTTTTTCAGACCAAATTTAATTCTATCTACAATCTTCATGAACATTCACAGGCATGTAGTACAAGCCATTCTGATCAGAGATCTGCCACCCAGGTGTGTCTAGTCCAGTCCTAGGAGGAGCAGTGACAAATTTTATTATTTCCACCTGAAAAAAAACATAAGGGGTATGTATGGCGTTTTTTTTTTCAGACCAAATTTATTTCTATCTACAATCTTCATGAACATTCACAGTCATGTAGTACAAGCCATTCTGATCAGAGATCTGCCACCCAGGTGTGTCTAGTCCAGTCCTAGGAGGAGCAGTGACAAATCTAATTATTTCCAGCTGAAAAAAAACATAAGGGGTATGTATGGAGGTTTTTTTTTTCAGACCAAATTTATTTCTATCTACAATCTTCATGAACATTCACAGTCATGTAGTACAAGCGATTCTGATCAGAGATCTGCCACCCATGGGTGTCTAGTCCATTCCTAGGCCGAGCAGTGACAAATTTAATTATTTCCACCTGAAAAAAAACGTAAGGGGTATGTATGGCGTTTTTTTTTTTCAGACCAAATTTAATTCTATCTACAATCTTCATGAACATTCACAGGCATGTAGTACAATCCATTCTGATCAGAGATCTGCCACCCAGGTGTGTCTAGTCCAGTCCTAGGAGGAGCAGTGACAAATTTTATTATTTCCACCTGAAAAAAAACATAAGGGGTATGTATGGCGTTTTTTTTTTCAGACCAAATTTATTTCTATCTACAATCTTCATGAACATTCACAGTCATGTAGTACAAGCAATTCTGATCAGAGATCTGCCACCCATGGGTGTCTAGTCCATTCCTAGGCCGAGCAGTGACAAATTTAATTATTTCCACCTGAAAAAAAACATAAGGGGTATGTATGGCGTTTTTTTTTTCAGACCAAATTTATTTCTATCTACAATCTTCATGAACATTCACAGTCATGTAGTACAAGCAATTCTGATCAGAGATCTGCCACCCATGGGTGTCTAGTCCATTCCTAGGCCGAGCAGTGACAAATTTAATTATTTCCACCTGAAAAAAAACGTAAGGGGTATGTATGGCTTTTTTTTTTTCAGACCAAATTTAATTCTATCTACAATCTTCATGAACATTCACAGGCATGTAGTACAAGCCATTCTGATCAGAGATCTGCCACCCAGGTGTGTCTAGTCCAGTCCTAGGAGGAGCAGTGACAAATTTTATTATTTCCACCTGAAAAAAAACATAAGGGGTATGTATGGCGTTCTTTTTTTCAGACCAAATTTATTTCTATCAACAATCTTCATGAACATTCACAGGTATGTAGTACAAGCCATTCTGATCAGAGATCTGCCACCCAGGTGTGTCTAGTCCAGTCCTAGGAGGAGCAGTGACAAATCTAATTATTTCCAGCTGAAAAAAAACATAAGGGGTATGTATGGAGGTTTTTTTTTTCAGACCAAATTTATTTCTATCTACAATCTTCATGAACATTCACAGTCATGTAGTACAAGCAATTCTGATCAGAGATCTGCCACCCATGGGTGTCTAGTCCATTCCTAGGCCGAGCAGTGACAAATTTAATTATTTCCACCTGAAAAAAAACGTAAGGGGTATGTATGGCTTTTTTTTTTTCAGACCAAATTTAATTCTATCTACAATCTTCATGAACATTCACAGGCATGTAGTACAAGCCATTCTGATCAGAGATCTGCCACCCAGGTGTGTCTAGTCCAGTCCTAGGAGGAGCAGTGACAAATTTTATTATTTCCACCTGAAAAAAAACATAAGGGGTATGTATGGCGTTCTTTTTTTCAGACCAAATTTATTTCTATCAACAATCTTCATGAACATTCACAGGTATGTAATACAAGCCATTCTGATCAGAGATCTGCCACCCAGGTGTGTCTAGTCCATTCCTAGGCCGAGCAGTGACACATTTAATTATTTCCACCTGAAAAAAAACGTAAGGGGTATGTATGGCGTTTTTTTTTTTCAGACCAAATTTAATTCTATCTACAATCTTCATGAACATTCACAGGCATGTAGTACAAGCCATTCTGATCAGAGATCTGCCACCCAGGTGTGTCTAGTCCAGTCCTAGGAGGAGCAGTGACAAATCTAATTATTTCCAGCTGAAAAAAAACATAAGGGGTATGTATGGAGGGTTTTTTTTTCAGACCAAATTTATTTCTATCTACAATCTTCATGAACATTCACAGTCATGTAGTACAAGCGATTCTGATCAGAGATCTGCCACCCATGGGTGTCTAGTCCATTCCTAGGCCGAGCAGTGACCAATTTAATTATTTCCACCTGAAAAAACACGTAAGGGGTATGTATGGCGTTTTTTTTTTTCAGACCAAATTTAATTCTATCTACAATCTTCATGAACATTCACAGGCATGTAGTACAAGCCATTCTGATCAGAGATCTGCCACCCAGGTGTGTCTAGTCCAGTCCTAGGAGGAGCAGTGACAAATTTTATTATTTCCACCTGAAAAAAAACATAAGGGGTATGTATGGCGTTTTTTTTTTCAGACCAAATTTATTTCTATCTACAATCTTCATGAACATTCACAGTCATGTAGTACAAGCAATTCTGATCAGAGATCTGCCACCCATGGGTGTCTAGTCCATTCCTATGCCGAGCAGTGACAAATTTAATTATTT
The DNA here is from genome assembly GCF_949987555.1 of Borostomias antarcticus. Taxonomy (NCBI): domain Eukaryota; kingdom Metazoa; phylum Chordata; class Actinopteri; order Stomiiformes; family Stomiidae; genus Borostomias; species Borostomias antarcticus. The sequence continues at coordinate 6,740,039 of NC_140259.1, read as the reverse complement.
CCACCTGAAAAAAAACATAAGGGGTATGTATGGCGTTTTTTTTTTCAGACCAAATTTATTTCTATCTACAATCTTCATGAACATTCACAGTCATGTAGTACAAGCAATTCTGATCAGAGATCTGCCACCCATGGGTGTCTAGTCCATTCCTAGGCCGAGCAGTGACAAATTTAATTATTTCCACCTGAAAAAAAACGTAAGGGGTATGTATGGCTTTTTTTTTTTCAGACCAAATTTAATTCTATCTACAATCTTCATGAACATTCACAGGCATGTAGTACAAGCCATTCTGATCAGAGATCTGCCACCCAGGTGTGTCTAGTCCAGTCCTAGGAGGAGCAGTGACAAATTGTATTATTTCCACCTGAAAAAAAACATAAGGGGTATGTATGGCGTTTTTTTTTTTCAGACCAAATTTAATTCTATCTACAATCTTCATGAACATTCACAGGCATGTAGTACAAGCCATTCTGATCAGAGATCTGCCACCCAGGTGTGTCTAGTCCAGTCCTAGGAGGAGCAGTGACAAATTTTATTATTTCCACCTGAAAAAAAACATAAGGGGTATGTATGGCGTTTTTTTTTTCAGACCAAATTTATTTCTATCTACAATCTTCATGAACATTCACAGTCATGTAGTACAAGCCATTCTGATCAGAGATCTGCCACCCAGGTGTGTCTAGTCCAGTCCTAGGAGGAGCAGTGACAAATCTAATTATTTCCAGCTGAAAAAAAACATAAGGGGTATGTATGGAGGTTTTTTTTTTCAGACCAAATTTATTTCTATCTACAATCTTCATGAACATTCACAGTCATGTAGTACAAGCGATTCTGATCAGAGATCTGCCACCCATGGGTGTCTAGTCCATTCCTAGGCCGAGCAGTGACAAATTTAATTATTTCCACCTGAAAAAAAACGTAAGGGGTATGTATGGCTTTTTTTTTTTCAGACCAAATTTAATTCTATCTACAATCTTCATGAACATTCACAGGCATGTAGTACAAGCCATTCTGATCAGAGATCTGCCACCCAGGTGTGTCTAGTCCAGTCCTAGGAGGAGCAGTGACACATTTAATTATGTCCACCTGAAAAAAAACGTAAGGGGTATGTATGGCGTTTTTTTTGTTTCAGACCAAATTTAATTCTATCTACAATCTTCATGAACATTCACAGGCATGTAGTACAAGCCATTCTGATCAGAGATCTGCCACCCAGGTGTGTCTAGTCCAGTCCTAGGAGGAGCAGTGACAAATCTAATTATTTCCAGCTGAAAAAAAACATAAGGGGTATGTATGGAGGGTTTTTTTTTCAGACCAAATTTATTTCTATCTACAATCTTCATGAACATTCACAGTCATGTAGTACAAGCGATTCTGATCAGAGATCTGCCACCCATGGGTGTCTAGTCCATTCCTAGGCCGAGCAGTGACCAATTTAATTATTTCCACCTGAAAAAAAACGTAAGGGGTATGTATGGCGTTTTTTTTTTTCAGACCAAATTTAATTCTATCTACAATCTTCATGAACATTCACAGGCATGTAGTACAAGCCATTCTGATCAGAGATCTGCCACCCAGGTGTGTCTAGTCCAGTCCTAGGAGGAGCAGTGACAAATTTTATTATTTCCACCTGAAAAAAAACATAAGGGGTATGTATGGCGTTTTTTTTTTTCAGACCAAATTTAATTCTATCTACAATCTTCATGAACATTCACAGGCATGTAGTACAAGCCATTCTGATCAGAGATCTGCCACCCAGGTGTGTCTAGTCCAGTCCTAGGAGGAGCAGTGACAAATTTTATTATTTCCACCTGAAAAAAAACATAAGGGGTATGTATGGCGTTTTTTTTTTCAGACCAAATTTATTTCTATCTACAATCTTCATGAACATTCACAGTCATGTAGTACAAGCCATTCTGATCAGAGATCTGCCACCCAGGTGTGTCTAGTCCAGTCCTAGGAGGAGCAGTGACAAATCTAATTATTTCCAGCTGAAAAAAAACATAAGGGGTATGTATGGAGGTTTTTTTTTTCAGACCAAATTTATTTCTATCTACAATCTTCATGAACATTCACAGTCATGTAGTACAAGCGATTCTGATCAGAGATCTGCCACCCATGGGTGTCTAGTCCATTCCTAGGCCGAGCAGTGACAAATTTAATTATTTCCACCTGAAAAAAAACGTAAGGGGTATGTATGGCGTTTTTTTTTTTCAGACCAAATTTAATTCTATCTACAATCTTCATGAACATTCACAGGCATGTAGTACAAGCCATTCTGATCAGAGATCTGCCACCCAGGTGTGTCTAGTCCAGTCCTAGGAGGAGCAGTGACAAATTTTATTATTTCCACCTGAAAAAAAACATAAGGGGTATGTATGGCGTTCTTTTTTTCAGACCAAATTTATTTCTATCAACAATCTTCATGAACATTCACAGGTATGTAGTACAAGCCATTCTGATCAGAGATCTGCCACCCAGGTGTGTCTAGTCCAGTACTAGGAGGAGCAGTGACAAATCTAATTATTTCCAGCTGAAAAAAAACATAAGGGGTATGTATGGAGGGTTTTTTTTTCAGACCAAATTTATTTCTATCTACAATCTTCATGAACATTCACAGTCATGTAGTACAAGCGATTCTGATCAGAGATCTGCCACCCATGGGTGTCTAGTCCATTCCTAGGCCGAGCAGTGACAAATTTAATTATTTCCACCTGAAAAAAAACGTAAGGGGTTTGTATGGCGTTTCTTTTTTTCAGACCAAATTTAATTCTATCTACAATCTTCATGAACATTCACAGGCATGTAGTACAAGCCATTCTGATCAGAGATCTGCCACCCAGGTGTGTCTAGTCCAGTCCTAGGAGGAGCAGTGACAAATTTTATTATTTCCACCTGAAAAAAAACGTAAGGGGTATGTATGGCGTTTTTTTTTTTCAGACCAAATTTAATTCTATCTACAATCTTCATGAACATTCACAGGCATGTAGTACAAGCCATTCTGATCAGAGATCTGCCACCCAGGTGTGTCTAGTCCAGTCCTAGGAGGAGCAGTGACAAATTTTATTATTTCCACCTGAAAAAAAACATAAGGGGTATGTATGGCGTTTTTTTTTTCAGACCAAATTTATTTCTATCTACAATCTTCATGAACATTCACAGTCATGTAGTACAAGCAATTCTGATGAGAGATCAGCCACCCATGGGTGTCTAGTCCATTCCTAGGCCGAGCAGTGACAAATTTAATTATTTCCACCTGAAAAAAAAAGTAAGGGGTATGTATGGCTTTTTTTTTTTTCAGACCAAATGTATTTCTATCTACAATCTTCATGAACATTCACAGTCATGTAGTACAAGCGATTCTGATCAGAGATCTGCCACCCATGGGTGTCTAGTCCATTCCTAGGCCGAGCAGTGACACATTTAATTATTTCCACCTGAAAAAAAACGTAAGGGGTATGTATGGCGTTTTTTTTTTTCAGACCAAATTTAATTCTATCTACAATCTTCATGAACATTCACAGGCATGTAGTACAAGCCATTCTGATCAGAGATCTGCCACCCAGGTGTGTCTAGTCCAGTCCTAGGAGGAGCAGTGACAAATTTTATTATTTCCACCTGAAAAAAAACATAAGGGGTATGTATGGCGTTCTTTTTTTCAGACCAAATTTATTTCTATCAACAATCTTCATGAACATTCACAGGTATGTAGTACAAGCCATTCTGATCAGAGATCTGCCACCCAGGTGTGTCTAGTCCAGTCCTAGGAGGAGCAGTGACAAATCTAATTATTTCCAGCTGAAAAAAAACATAAGGGGTATGTATGGCGTTCTTTTTTTCAGACCAAATTTATTTCTATCAACAATCTTCATGAACATTCACAGGTATGTAGTACAAGCCATTCTGATCAGAGATCTGCCACCCAGGTGTGTCTAGTCCATTCCTAGGCCGAGCAGTGACACATTTAATTATTTCCACCTGAAAAAAAACGTAAGGGGTATGTATGGCGTTTTTTTTTTTCAGACCAAATTTATTTCTATCTACAATCTTCATGAACATTCACAGTCATGTAGTACAAGCAATTCTGATCAGAGATCTGCCACCCATGGGTGTCTAGTCCATTCCTAGGCCGAGCAGTGACAAATTTAATTATTTCCACCTGAAAAAAAACGTAAGGGGTATGTATGGCTTTTTTTTTTTCAGACCAAATTTAATTCTATCTACAATCTTCATGAACATTCACAGGCATGTAGTACAAGCCATTCTGATCAGAGATCTGCCACCCAGGTGTGTCTAGTCCAGTCCTAGGAGGAGCAGTGACAAATTTTATTATTTCCACCTGAAAAAAAACATAAGGGGTATGTATGGCGTTCTTTTTTTCAGACCAAATTTATTTCTATCAACAATCTTCATGAACATTCACAGGTATGTAGTACAAGCCATTCTGATCAGAGATCTGCCACCCAGGTGTGTCTAGTCCATTCCTAGGCCGAGCAGTGACACATTTAATTATTTCCACCTGAAAAAAAACGTAAGGGGTATGTATGGCGTTTTTTTTTTTCAGACCAAATTTAATTCTATCTACAATCTTCATGAACATTCACAGTCATGTAGTACAAGCAATTCTGATCAGAGATCTGCCACCCATGGGTGTCTAGTCCATTCCTATGCCGAGCAGTGACAAATTTAATTATTTCCACCTGAAAAAAAACATAAGGGGTATGTATGGCGTTTTTTTTTTCAGACCAAATTTATTTCTATCTACAATCTTCATGAACATTCACAGTCATGTAGTACAAGCAATTCTGATCAGAGATCTGCCACCCATGGGTGTCTAGTCCATTCCTAGGCCGAGCAGTGACAAATTTAATTATTTCCACCTGAAAAAAAACGTAAGGGGTATGTATGGCTTTTTTTTTTTCAGACCAAATTTAATTCTATCTACAATCTTCATGAACATTCACAGGCATGTAGTACAAGCCATTCTGATCAGAGATCTGCCACCCAGGTGTGTCTAGTTCAGTCCTAGGAGGAGCAGTGACAAATTTTATTATTTCCACCTGAAAAAAAACATAAGGGGTATGTATGGCGTTTTTTTTTTCAGACCAAATTTATTTCTATCTACAATCTTCATGAACATTCACAGTCATGTAGTACAAGCAATTCTGATGAGAGATCAGCCACCCATGGGTGTCTAGTCCATTCCTAGGCCGAGCAGTGACAAATTTAATTATTTCCACCTGAAAAAAAAAGTAAGGGGTATGTATGGCTTTTTTTTTTTTCAGACCAAATGTATTTCTATCTACAATCTTCATGAACATTCACAGTCATGTAGTACAAGCGATTCTGATCAGAGATCTGCCACCCATGGGTGTCTAGTCCATTCCTAGGCCGAGCAGTGACACATTTAATTATTTCCACCTGAAAAAAAACGTAAGGGGTATGTATGGCGTTTTTTTTTTTCAGACCAAATTTAATTCTATCTACAATCTTCATGAACATTCACAGGCATGTAGTACAAGCCATTCTGATCAGAGATCTGCCACCCAGGTGTGTCTAGTCCAGTCCTAGGAGGAGCAGTGACAAATTTTATTATTTCCACCTGAAAAAAAACATAAGGGGTATGTATGGCGTTCTTTTTTTCAGACCAAATTTATTTCTATCAACAATCTTCATGAACATTCACAGGTATGTAGTACAAGCCATTCTGATCAGAGATCTGCCACCCAGGTGTGTCTAGTCCAGTCCTAGGAGGAGCAGTGACAAATCTAATTATTTCCAGCTGAAAAAAAACATAAGGGGTATGTATGGCGTTCTTTTTTTCAGACCAAATTTATTTCTATCAACAATCTTCATGAACATTCACAGGTATGTAGTACAAGCCATTCTGATCAGAGATCTGCCACCCAGGTGTGTCTAGTCCATTCCTAGGCCGAGCAGTGACACATTTAATTATTTCCACCTGAAAAAAAACGTAAGGGGTATGTATGGCGTTTTTTTTTTTCAGACCAAATTTATTTCTATCTACAATCTTCATGAACATTCACAGTCATGTAGTACAAGCAATTCTGATCAGAGATCTGCCACCCATGGGTGTCTAGTCCATTCCTAGGCCGAGCAGTGACAAATTTAATTATTTCCACCTGAAAAAAAACGTAAGGGGTATGTATGGCTTTTTTTTTTTCAGACCAAATTTAATTCTATCTACAATCTTCATGAACATTCACAGGCATGTAGTACAAGCCATTCTGATCAGAGATCTGCCACCCAGGTGTGTCTAGTCCAGTCCTAGGAGGAGCAGTGACAAATTTTATTATTTCCACCTGAAAAAAAACATAAGGGGTATGTATGGCGTTCTTTTTTTCAGACCAAATTTATTTCTATCAACAATCTTCATGAACATTCACAGGTATGTAGTACAAGCCATTCTGATCAGAGATCTGCCACCCATGGGTGTCTAGTCCATTCCTAGGCCGAGCAGTGACCAATTTAATTATTTCCACCTGAAAAAAAACGTAAGGGGTATGTATGGCGTTTTTTTTTTTCAGACCAAATTTAATTCTATCTACAATCTTCATGAACATTCACAGGCATGTAGTACAAGCCATTCTGATCAGAGATCTGCCACCCAGGTGTGTCTAGTCCAGTCCTAGGAGGAGCAGTGACAAATTTTATTATTTCCACCTGAAAAAAAACATAAGGGGTATGTATGGCGTTTTTTTTTTCAGACCAAATTTATTTCTATCTACAATCTTCATGAACATTCACAGTCATGTAGTACAAGCAATTCTGATCAGAGATCTGCCACCCATGGGTGTCTAGTCCATTCCTATGCCGAGCAGTGACAAATTTAATTATTTCCACCTGAAAAAAAACATAAGGGGTATGTATGGCGTTTTTTTTTTCAGACCAAATTTATTTCTATCTACAATCTTCATGAACATTCACAGTCATGTAGTACAAGCAATTCTGATCAGAGATCTGCCACCCATGGGTGTCTAGTCCATTCCTAGGCCGAGCAGTGACAAATTTAATTATTTCCACCTGAAAAAAAACGTAAGGGGTATGTATGGCTTTTTTTTTTTCAGACCAAATTTAATTCTATCTACAATCTTCATGAACATTCACAGGCATGTAGTACAAGCCATTCTGATCAGAGATCTGCCACCCAGGTGTGTCTAGTTCAGTCCTAGGAGGAGCAGTGACAAATTTTATTATTTCCACCTGAAAAAAAACATAAGGGGTATCATGTATGGCGTTTTTTTTTTCAGACCAAATTTATTTCTATCTACAATCTTCATGAACATTCACAGTCATGTAGTACAAGCAATTCTGATGAGAGATCAGCCACCCATGGGTGTCTAGTCCATTCCTAGGCCGAGCAGTGACAAATTTAATTATTTCCACCTGAAAAAAAAAGTAAGGGGTATGTATGGCTTTTTTTTTTTTCAGACCAAATGTATTTCTATCTACAATCTTCATGAACATTCACAGTCATGTAGTACAAGCGATTCTGATCAGAGATCTGCCACCCATGGGTGTCTAGTCCATTCCTAGGCCGAGCAGTGACACATTTAATTATTTCCACCTGAAAAAAAACGTAAGGGGTATGTATGGCGTTTTTTTTTTTCAGACCAAATTTAATTCTATCTACAATCTTCATGAACATTCACAGGCATGTAGTACAAGCCATTCTGATCAGAGATCTGCCACCCAGGTGTGTCTAGTCCAGTCCTAGGAGGAGCAGTGACAAATTTTATTATTTCCACCTGAAAAAAAACATAAGGGGTATGTATGGCGTTCTTTTTTTCAGACCAAATTTATTTCTATCAACAATCTTCATGAACATTCACAGGTATGTAGTACAAGCCATTCTGATCAGAGATCTGCCACCCAGGTGTGTCTAGTCCAGTCCTAGGAGGAGCAGTGACAAATCTAATTATTTCCAGCTGAAAAAAAACATAAGGGGTATGTATGGCGTTCTTTTTTTCAGACCAAATTTATTTCTATCAACAATCTTCATGAACATTCACAGGTATGTAGTACAAGCCATTCTGATCAGAGATCTGCCACCCAGGTGTGTCTAGTCCATTCCTAGGCCGAGCAGTGACACATTTAATTATTTCCACCTGAAAAAAAACGTAAGGGGTATGTATGGCGTTTTTTTTTTTCAGACCAAATTTATTTCTATCTACAATCTTCATGAACATTCACAGTCATGTAGTACAAGCAATTCTGATCAGAGATCTGCCACCCATGGGTGTCTAGTCCATTCCTAGGCCGAGCAGTGACAAATTTAATTATTTCCACCTGAAAAAAAACGTAAGGGGTATGTATGGCTTTTTTTTTTTCAGACCAAATTTAATTCTATCTACAATCTTCATGAACATTCACAGGCATGTAGTACAAGCCATTCTGATCAGAGATCTGCCACCCAGGTGTGTCTAGTCCAGTCCTAGGAGGAGCAGTGACAAATTTTATTATTTCCACCTGAAAAAAAACATAAGGGGTATGTATGGCGTTCTTTTTTTCAGACCAAATTTATTTCTATCAACAATCTTCATGAACATTCACAGGTATGTAGTACAAGCCATTCTGATCAGAGATCTGCCACCCATGGGTGTCTAGTCCATTCCTAGGCCGAGCAGTGACCAATTTAATTATTTCCACCTGAAAAAAAACGTAAGGGGTATGTATGGCGTTTTTTTTTTTCAGACCAAATTTAATTCTATCTACAATCTTCATGAACATTCACAGGCATGTAGTACAAGCCATTCTGATCAGAGATCTGCCACCCAGGTGTGTCTAGTCCAGTCCTAGGAGGAGCAGTGACAAATTTTATTATTTCCACCTGAAAAAAAACATAAGGGGTATGTATGGCGTTTTTTTTTTCAGACCAAATTTATTTCTATCTACAATCTTCATGAACATTCACAGTCATGTAGTACAAGCAATTCTGATCAGAGATCTGCCACCCATGGGTGTCTAGTCCATTCCTATGCCGAGCAGTGACAAATTTAATTATTTCCACCTGAAAAAAAACATAAGGGGTATGTATGGCGTTTTTTTTTTCAGACCAAATTTATTTCTATCTACAATCTTCATGAACATTCACAGTCATGTAGTACAAGCAATTCTGATCAGAGATCTGCCACCCATGGGTGTCTAGTCCATTCCTAGGCCGAGCAGTGACAAATTTAATTATTTCCACCTGAAAAAAAACGTAAGGGGTATGTATGGCTTTTTTTTTTTCAGACCAAATTTAATTCTATCTACAATCTTCATGAACATTCACAGGCATGTAGTACAAGCCATTCTGATCAGAGATCTGCCACCCAGGTGTGTCTAGTCCAGTCCTAGGAGGAGCAGTGACAAATTGTATTATTTCCACCTGAAAAAAAACATAAGGGGTATGTATGGCGTTTTTTTTTTTCAGACCAAATTTAATTCTATCTACAATCTTCATGAACATTCACAGGCATGTAGTACAAGCCATTCTGATCAGAGATCTGCCACCCAGGTGTGTCTAGTCCAGTCCTAGGAGGAGCAGTGACAAATTTTATTATTTCCACCTGAAAAAAAACATAAGGGGTATGTATGGCGTTTTTTTTTTCAGACCAAATTTATTTCTATCTACAATCTTCATGAACATTCACAGTCATGTAGTACAAGCCATTCTGATCAGAGATCTGCCACCCAGGTGTGTCTAGTCCAGTCCTAGGAGGAGCAGTGACAAATCTAATTATTTCCAGCTGAAAAAAAACATAAGGGGTATGTATGGAGGTTTTTTTTTTCAGACCAAATTTATTTCTATCTACAATCTTCATGAACATTCACAGTCATGTAGTACAAGCGATTCTGATCAGAGATCTGCCACCCATGGGTGTCTAGTCCATTCCTAGGCCGAGCAGTGACAAATTTAATTATTTCCACCTGAAAAAAAACGTAAGGGGTATGTATGGCTTTTTTTTTTTCAGACCAAATTTAATTCTATCTACAATCTTCATGAACATTCACAGGCATGTAGTACAAGCCATTCTGATCAGAGATCTGCCACCCAGGTGTGTCTAGTCCATTCCTAGGCCGAGCAGTGACACATTTAATTATTTCCACCTGAAAAAAAACGTAAGGGGTATGTATGGCGTTTTTTTTTTTCAGACCAAATTTATTTCTATCAACAATCTTCATGAACATTCACAGGTATGTAGTACAAGCCATTCTGATCAGAGATCTGCCACCCAGGTGTGTCTAGTCCATTCCTAGGCCGAGCAGTGACACATTTAATTATTTCCACCTGAAAAAAAACGTAAGGGGTATGTATGGCGTTTTTTTTTTTCAGACCAAATTTAATTCTATCTACAATCTTCATGAACATTCACAGGCATGTAGTACAAGCCATTCTGATCAGAGATCTGCCACCCAGGTGTGTCTAGTCCAGTCCTAGGAGGAGCAGTGACAAATCTAATTATTTCCAGCTGAAAAAAAACATAAGGGGTATGTATGGAGGGTTTTTTTTTCAGACCAAATTTATTTCTATCTACAATCTTCATGAACATTCACAGTCATGTAGTACAAGCGATTCTGATCAGAGATCTGCCACCCATGGGTGTCTAGTCCATTCCTAGGCCGAGCAGTGACCAATTTAATTATTTCCACCTGAAAAAAAACGTAAGGGGTATGTATGGCGTTTTTTTTTTTCAGACCAAATTTAATTCTATCTACAATCTTCATGAACATTCACAGGCATGTAGTACAAGCCATTCTGATCAGAGATCTGCCACCCAGGTGTGTCTAGTCCAGTCCTAGGAGGAGCAGTGACAAATTTTATTATTTCCACCTGAAAAAAAACATAAGGGGTATGTATGGCGTTTTTTTTTTCAGACCAAATTTATTTCTATCTACAATCTTCATGAACATTTACAGTCATGTAGTACAAGCAATTCTGATCAGAGATCTGCCACCCATGGGTGTCTAGTCCATTCCTATGCCGAGCAGTGACAAATTTAATTATTTCCACCTGAAAAAAAACATAAGGGGTATGTATGGCGTTTTTTTTTTCAGACCAAATTTATTTCTATCTACAATCTTCATGAACATTCACAGTCATGTAGTACAAGCAATTCTGATCAGAGATCTGCCACCCATGGGTGTCTAGTCCATTCCTAGGCCGAGCAGTGACAAATTTAATTATTTCCACCTGAAAAAAAACGTAAGGGGTATGTATGGCTTTTTTTTTTTCAGACCAAATTTAATTCTATCTACAATCTTCATGAACATTCACAGGCATGTAGTACAAGCCATTCTGATCAGAGATCTGCCACCCAGGTGTGTCTAGTCCAGTCCTAGGAGGAGCAGTGACAAATCTAATTATTTCCAGCTGAAAAAAAACATAAGGGGTATGTATGGAGGGTTTTTTTTTCAGACCAAATTTATTTCTATCTACAATCTTCATGAACATTCACAGTCATGTAGTACAAGCGATTCTGATCAGAGATCTGCCACCCATGGGTGTCTAGTCCATTCCTAGGCCGAGCAGTGACAAATTTAATTATTTCCACCTGAAAAAAAACGTAAGGGGTATGTATGGCTTTTTTTTTTTCAGACCAAATTTAATTCTATCTACAATCTTCATGAACATTCACAGGCATGTAGTACAAGCCATTCTGATCAGAGATCTGCCACCCAGGTGTGTCTAGTCCATTCCTAGGCCGAGCAGTGACACATTTAATTATTTCCACCTGAAAAAAAACGTAAGGGGTATGTATGGCGTTTTTTTTTTTCAGACCAAATTTATTTCTATCAACAATCTTCATGAACATTCACAGGTATGTAGTACAAGCCATTCTGATCAGAGATCTGCCACCCAGGTGTGTCTAGTCCATTCCTAGGCCGAGCAGTGACACATTTAATTATTTCCACCTGAAAAAAAACGTAAGGGGTATGTATGGCGTTTTTTTTTTTCAGACCAAATTTAATTCTATCTACAATCTTCATGAACATTCACAGGCATGTAGTACAAGCCATTCTGATCAGAGATCTGCCACCCAGGTGTGTCTAGTCCAGTCCTAGGAGGAGCAGTGACAAATCTAATTATTTCCAGCTGAAAAAAAACATAAGGGGTATGTATGGAGGGTTTTTTTTTCAGACCAAATTTATTTCTATCTACAATCTTCATGAACATTCACAGTCATGTAGTACAAGCGATTCTGATCAGAGATCTGCCACCCATGGGTGTCTAGTCCATTCCTAGGCCGAGCAGTGACCAATTTTATTATTTCCACCTGAAAAAAAACGTAAGGGGTATGTATGGCGTTTTTTTTTTTCAGACCAAATTTAATTCTATCTACAATCTTCATGAACATTCACAGGCATGTAGTACAAGCCATTCTGATCAGAGATCTGCCACCCAGGTGTGTCTAGTCCAGTCCTAGGAGGAGCAGTGACAAATTTTATTATTTCCACCTGAAAAAAAACATAAGGGGTATGTATGGCGTTTTTTTTTTCAGACCAAATTTATTTCTATCTACAATCTTCATGAACATTCACAGTCATGTAGTACAAGCAATTCTGATCAGAGATCTGCCACCCATGGGTGTCTAGTCCATTCCTATGCCGAGCAGTGACAAATTTAATTATTTCCACCTGAAAAAAAACATAAGGGGTATGTATGGCGTTTTTTTTTTCAGACCAAATTTATTTCTATCTACAATCTTCATGAACATTCACAGTCATGTAGTACAAGCAATTCTGATCAGAGATCTGCCACCCATGGGTGTCTAGTCCATTCCTAGGCCGAGCAGTGACAAATTTAATTATTTCCACCTGAAAAAAAACGTAAGGGGTATGTATGGCTTTTTTTTTTTCAGACCAAATTTAATTCTATCTACAATCTTCATGAACATTCACAGGCATGTAGTACAAGCCATTCTGATCAGAGATCTGCCACCCAGGTGTGTCTAGTCCAGTCCTAGGAGGAGCAGTGACAAATTGTATTATTCCACCTGAAAAAAAACATAAGGGGTATGTATGGCGTTTTTTTTTTTCAGACCAAATTTAATTCTATCTACAATCTTCATGAACATTCACAGGCATGTAGTACAAGCCATTCTGATCAGAGATCTGCCACCCAGGTGTGTCTAGTCCAGTCCTAGGAGGAGCAGTGACAAATTTTATTATTTCCACCTGAAAAAAAACATAAGGGGTATGTATGGCGTTTTTTTTTTCAGACCAAATTTATTTCTATCTACAATCTTCATGAACATTCACAGTCATGTAGTACAAGCCATTCTGATCAGAGATCTGCCACCCAGGTGTGTCTAGTCCAGTCCTAGGAGGAGCAGTGACAAATCTAATTATTTCCAGCTGAAAAAAAACATAAGGGGTATGTATGGAGGTTTTTTTTTTCAGACCAAATTTATTTCTATCTACAATCTTCATGAACATTCACAGTCATGTAGTACAAGCGATTCTGATCAGAGATCTGCCACCCATGGGTGTCTAGTCCATTCCTAGGCCGAGCAGTGACAAATTTAATTATTTCCACCTGAAAAAAAACGTAAGGGGTATGTATGGCTTTTTTTTTTTCAGACCAAATTTAATTCTATCTACAATCTTCATGAACATTCACAGGCATGTAGTACAAGCCATTCTGATCAGAGATCTGCCACCCAGGTGTGTCTAGTCCAGTCCTAGGAGGAGCAGTGACAAATTTTATTATTTCCACCTGAAAAAAAACATAAGGGGTATGAATGGCGTTCTTTTTTTCAGACCAAATTTATTTCTATCAACAATCTTCATGAACATTCACAGGTATGTAGTACAAGCCATTCTGATCAGAGATCTGCCACCCAGGTGTGTCTAGTCCAGTCCTAGGAGGAGCAGTGACAAATCTAATTATTTCCAGCTGAAAAAAAACATAAGGGGTATGTATGGAGGGTTTTTTTTTCAGACCAAATTTATTTCTATCTACAATCTTCATGAACATTCACAGTCATGTAGTACAAGCGATTCTGATCAGAGATCTGCCACCCATGGGTGTCTAGTCCATTCCTAGGCCGAGCAGTGACCAATTTAATTATTTCCACCTGAAAAAAAACGTAAGGGGTATGTATGGCGTTTTTTTTTTTCAGACCAAATTTAATTCTATCTACAATCTTCATGAACATTCACAGGCATGTAGTACAAGCCATTCTGATCAGAGATCTGCCACCCAGGTGTGTCTAGTCCAGTCCTAGGAGGAGCAGTGACAAATTTTATTATTTCCACCTGAAAAAAAACATAAGGGGTATGTATGGCGTTTTTTTTTTCAGACCAAATTTATTTCTATCTACAATCTTCATGAACATTTACAGTCATGTAGTACAAGCAATTCTGATCAGAGATCTGCCACCCATGGGTGTCTAGTCCATTCCTATGCCGAGCAGTGACAAATTTAATTATTTCCACCTGAAAAAAAACATAAGGGGTATGTATGGCGTTTTTTTTTTCAGACCAAATTTATTTCTATCTACAATCTTCATGAACATTCACAGTCATGTAGTACAAGCAATTCTGATCAGAGATCTGCCACCCATGGGTGTCTAGTCCATTCCTAGGCCGAGCAGTGACAAATTTAATTATTTCCACCTGAAAAAAAACGTAAGGGGTATGTATGGCTTTTTTTTTTTCAGACCAAATTTAATTCTATCTACAATCTTCATGAACATTCACAGGCATGTAGTACAAGCCATTCTGATCAGAGATCTGCCACCCAGGTGTGTCTAGTCCAGTCCTAGGAGGAGCAGTGACAAATCTAATTATTTCCAGCTGAAAAAAAACATAAGGGGTATGTATGGAGGGTTTTTTTTTCAGACCAAATTTATTTCTATCTACAATCTTCATGAACATTCACAGTCATGTAGTACAAGCGATTCTGATCAGAGATCTGCCACCCATGGGTGTCTAGTCCATTCCTAGGCCGAGCAGTGACAAATTTAATTATTTCCACCTGAAAAAAAACGTAAGGGGTATGTATGGCTTTTTTTTTTTCAGACCAAATTTAATTCTATCTACAATCTTCATGAACATTCACAGGCATGTAGTACAAGCCATTCTGATCAGAGATCTGCCACCCAGGTGTGTCTAGTCCATTCCTAGGCCGAGCAGTGACACATTTAATTATTTCCACCTGAAAAAAAACGTAAGGGGTATGTATGGCGTTTTTTTTTTTCAGACCAAATTTATTTCTATCAACAATCTTCATGAACATTCACAGGTATGTAGTACAAGCCATTCTGATCAGAGATCTGCCACCCAGGTGTGTCTAGTCCATTCCTAGGCCGAGCAGTGACACATTTAATTATTTCCACCTGAAAAAAAACGTAAGGGGTATGTATGGCGTTTTTTTTTTTCAGACCAAATTTAATTCTATCTACAATCTTCATGAACATTCACAGGCATGTAGTACAAGCCATTCTGATCAGAGATCTGCCACCCAGGTGTGTCTAGTCCAGTCCTAGGAGGAGCAGTGACAAATCTAATTATTTCCAGCTGAAAAAAAACATAAGGGGTATGTATGGAGGGTTTTTTTTTCAGACCAAATTTATTTCTATCTACAATCTTCATGAACATTCACAGTCATGTAGTACAAGCGATTCTGATCAGAGATCTGCCACCCATGGGTGTCTAGTCCATTCCTAGGCCGAGCAGTGACCAATTTTATTATTTCCACCTGAAAAAAAACGTAAGGGGTATGTATGGCGTTTTTTTTTTTCAGACCAAATTTAATTCTATCTACAATCTTCATGAACATTCACAGGCATGTAGTACAAGCCATTCTGATCAGAGATCTGCCACCCAGGTGTGTCTAGTCCAGTCCTAGGAGGAGCAGTGACAAATTTTATTATTTCCACCTGAAAAAAAACATAAGGGGTATGTATGGCGTTTTTTTTTTCAGACCAAATTTATTTCTATCTACAATCTTCATGAACATTCACAGTCATGTAGTACAAGCAATTCTGATCAGAGATCTGCCACCCATGGGTGTCTAGTCCATTCCTATGCCGAGCAGTGACAAATTTAATTATTTCCACCTGAAAAAAAACATAAGGGGTATGTATGGCGTTTTTTTTTTCAGACCAAATTTATTTCTATCTACAATCTTCATGAACATTCACAGTCATGTAGTACAAGCAATTCTGATCAGAGATCTGCCACCCATGGGTGTCTAGTCCATTCCTAGGCCGAGCAGTGACAAATTTAATTATTTCCACCTGAAAAAAAACGTAAGGGGTATGTATGGCTTTTTTTTTTTCAGACCAAATTTAATTCTATCTACAATCTTCATGAACATTCACAGGCATGTAGTACAAGCCATTCTGATCAGAGATCTGCCACCCAGGTGTGTCTAGTCCAGTCCTAGGAGGAGCAGTGACAAATTGTATTATTCCACCTGAAAAAAAACATAAGGGGTATGTATGGCGTTTTTTTTTTTCAGACCAAATTTAATTCTATCTACAATCTTCATGAACATTCACAGGCATGTAGTACAAGCCATTCTGATCAGAGATCTGCCACCCAGGTGTGTCTAGTCCAGTCCTAGGAGGAGCAGTGACAAATTTTATTATTTCCACCTGAAAAAAAACATAAGGGGTATGTATGGCGTTTTTTTTTTCAGACCAAATTTATTTCTATCTACAATCTTCATGAACATTCACAGTCATGTAGTACAAGCCATTCTGATCAGAGATCTGCCACCCAGGTGTGTCTAGTCCAGTCCTAGGAGGAGCAGTGACAAATCTAATTATTTCCAGCTGAAAAAAAACATAAGGGGTATGTATGGAGGTTTTTTTTTCCAGACCAAATTTATTTCTATCTACAATCTTCATGAACATTCACAGTCATGTAGTACAAGCGATTCTGATCAGAGATCTGCCACCCATGGGTGTCTAGTCCATTCCTAGGCCGAGCAGTGACAAATTTAATTATTTCCACCTGAAAAAAAACGTAAGGGGTATGTATGGCTTTTTTTTTTTCAGACCAAATTTAATTCTATCTACAATCTTCATGAACATTCACAGGCATGTAGTACAAGCCATTCTGATCAGAGATCTGCCACCCAGGTGTGTCTAGTCCAGTCCTAGGAGGAGCAGTGACAAATTTTATTATTTCCACCTGAAAAAAAACATAAGGGGTATGAATGGCGTTCTTTTTTTCAGACCAAATTTATTTCTATCAACAATCTTCATGAACATTCACAGGTATGTAGTACAAGCCATTCTGATCAGAGATCTGCCACCCAGGTGTGTCTAGTCCATTCCTAGGCCGAGCAGTGACACATTTAATTATTTCCACCTGAAAAAAAACGTAAGGGGTATGTATAGCGTTTTTTTTTTTCAGACCAAATTTAATTCTATCTACAATCTTCATGAACATTCACAGGCATGTAGTACAAGCCATTCTGATCAGAGATCTGCCACCCAGGTGTGTCTAGTCCAGTCCTAGGAGGAGCAGTGACAAATTTTATTATTTCCACCTGAAAAAAAACATAAGGGGTATGTATGGCGTTTTTTTTTTCAGACCAGATTTATTTCTATCTACAATCTTCATGAACATTCACAGTCATGTAGTACAAGCCATTCTGATCAGAGATCTGCCACCCAGGTGTGTCTAGTCCAGTCCTAGGAGGAGCAGTGACAAATCTAATTATTTCCAGCTGAAAAAAAACATAAGGGGTATGTATGGCGTTCTTTTTTTCAGACCAAATTTATTTCTATCAACAATCTTCATGAACATTCACAGGTATGTAGTACAAGCCATTCTGATCAGAGATCTGCCACCCAGGTGTGTCTAGTCCATTCCTAGGCCGAGCAGTGACAAATTTGATTATTTCCACCTGAAAAAAAACGTAAGGGGTATGTATGGCGTTTTTTTTTTTCAGACCAAATTTAATTCTATCTACAATCTTCATGAACATTCACAGGCATGTAGTACAAGCCATTCTGATCAGAGATCTGCCACCCAGGTGTGTCTAGTCCAGTCCTAGGAGGAGCAGTGACAAATTTTATTATTTCCACCTGAAAAAAAACATAAGGGGTATGTATGGCGTTTTTTTTTTCAGACCAAATTTATTTCTATCTACAATCTTCATGAACATTCACAGTCATGTAGTACAAGCCATTCTGATCAGAGATCTGCCACCCAGGTGTGTCTAGTCCAGTCCTAGGAGGAGCAGTGACAAATCTAATTATTTCCAGCTGAAAAAAAACATAAGGGGTATGTATGGAGGTTTTTTTTTTCAGACCAAATTTATTTCTATCTACAATCTTCATGAACATTCACAGTCATGTAGTACAAGCGATTCTGATCAGAGATCTGCCACCCATGGGTGTCTAGTCCATTCCTAGGCCGAGCAGTGACAAATTTAATTATTTCCACCTGAAAAAAAACGTAAGGGGTATGTATGTATGGCGTTTTTTTTTTTCAGACCAAATTTAATTCTATCTACAATCTTCATGAACATTCACAGGCATGTAGTACAAGCCATTCTGATAAGAGATCTGCCACCCAGGTGTGTCTAGTCCAGTCCTAGGAGGAGCAGTGACAAATTTTATTATTTCCACCTGAAAAAAAACATAAGGGGTATGTATGGCGTTCTTTTTTTCAGACCAAATTTATTTCTATCAACAATCTTCATGAACATTCACAGGTATGTAGTACAAGCCATTCTGATCAGAGATCTGCCACCCAGGTGTGTCTAGTCCATTCCTAGGCCGAGCAGTGACACATTTATATATTTCCACCTGAAAAAAAACGTAAGGGGTATGTATGGCGTTTTTTTTTTCAGACCAAATTTATTTCTATCTACAATCTTCATGAACATTCACAGTCATGTAGTACAAGCCATTCTGATCAGAGATCTGCCACCCAGGTGTGTCTAGTCCAGTCCTAGGAGGAGCAGTGACAAATCTAATTATTTCCAGCTGAAAAAAAACATAAGGGGTATGTATGGAGGTTTTTTTTTTCAGACCAAATTTATTTCTATCTACAATCTTCATGAACATTCACAGTCATGTAGTACAAGCAATTCTGATCAGAGATCTGCCACCCATGGGTGTCTAGTCCATTCCTAGGCCGAGCAGTGACAAATTTAATTATTTCCACCTGAAAAAAAACGTAAGGGGTATGTATGGCGTTTTTTTTTTTCAGACCAAATTTAATTCTATCTACAATCTTCATGAACATTCACAGGCATGTAGTACAAGCCATTCTGATAAGAGATCTGCCACCCAGGTGTGTCTAGTCCAGTCCTAGGAGGAGCAGTGACAAATTTGATTATTTCCACCTGAAAAAAAACATAAGGGGTATGTATGGCGTTTTTTTTTTCAGACCAAATTTATTTCTATCTACAATCTTCATGAACATTCACAGTCATGTAGTACAAGCAATTCTGATCAGAGATCAGCCACCCATGGGTGTCTAGTCCATTCCTAGGACGAGTAGTGACAAATTTAATTATTTCCACCTGAAAAAAAACGTAAGGGGTATATATGGCTTTTTTTTTTTCAGACCAAATTTATTTCTATCTACAATCTTCATGAACATTCACAGTCATGTAGTACAAGCGATTCTGATCAGAGATCTGCCACCCATGGGTGTCTAGTCCATTCCTAGGCCGAGCAGTGACAAATTTAATTATTTCCACCTGAAAAAAAACGTAAGGGGTTTGTATGGCGTTTTTTTTTTTCAGACCAAATTTAATTCTATCTACAATCTTCATGAACATTCACAGGCATGTAGTGCAAGCCATTCTGATCAGAGATCTGCCACCCAGGTGTGTCTAGTCCAGTCCTAGGAGGAGCAGTGACAAATTTCATTATTTCCACCTGAAAAAAAACATAAGGGGTATGTATGGCGTTCTTTTTTTCAGACCAAATTTATTTCTATCAACAATCTTCATGAACATTCACAGGTATGTAGTACAAGCCATTCTGATCAGAGATCTGCCACCCAGGTGTGTCTAGTCCATTCCTAGGCCGAGCAGTGACACATTTAATTATTTCCACCTGAAAAAAAACGTAAGGGGTATGTATGGCGTTTTTTTTTTCAGACCAAATTTATTTCTATCTACAATCTTCATGAACATTCACAGTCATGTAGTACAAGCCATTCTGATCAGAGATCTGCCACCCAGGTGTGTCTAGTCCAGTCCTAGGAGGAGCAGTGACAAATCTAATTATTTCCAGCTGAAAAAAAACATAAGGGGTATGTATGGCGTTTTTTTTTTTCAGACCAAATTTAATTCTATCTACAATCTTCATGAACATTCACAGGCATGTAGTACAAGCCATTCTGATAAGAGATCTGCCACCCAGGTGTGTCTAGTCCAGTCCTAGGAGGAGCAGTGACAAATTTGATTATTTCCACCTGAAAAAAAACATAAGGGGTATGTATGGCGTTTTTTTTTTCAGACCAAATTTATTTCTATCTACAATCTTCATGAACATTCACAGGCATGTAGTACAAGCCATTCTGATCAGAGATCTGCCACCCAGGTGTGTCTAGTCCAGTCCTAGGAGGAGCAGTGACAAATTTTATTATTTCCACCTGAAAAAAAACGTAAGGGGTTTGTATGGCGTTTTTTTTTTTCAGACCAAATTTAATTCTATCTACAATCTTCATGAACATTCACAGGCATGTAGTGCAAGCCATTCTGATCAGAGATCTGCCACCCAGGTGTGTCTAGTCCAGTCCTAGGAGGAGCAGTGACAAATTTTATTATTTCCACCTGAAAAAAAACATAAGGGGTATGTATGGCGTTCTTTTTTTCAGACCAAATTTATTTCTATCAACAATCTTCATGAACATTCACAGGTATGTAGTACAAGCCATTCTGATCAGAGATCTGCCACCCAGGTGTGTCTAGTCCATTCCTAGGCCGAGCAGTGACACATTTAATTATTTCCACCTGAAAAAAAACGTAAGGGGTATGTATGGCGTTTTTTTTTTTCAGACCAAATTTAATTCTATCTACAATCTTCATGAACATTCACAGGCATGTAGTACAAGCCATTCTGATCAGAGATCTGCCACCCAGGTGTGTCTAGTCCAGTCCTAGGAGGAGCAGTGACAAATTTTATTATTTCCACCTGAAAAAAAACATAAGGGGTATGTATGGCGTTTTTTTTTTCAGACCAAATTTATTTCTATCTACAATCTTCATGAACATTCACAGTCATGTAGTACAAGCCATTCTGATCAGAGATCTGCCACCCAGGTGTGTCTAGTCCAGTCCTAGGAGGAGCAGTGACAAATCTAATTATTTCCAGCTGAAAAAAAACATAAGGGGTATGTATGGAGGTTTTTTTTTTCAGACCAAATTTATTTCTATCTACAATCTTCATGAACATTCACAGTCATGTAGTACAAGCGATTCTGATCAGAGATCTGCCACCCATGGGTGTCTAGTCCATTCCTAGGCCGAGCAGTGACAAATTTAATTATTTCCACCTGAAAAAAAACGTAAGGGGTATGTATGGCGTTTTTTTTTTTCAGACCAAATTTAATTCTATCTACAATCTTCATGAACATTCACAGGCATGTAGTACAAGCCATTCTGATAAGAGATCTGCCACCC
Source organism: Borostomias antarcticus (assembly GCF_949987555.1). Taxonomy (NCBI): domain Eukaryota; kingdom Metazoa; phylum Chordata; class Actinopteri; order Stomiiformes; family Stomiidae; genus Borostomias; species Borostomias antarcticus. The sequence goes on along the minus strand of NC_140259.1, from coordinate 6,718,426 downwards.
AGGTGTGTCTAGTCCAGTCCTAGGAGGAGCAGTGACAAATTTTATTATTTCCACCTGAAAAAAAACATAAGGGGTATGTATGGCGTTCTTTTTTTCAGACCAAATTTATTTCTATCAACAATCTTCATGAACATTCACAGTCATGTAGTACAAGCCATTCTGATCAGAGATCTGCCACCCAGGTGTGTCTAGTCCAGTCCTAGGAGGAGCAGTGACAAATCTAATTATTTCCAGCTGAAAAAAAACATAAGGGGTATGTATGGAGGTTTTTTTTTTCAGACCAAATTTATTTCTATCTACAATCTTCATGAACATTCACAGTCATGTAGTACAAGCAATTATGATCAGAGATCTGCCACCCATGGGTGTCTAGTCCATTCCTAGGCCGAGCAGTGACAAATTTAATTATTTCCACCTGAAAAAAAACGTAAGGGGTATGTATGGCTTTTTTTTTTTCAGACCAAATTTAATTCTATCTACAATCTTCATGAACATTCACAGGCATGTAGTACAAGCCATTCTGATCAGAGATCTGCCACCCAGGTGTGTCTAGTCCATTCCTAGGCCGAGCAGTGACACATTTAATTATTTCCACCTGAAAAAAAACGTAAGGGGTATGTATGGCGTTTTTTTTTTTCAGACCAAATTTAATTCTATCTACAATCTTCATGAACATTCACAGGCATGTAGTACAAGCCATTCTGATAAGAGATCTGCCACCCAGGTGTGTCTAGTCCAGTCCTAGGAGGAGCAGTGACAAATTTGATTATTTCCACCTGAAAAAAAACATAAGGGGTATGTATGGCGTTTTTTTTTTCAGACCAAATTTATTTCTATCTACAATCTTCATGAACATTCACAGTCATGTAGTACAAGCAATTCTGATCAGAGATCAGCCACCCATGGGTGTCTAGTCCATTCCTAGGCCGAGCAGTGACAAATTTAATTATTTCCACCTGAAAAAAAACGTAAGGGGTATGTATGGCTTTTTTTTTTTTCAGACCAAATTTATTTCTATCTACAATCTTCATGAACATTCACAGTCATGTAGTACAAGCGATTCTGATCAGAGATCTGCCACCCATGGGTGTCTAGTCCATTCCTAGGCCGAGCAGTGACAAATTTAATTATTTCCACCTGAAAAAAAACGTAAGGGGTTTGTATGGCGTTTTTTTTTTTCAGACCAAATTTAATTCTATCTACAATCTTCATGAACATTCACAGGCATGTAGTGCAAGCCATTCTGATCAGAGATCTGCCACCCAGGTGTGTCTAGTCCAGTCCTAGGAGGAGCAGTGACAAATTTTATTATTTCCACCTGAAAAAAAACATAAGGGGTATGTATGGCGTTCTTTTTTTCAGACCAAATTTATTTCTATCAACAATCTTCATGAACATTCACAGGTATGTAGTACAAGCCATTCTGATCAGAGATCTGCCACCCAGGTGTGTCTAGTCCATTCCTAGGCCGAGCAGTGACACATTTAATTATTTCCACCTGAAAAAAAACGTAAGGGGTATGTATGGCGTTTTTTTTTTTCAGACCAAATTTAATTCTATCTACAATCTTCATGAACATTCACAGGCATGTAGTACAAGCCATTCTGATAAGAGATCTGCCACCCAGGTGTGTCTAGTCCAGTCCTAGGAGGAGCAGTGACAAATTTGATTATTTCCACCTGAAAAAAAACATAAGGGGTATGTATGGCGTTTTTTTTTTCAGACCAAATTTATTTCTATCTACAATCTTCATGAACATTCACAGTCATGTAGTACAAGCAATTCTGATCAGAGATCAGCCACCCATGGGTGTCTAGTCCATTCCTAGGCCGAGCAGTGACAAATTTAATTATTTCCACCTGAAAAAAAACGTAAGGGGTATGTATGGCTTTTTTTTTTTTCAGACCAAATTTATTTCTATCTACAATCTTCATGAACATTCACAGTCATGTAGTACAAGCGATTCTGATCAGAGATCTGCCACCCATGGGTGTCTAGTCCATTCCTAGGCCGAGCAGTGACAAATTTAATTATTTCCACCTGAAAAAAAACGTAAGGGGTTTGTATGGCGTTTTTTTTTTTCAGACCAAATTTAATTCTATCTACAATCTTCATGAACATTCACAGGCATGTAGTGCAAGCCATTCTGATCAGAGATCTGCCACCCAGGTGTGTCTAGTCCAGTCCTAGGAGGAGCAGTGACAAATTTTATTATTTCCACCTGAAAAAAAACATAAGGGGTATGTATGGCGTTCTTTTTTTCAGACCAAATTTATTTCTATCAACAATCTTCATGAACATTCACAGGTATGTAGTACAAGCCATTCTGATCAGAGATCTGCCACCCAGGTGTGTCTAGTCCAGTCCTAGGAGGAGCAGTGACAAATTTTATTATTTCCACCTGAAAAAAAACATAAGGGGTATGTATGGCGTTTTTTTTTTCAGACCAAATTTATTTCTATCTACAATCTTCATGAACATTCACAGTCATGTAGTACAAGCCATTCTGATCAGAGATCTGCCACCCAGGTGTGTCTAGTCCAGTCCTAGGAGGAGCAGTGACAAATCTAATTATTTCCAGCTGAAAAAAAACATAAGGGGTATGTATGGAGGTTTTTTTTTTCAGACCAAATTTATTTCTATCTACAATCTTCATGAACATTCACAGTCATGTAGTACAAGCGATTCTGATCAGAGATCTGCCACCCATGGGTGTCTAGTCCATTCCTAGGCCGAGCAGTGACAAATTTAATTATTTCCACCTGAAAAAAAACGTAAGGGGTATGTATGGCGTTTTTTTTTTTCAGACCAAATTTAATTCTATCTACAATCTTCATGAACATTCACAGGCATGTAGTACAAGCCATTCTGATAAGAGATCTGCCACCCAGGTGTGTCTAGTCCAGTCCTAGGAGGAGCAGTGACAAATTTTATTATTTCAACCTGAAAAAAAACATAAGGGGTATGTATGGCGTTCTTTTTTTCAGACCAAATTTATTTCTATCAACAATCTTCATGAACATTCACAGGTATGTAGTACAAGCCATTCTGATCAGAGATCTGCCACCCAGGTGTGTCTAGTCCATTCCTAGGCCGAGCAGTGACACATTTAATTATTTCCACCTGAAAAAAAACGTAAGGGGTATGTATGGCGTTTTTTTTTTCAGACCAAATTTATTTCTATCTACAATCTTCATGAACATTCACAGTCATGTAGTACAAGCCATTCTGATCAGAGATCTGCCACCCAGGTGTGTCTAGTCCAGTCCTAGGAGGAGCAGTGACAAATCTAATTATTTCCAGCTGAAAAAAAACATAAGGGGTATGTATGGAGGTTTTTTTTTTCAGACCAAATTTATTTCTATCTACAATCTTCATGAACATTCACAGTCATGTAGTACAAGCAATTCTGATCAGAGATCTGCCACCCATGGGTGTCTAGTCCATTCCTAGGCCGAGCAGTGACAAATTTAATTATTTCCACCTGAAAAAAAACGTAAGGGGTATGTATGGCGTTTTTTTTTTTCAGACCAAATTTAATTCTATCTACAATCTTCATGAACATTCACAGGCATGTAGTACAAGCCATTCTGATAAGAGATCTGCCACCCAGGTGTGTCTAGTCCAGTCCTAGGAGGAGCAGTGACAAATTTGATTATTTCCACCTGAAAAAAAACATAAGGGGTATGTATGGCGTTTTTTTTTTCAGACCAAATTTATTTCTATCTACAATCTTCATGAACATTCACAGTCATGTAGTACAAGCAATTCTGATCAGAGATCAGCCACCCATGGGTGTCTAGTCCATTCCTAGGCCGAGCAGTGACAAATTTAATTATTTCCACCTGAAAAAAAACGTAAGGGGTATGTATGGCTTTTTTTTTTTTCAGACCAAATTTATTTCTATCTACAATCTTCATGAACATTCACAGTCATGTAGTACAAGCGATTCTGATCAGAGATCTGCCACCCATGGGTGTCTAGTCCATTCCTAGGCCGAGCAGTGACAAATTTAATTATTTCCACCTGAAAAAAAACGTAAGGGGTTTGTATGGCGTTTTTTTTTTTCAGACCAAATTTAATTCTATCTACAATCTTCATGAACATTCACAGGCATGTAGTGCAAGCCATTCTGATCAGAGATCTGCCACCCAGGTGTGTCTAGTCCAGTCCTAGGAGGAGCAGTGACAAATTTTATTATTTCCACCTGAAAAAAAACATAAGGGGTATGTATGGCGTTCTTTTTTTCAGACCAAATTTATTTCTATCAACAATCTTCATGAACATTCACAGGTATGTAGTACAAGCCATTCTGATCAGAGATCTGCCACCCAGGTGTGTCTAGTCCAGTCCTAGGAGGAGCAGTGACAAATTTTATTATTTCCACCTGAAAAAAAACATAAGGGGTATGTATGGCGTTTTTTTTTTCAGACCAAATTTATTTCTATCTACAATCTTCATGAACATTCACAGTCATGTAGTACAAGCCATTCTGATCAGAGATCTGCCACCCAGGTGTGTCTAGTCCAGTCCTAGGAGGAGCAGTGACAAATCTAATTATTTCCAGCTGAAAAAAAACATAAGGGGTATGTATGGAGGTTTTTTTTTTCAGACCAAATTTATTTCTATCTACAATCTTCATGAACATTCACAGTCATGTAGTACAAGCGATTCTGATCAGAGATCTGCCACCCATGGGTGTCTAGTCCATTCCTAGGCCGAGCAGTGACAAATTTAATTATTTCCACCTGAAAAAAAACGTAAGGGGTATGTATGGCGTTTTTTTTTTTCAGACCAAATTTAATTCTATCTACAATCTTCATGAACATTCACAGGCATGTAGTACAAGCCATTCTGATAAGAGATCTGCCACCCAGGTGTGTCTAGTCCAGTCCTAGGAGGAGCAGTGACAAATTTTATTATTTCAACCTGAAAAAAAACATAAGGGGTATGTATGGCGTTCTTTTTTTCAGACCAAATTTATTTCTATCAACAATCTTCATGAACATTCACAGGTATGTAGTACAAGCCATTCTGATCAGAGATCTGCCACCCAGGTGTGTCTAGTCCATTCCTAGGCCGAGCAGTGACACATTTAATTATTTCCACCTGAAAAAAAACGTAAGGGGTATGTATGGCGTTTTTTTTTTCAGACCAAATTTATTTCTATCTACAATCTTCATGAACATTCACAGTCATGTAGTACAAGCCATTCTGATCAGAGATCTGCCACCCAGGTGTGTCTAGTCCAGTCCTAGGAGGAGCAGTGACAAATCTAATTATTTCCAGCTGAAAAAAAACATAAGGGGTATGTATGGAGGTTTTTTTTTTCAGACCAAATTTATTTCTATCTACAATCTTCATGAACATTCACAGTCATGTAGTACAAGCAATTCTGATCAGAGATCTGCCACCCATGGGTGTCTAGTCCATTCCTAGGCCGAGCAGTGACAAATTTAATTATTTCCACCTGAAAAAAAACGTAAGGGGTATGTATGGCGTTTTTTTTTTTCAGACCAAATTTAATTCTATCTACAATCTTCATGAACATTCACAGGCATGTAGTACAAGCCATTCTGATAAGAGATCTGCCACCCAGGTGTGTCTAGTCCAGTCCTAGGAGGAGCAGTGACAAATTTGATTATTTCCACCTGAAAAAAAACATAAGGGGTATGTATGGCGTTTTTTTTTTCAGACCAAATTTATTTCTATCTACAATCTTCATGAACATTCACAGTCATGTAGTACAAGCAATTCTGATCAGAGATCAGCCACCCATGGGTGTCTAGTCCATTCCTAGGCCGAGCAGTGACAAATTTAATTATTTCCACCTGAAAAAAAACGTAAGGGGTATGTATGGCTTTTTTTTTTTTCAGACCAAATTTATTTCTATCTACAATCTTCATGAACATTCACAGTCATGTAGTACAAGCGATTCTGATCAGAGATCTGCCACCCATGGGTGTCTAGTCCATTCCTAGGCCGAGCAGTGACAAATTTAATTATTTCCACCTGAAAAAAAACGTAAGGGGTTTGTATGGCGTTTTTTTTTTTCAGACCAAATTTAATTCTATCTACAATCTTCATGAACATTCACAGGCATGTAGTGCAAGCCATTCTGATCAGAGATCTGCCACCCAGGTGTGTCTAGTCCAGTCCTAGGAGGAGCAGTGACAAATTTTATTATTTCCACCTGAAAAAAAACATAAGGGGTATGTATGGCGTTCTTTTTTTCAGACCAAATTTATTTCTATCAACAATCTTCATGAACATTCACAGGTATGTAGTACAAGCCATTCTGATCAGAGATCTGCCACCCAGGTGTGTCTAGTCCAGTCCTAGGAGGAGCAGTGACAAATTTTATTATTTCCACCTGAAAAAAAACATAAGGGGTATGTATGGCGTTTTTTTTTTCAGACCAAATTTATTTCTATCTACAATCTTCATGAACATTCACAGTCATGTAGTACAAGCCATTCTGATCAGAGATCTGCCACCCAGGTGTGTCTAGTCCAGTCCTAGGAGGAGCAGTGACAAATCTAATTATTTCCAGCTGAAAAAAAACATAAGGGGTATGTATGGAGGTTTTTTTTTTCAGACCAAATTTATTTCTATCTACAATCTTCATGAACATTCACAGTCATGTAGTACAAGCGATTCTGATCAGAGATCTGCCACCCATGGGTGTCTAGTCCATTCCTAGGCCGAGCAGTGACAAATTTAATTATTTCCACCTGAAAAAAAACGTAAGGGGTATGTATGGCGTTTTTTTTTTTCAGACCAAATTTAATTCTATCTACAATCTTCATGAACATTCACAGGCATGTAGTACAAGCCATTCTGATAAGAGATCTGCCACCCAGGTGTGTCTAGTCCAGTCCTAGGAGGAGCAGTGACAAATTTTATTATTTCAACCTGAAAAAAAACATAAGGGGTATGTATGGCGTTCTTTTTTTCAGACCAAATTTATTTCTATCAACAATCTTCATGAACATTCACAGGTATGTAGTACAAGCCATTCTGATCAGAGATCTGCCACCCAGGTGTGTCTAGTCCATTCCTAGGCCGAGCAGTGACACATTTAATTATTTCCACCTGAAAAAAAACGTAAGGGGTATGTATGGCGTTTTTTTTTTCAGACCAAATTTATTTCTATCTACAATCTTCATGAACATTCACAGTCATGTAGTACAAGCCATTCTGATCAGAGATCTGCCACCCAGGTGTGTCTAGTCCAGTCCTAGGAGGAGCAGTGACAAATCTAATTATTTCCAGCTGAAAAAAAACATAAGGGGTATGTATGGAGGTTTTTTTTTTCAGACCAAATTTATTTCTATCTACAATCTTCATGAACATTCACAGTCATGTAGTACAAGCAATTCTGATCAGAGATCTGCCACCCATGGGTGTCTAGTCCATTCCTAGGCCGAGCAGTGACAAATTTAATTATTTCCACCTGAAAAAAAACGTAAGGGGTATGTATGGCGTTTTTTTTTTTCAGACCAAATTTAATTCTATCTACAATCTTCATGAACATTCACAGGCATGTAGTACAAGCCATTCTGATAAGAGATCTGCCACCCAGGTGTGTCTAGTCCAGTCCTAGGAGGAGCAGTGACAAATTTGATTATTTCCACCTGAAAAAAAACATAAGGGGTATGTATGGCGTTTTTTTTTTCAGACCAAATTTATTTCTATCTACAATCTTCATGAACATTCACAGTCATGTAGTACAAGCAATTCTGATCAGAGATCAGCCACCCATGGGTGTCTAGTCCATTCCTAGGCCGAGCAGTGACAAATTTAATTATTTCCACCTGAAAAAAAACGTAAGGGGTATGTATGGCTTTTTTTTTTTTCAGACCAAATTTATTTGTATCTACAATCTTCATGAACATTCACAGTCATGTAGTACAAGCGATTCTGATCAGAGATCTGCCACCCATGGGTGTCTAGTCCATTCCTAGGCCGAGCAGTGACAAATTTAATTATTTCCACCTGAAAAAAAACGTAAGGGGTATGTATGGCGTTTTTTTTTTTCAGACCAAATTTAATTCTATCTACAATCTTCATGAACATTCACAGGCATGTAGTGCAAGCCATTCTGATCAGAGATCTGCCACCCAGGTGTGTCTAGTCCAGTCCTAGGAGGAGCAGTGACAAATTTTATTATTTCCACCTGAAAAAAAACATAAGGGGTATGTATGGCGTTCTTTTTTTCAGACCAAATTTATTTCTATCAACAATCTTCATGAACATTCACAGGTATGTAGTACAAGCCATTCTGATCAGAGATCTGCCACCCAGGTGTGTCTAGTCCATTCCTAGGCCGAGCAGTGACACATTTAATTATTTCCACCTGAAAAAAAACGTAAGGGGTATGTATGGCGTTTTTTTTTTCAGACCAAATTTATTTCTATCTACAATCTTCATGAACATTCACAGTCATGTAGTACAAGCCATTCTGATCAGAGATCTGCCACCCAGGTGTGTCTAGTCCAGTCCTAGGAGGAGCAGTGACAAATCTAATTATTTCCAGCTGAAAAAAAACATAAGGGGTATGTATGGAGGTTTTTTTTTTCAGACCAAATTTATTTCTATCTACAATCTTCATGAACATTCACAGTCATGTAGTACAAGCAATTCTGATCAGAGATCTGCCACCCATGGGTGTCTAGTCCATTCCTAGGCCGAGCAGTGACAAATTTAATTATTTCCACCTGAAAAAAAACGTAAGGGGTATGTATGGCGTTTTTTTTTTTCAGACCAAATTTAATTCTATCTACAATCTTCATGAACATTCACAGGCATGTAGTACAAGCCATTCTGATAAGAGATCTGCCACCCAGGTGTGTCTAGTCCAGTCCTAGGAGGAGCAGTGACAAATTTGATTATTTCCACCTGAAAAAAAACATAAGGGGTATGTATGGCGTTTTTTTTTTCAGACCAAATTTATTTCTATCTACAATCTTCATGAACATTCACAGTCATGTAGTACAAGCAATTCTGATCAGAGATCAGCCACCCATGGGTGTCTAGTCCATTCCTAGGCCGAGCAGTGACAAATTTAATTATTTCCACCTGAAAAAAAACGTAAGGGGTATGTATGGCTTTTTTTTTTTTCAGACCAAATTTATTTCTATCTACAATCTTCATGAACATTCACAGTCATGTAGTACAAGCGATTCTGATCAGAGATCTGCCACCCATGGGTGTCTAGTCCATTCCTAGGCCGAGCAGTGACAAATTTAATTATTTCCACCTGAAAAAAAACGTAAGGGGTTTGTATGGCGTTTTTTTTTTTCAGACCAAATTTAATTCTATCTACAATCTTCATGAACATTCACAGGCATGTAGTGCAAGCCATTCTGATCAGAGATCTGCCACCCAGGTGTGTCTAGTCCAGTCCTAGGAGGAGCAGTGACAAATTTTATTATTTCCACCTGAAAAAAAACATAAGGGGTATGTATGGCGTTCTTTTTTTCAGACCAAATTTATTTCTATCAACAATCTTCATGAACATTCACAGGTATGTAGTACAAGCCATTCTGATCAGAGATCTGCCACCCAGGTGTGTCTAGTCCATTCCTAGGCCGAGCAGTGACACATTTAATTATTTCCACCTGAAAAAAAACGTAAGGGGTATGTATGGCGTTTTTTTTTTTCAGACCAAATTTAATTCTATCTACAATCTTCATGAACATTCACAGGCATGTAGTACAAGCCATTCTGATCAGAGATCTGCCACCCAGGTGTGTCTAGTCCAGTCCTAGGAGGAGCAGTGACACATCTAATTATTTCCACCTGAAAAAAAACATAAGGGGTATGTATGGAGGTTTTTTTTTTCAGACCAAATTTATTTCTATCTACAATCTTCATGAACATTCACAGTCATGTAGTACAAGCAATTCTGATCAGAGATCTGCCACCCATGGGTGTCTAGTCCATTCCTAGGCCGAGCAGTGACAAATTTAATTATTTCCACCTGAAAAAAAACGTAAGGGGTATGTATGGCGTTTTTTTTTTTCAGACCAAATTTAATTCTATCTACAATCTTCATGAACATTCACAGGCATGTAGTACAAGCCATTCTGATAAGAGATCTGCCACCCAGGTGTGTCTAGTCCAGTCCTAGGAGGAGCAGTGACAAATTTGATTATTTCCACCTGAAAAAAAACATAAGGGGTATGTATGGCGTTTTTTTTTTCAGACCAAATTTATTTCTATCAACAATCTTCATGAACATTCACAGGTATGTAGTACAAGCCATTCTGATCAGAGATCTGCCACCCAGGTGTGTCTAGTCCATTCCTAGGCCGAGCAGTGACACATTTAATTATTTCCACCTGAAAAAAAACGTAAGGGGTATGTATGGCGTTTTTTTTTTTCAGACCAAATTTAATTCTATCTACAATCTTCATGAACATTCACAGGCATGTAGTACAAGCCATTCTGATCAGAGATCTGCCACCCAGGTGTGTCTAGTCCATTCCTAGGCCGAGCAGTGACAAATTTAATTATTTCCACCTGAAAAAAAACGTAAGGGGTATGTATGGCTTTTTTTTTTTCAGACCAAATTTAATTCTATCTACAATCTTCATGAACATTCACAGGCATGTAGTACAAGCCATTCTGATCAGAGATCTGCCACCCAGGTGTGTCTAGTCCAGTCCTAGGAGGAGCAGTGACAAATTTTATTATTTCCACCTGAAAAAAAACATAAGGGGTATGTATGGCGTTCTTTTTTTCAGACCAAATTTATTTCTATCAACAATCTTCATGAACATTCACAGGTATGTAGTACAAGCCATTCTGATCAGAGATCTGCCACCCAGGTGTGTCTAGTCCAGTCCTAGGAGGAGCAGTGACAAATCTAATTATTTCCAGCTGAAAAAAAACATAAGGGGTATGTATGGAGGTTTTTTTTTTCAGACCAAATTTATTTCTATCTACAATCTTCATGAACATTCACAGTCATGTAGTACAAGCGATTCTGATCAGAGATCTGCCACCCATGGGTGTCTAGTCCATTCCTAGGCCGAGCAGTGACAAATTTAATTATTTCCACCTGAAAAAAAACGTAAGGGGTTTGTATGGCGTTTTTTTTTTTCAGACCAAATTTAATTCTATCTACAATCTTCATGAACATTCACAGGCATGTAGTACAAGCCATTCTGATCAGAGATCTGCCACCCAGGTGTGTCTAGTCCAGTCCTAGGAGGAGCAGTGACAAATTTTATTATTTCCACCTGAAAAAAAACATAAGGGGTATGTATGGCGTTTTTTTTTCAGACCAAATTTATTTCTATCAACAATCTTCATGAACATTCACAGGTATGTAGTACAAGCCATTCTGATCAGAGATCTGCCACCCAGGTGTGTCTAGTCCATTCCTAGGCCGAGCAGTGACACATTTAATTATTTCCACCTGAAAAAAAACGTAAGGGGTATGTATGGCGTTTTTTTTTTTCAGACCAAATTTAATTCTATCTACAATCTTCATGAACATTCACAGGCATGTAGTACAAGCCATTCTGATCAGAGATCTGCCACCCAGGTGTGTCTAGTCCAGTCCTAGGAGGAGCAGTGACAAATCTAATTATTTCCAGCTGAAAAAAAACATAAGGGGTATGTATGGAGGTTTTTTTTTTCAGACCAAATTTATTTCTATCTACAATCTTCATGAACATTCACAGTCATGTAGTACAAGCGATTCTGATCAGAGATCTGCCACCCATGGGTGTCTAGTCCATTCCTAGGCCGAGCAGTGACAAATTTAATTATTTCCACCTGAAAAAAAACGTAAGGGGTTTGTATGGCGTTTTTTTTTTTCAGACCAAATTTAATTCTATCTACAATCTTCATGAACATTCACAGGCATGTAGTACAAGCTATTCTGATCAGAGATCTGCCACCCAGGTGTGTCTAGTCCAGTCCTAGGAGGAGCAGTGACAAATTTTATTATTTCCACCTGAAAAAAAACATAAGGGGTATGTATGGCGTTCTTTTTTTCAGACCAAATTTATTTCTATCAACAATCTTCATGAACATTCACAGGTATGTAGTACAAGCCATTCTGATCAGAGATCTGCCACCCAGGTGTGTCTAGTCCATTCCTAGGCCGAGCAGTGACACATTTAATTATTTCCACCTGAAAAAAAACGTAAGGGGTATGTATGGCGTTTTTTTTTTTCAGACCAAATTTAATTCTATCTACAATCTTCATGAACATTCACAGGCATGTAGTACAAGCCATTCTGATCAGAGATCTGCCACCCAGGTGTGTCTAGTCCAGTCCTAGGAGGAGCAGTGACAAATTGTATTATTTCCACCTGAAAAAAAACATAAGGGGTATGTATGGCGTTTTTTTTTTCAGACCAAATTTATTTCTATCTACAATCTTCATGAACATTCACAGTCATGTAGTACAAGCAATTCTGATCAGAGATCTGCCACCCATGGGTGTCTAGTCCATTCCTAGGCCGAGCAGTGACAAATTTAATTATTTCCACCTGAAAAAAAACGTAAGGGGTATGTATGGCTTTTTTTTTTTCAGACCAAATTTAATTCTATCTACAATCTTCATGAACATTCACAGGCATGTAGTACAAGCCATTCTGATCAGAGATCTGCCACCCAGGTGTGTCTAGTCCAGTCCTAGGAGGAGCAGTGACAAATCTAATTATTTCCAGCTGAAAAAAAACATAAGGGGTATGTATGGAGGTTTTTTTTTTCAGACCAAATTTATTTCTATCTACAATCTTCATGAACATTCACAGTCATGTAGTACAAGCGATTCTGATCAGAGATCTGCCACCCATGGGTGTCTAGTCCATTCCTAGGCCGAGCAGTGACAAATTTAATTATTTCCACCTGAAAAAAAACGTAAGGGGTTTGTATGGCGTTTTTTTTTTTCAGACCAAATTTAATTCTATCTACAATCTTCATGAACATTCACAGGCATGTAGTACAAGCTATTCTGATCAGAGATCTGCCACCCAGGTGTGTCTAGTCCAGTCCTAGGAGGAGCAGTGACAAATTTTATTATTTCCACCTGAAAAAAAACATAAGGGGTATGTATGGCGTTCTTTTTTTCAGACCAAATTTATTTCTATCAACAATCTTCATGAACATTCACAGGTATGTAGTACAAGCCATTCTGATCAGAGATCTGCCACCCAGGTGTGTCTAGTCCATTCCTAGGCCGAGCAGTGACACATTTAATTATTTCCACCTGAAAAAAAACGTAAGGGGTATGTATGGCGTTTTTTTTTTTCAGACCAAATTTAATTCTATCTACAATCTTCATGAACATTCACAGGCATGTAGAACAAGCCATTCTGATCAGAGATCTGCCACCCAGGTGTGTCTAGTCCAGTCCTAGGAGGAGCAGTGACAAATTGTATTATTTCCACCTGAAAAAAAACATAAGGGGTATGTATGGCGTTTTTTTTTTCAGACCAAATTTATTTCTATCTACAATCTTCATGAACATTCACAGTCATGTAGTACAAGCAATTCTGATCAGAGATCTGCCACCCATGGGTGTCTAGTCCATTCCTAGGCCGAGCAGTGACAAATTTAATTATTTCCACCTGAAAAAAAACGTAAGGGGTATGTATGGCTTTTTTTTTTTCAGACCAAATTTAATTCTATCTACAATCTTCATGAACATTCACAGGCATGTAGTACAAGCCATTCTGATCAGAGATCTGCCACCCAGGTGTGTCTAGTCCAGTCCTAGGAGGAGCAGTGACAAATCTAATTATTTCCAGCTGAAAAAAAACATAAGGGGTATGTATGGAGGTTTTTTTTTTCAGACCAAATTTATTTCTATCTACAATCTTCATGAACATTCACAGTCATGTAGTACAAGTGATTCTGATCAGAGATCTGCCACCCATGGGTGTCTAGTCCATTCCTAGGCCGAGCAGTGACAAATTTAATTATTTCCACCTGAAAAAAAACGTAAGGGGTTTGTATGGCGTTTTTTTTTTTCAGACCAAATTTAATTCTATCTACAATCTTCATGAACATTCACAGGCATGTAGTACAAGCCATTCTGATCAGAGATCTGCCACCCAGGTGTGTCTAGTCCAGTCCTGGGAGGAGCAGTGACAAATTTTATTATTTCCACCTGAAAAAAAACATAAGGGGTATGTATGGCGTTCTTTTTTTCAGACCAAATTTATTTCTATCTACAATCTTCATGAACATTCACAGGCATGTAGTACAAGCCATTCTGATCAGAGATCTGCCACCCAGGTGTGTCTAGTCCAGTCCTAGGAGGAGCAGTGACAAATGTTATTATTTCCACCTGAAAAAAAACATAAGGGGTATGTATGGAGTTTTTTTTTTTCAGACCAAATTTATTTCTATCTACAATCTTCATGAACATTCACAGGCATGTAGTACAAGCCATTCTGATCAGAGATCTGCCACCCAGGTGTGTCTAGTCCAGTCCTAGGAGGAGCAGTGACAAATTTAATTATTTCCACCTGAAAAAAAACATAACGGGTATGTATGGTGGGGGTTTTTTTCAGACCAAATTTATTTTTATCTGCAATCTTCCTGAACATTCACAGGTGTGTAGTACAAGCCTTTCTAATCAGGGATCTGCCACCCATGGGTGTCTAGTCCAGTCCTAGGCCGGGCAGTGACAAATGTAATTATTTCCACCTGAAAAAAAACATAAGGGGTATGTATGGCGTTTTTTTTTTTCAGACCAAATTTAATTCTATCTACAATCTTCATGAACATTCACAGGCATGTAGTACAAGCCATTCTGATCAGAGATCTGCCACCCAGGTGTGTCTAGTCCAGTCCTAGGAGGAGCAGTGACAAATTTTATTATTTCCACCTGAAAAAAAACATAAGGGGTATGTATGGCGTTTTTTTTTTCAGACCAAATTTATTTCTATCTACAATCTTCATGAACATTCACAGTCATGTAGTACAAGCAATTCTGATCAGAGATCTGCCACCCAGGTGTGTCTAGTCCAGTCCTAGGAGGAGCAGTGACAAATTTTATTATTTCCACCTGAAAAAAAACATAAGGGGTATGTATGGCGTTTTTTTTTTCAGACCAAATTTATTCCTATCTACAATCTTCATGAACATTCACAGTCATGTAGTACAAGCAATTCTGATCAGAGATCTGCCACCCATGGGTGTCTAGTCCATTCCTAGGCCGAGCAGTGACACATTTAATTATTTCCACCTGAAAAAAAACATAAGGGGTATGTATGGAGGTTTTTTTTTTCAGACCAAATTTATTTCTATCTACAATCTTCATGAACATTCACAGTCATGTAGTACAAGCGATTCTGATCAGAGATCTGCCACCCATGGGTGTCTAGTCCATTCCTAGGCCGAGCAGTGACAAATTTAATTATTTCCACCTGAAAAAAAACGTAAGGGGTTTGTATGGCGTTTTTTTTTTTCAGACCAAATTTAATTCTATCTACAATCTTCATGAACATTCACAGGCATGTAGTACAAGCCATTCTGATCAGAGATCTGCCACTCAGGTGTGTCTAGTCCAGTCCTAGGAGGAGCAGTGACAAATTTTATTATTTCCACCTGAAAAAAAACATAAGGGGTATGTATGGCGTTCTTTTTTTCAGACCAAATTTATTTCTATCAACAATCTTCATGAACATTCACAGGTATGTAGTACAAGCCATTCTGATCAGAGATCTGCCACCCAGGTGTGTCTAGTCCATTCCTAGGCCGAGCAGTGACACATTTAATTATTTCCACCTGAAAAAAAACGTAAGGGGTATGTATGGCGTTTTTTTTTTTCAGACCAAATTTAATTCTATCTACAATCTTCATGAACATTCACAGGCATGTAGTACAAGCCATTCTGATCAGAGATCTGCCACCCAGGTGTGTCTAGTCCAGTCCTAGGAGGAGCAGTGACAAATTTTATTATTTCCACCTGAAAAAAAACATAAGGGGTATGTATGGCGTTCTTTTTTTCAGACCAAATTTATTTCTATCAACAATCTTCATGAACATTCACAGGTATGTAGTACAAGCCATTCTGATCAGAGATCTGCCACCCAGGTGTGTCTAGTCCAGTCCTAGGAGGAGCAGTGACAAATCTAATTATTTCCAGCTGAAAAAAAACATAAGGGGTATGTATGGAGGTTTTTTTTTTCAGACCAAATTTATTTCTATCTACAATCTTCATGAACATTCACAGTCATGTAGTACAAGCGATTCTGATCAGAGATCTGCCACCCATGGGTGTCTAGTCCATTCCTAGGCCGAGCAGTGACAAATTTAATTATTTCCACCTGAAAAAAAACGTAAGGGGTTTGTATGGCGTTTTTTTTTTTCAGACCAAATTTAATTCTATCTACAATCTTCATGAACATTTACAGGCATGTAGTACAAGCCATTCTGATCAGAGATCTGCCACCCAGGTGTGTCTAGTCCAGTCCTAGGAGGAGCAGTGACAAATTTTATTATTTCCACCTGAAAAAAAACATAAGGGGTATGTATGGCGTTTTTTTTTCAGACCAAATTTATTTCTATCAACAATCTTCATGAACATTCACAGGTATGTAGTACAAGCCATTCTGATCAGAGATCTGCCACCCAGGTGTGTCTAGTCCAGTCCTAGGAGGAGCAGTGACAAATCTAATTATTTCCAGCTGAAAAAAAACATAAGGGGTATGTATGGAGGTTTTTTTTTTCAGACCAAATTTATTTCTATCTACAATCTTCATGAACATTCACAGTCATGTAGTACAAGCGATTCTGATCAGAGATCTGCCACCCATGGGTGTCTAGTCCATTCCTAGGCCGAGCAGTGACAAATTTAATTATTTCCACCTGAAAAAAAACGTAAGGGGTTTGTATGGCGTTTTTTTTTTCAGACCAAATTTAATTCTATCTACAATCTTCATGAACATTCACAGGCATGTAGTACAAGCTATTCTGATCAGAGATCTGCCACCCAGGTGTGTCTAGTCCAGTCCTAGGAGGAGCAGTGACAAATTTTATTATTTCCACCTGAAAAAAAACATAAGGGGTATGTATGGCGTTCTTTTTTTCAGACCAAATTTATTTCTATCAACAATCTTCATGAACATTCACAGGTATGTAGTACAAGCCATTCTGATCAGAGATCTGCCACCCAGGTGTGTCTAGTCCAGTCCTAGGAGGAGCAGTGACAAATTGTATTATTTCCACCTGAAAAAAAACATAAGGGGTATGTATGGCGTTTTTTTTTTCAGACCAAATTTATTTCTATCTACAATCTTCATGAACATTCACAGTCATGTAGTACAAGCAATTCTGATCAGAGATCTGCCACCCATGGGTGTCTAGTCCATTCCTAGGCCGAGCAGTGACAAATTTAATTATTTCCACCTGAAAAAAAACGTAAGGGGTATGTATGGCTTTTTTTTTTTCAGACCAAATTTAATTCTATCTACAATCTTCATGAACATTCACAGGCATGTAGTACAAGCCATTCTGATCAGAGATCTGCCACCCAGGTGTGTCTAGTCCAGTCCTAGGAGGAGCAGTGACAAATCTAATTATTTCCAGCTGAAAAAAAACATAAGGGGTATGTATGGAGGTTTTTTTTTTCAGACCAAATTTATTTCTATCTACAATCTTCATGAACATTCACAGTCATGTAGTACAAGTGATTCTGATCAGAGATCTGCCACCCATGGGTGTCTAGTCCATTCCTAGGCCGAGCAGTGACAAATTTAATTATTTCCACCTGAAAAAAAACGTAAGGGGTTTGTATGGCGTTTTTTTTTTTCAGACCAAATTTAATTCTATCTACAATCTTCATGAACATTCACAGGCATGTAGTACAAGCCATTCTGATCAGAGATCTGCCACCCAGCTGTGTCTAGTCCAGTCCTAGGAGGAGCAGTGACAAATTTTATTATTTCCACCTGAAAAAAAACATAAGGAGTATGTATGGCGTTCTTTTTTTCAGACCAAATTTATTTCTATCAACAATCTTTATGAACATTCACAGGTATGTAGTACAAGCCATTCTGATCAGAGATCTGCCACCCAGGTGTGTCTAGTCCATTCCTAGGCCGAGCAGTGACACATTTAATTATTTCCACCTGAAAAAAAACGTAAGGGGTATGTATGGCGTTTTTTTTTTTCAGACCAAATTTAATTCTATCTACAATCTTCATGAACATTCACAGGCATGTAGTACAAGCCATTCTGATCAGAGATCTGCCACCCAGGTGTGTCTAGTCCAGTCCTAGGAGGAGCAGTGACAAATTTTATTATTTCCACCTGAAAAAAAACATAAGGGGTATGTATGGCGTTATTTTTTTCAGACCAAATTTATTTCTATCTACAATCTTCATGAACATTCACAGTCATGTAGTACAAGCAATTCTGATCAGAGATCTGCCACCCATGGGTGTCTAGTCCATTCCTAGGCCGAGCAGTGACAAATTTAATTATTTCCACCTGAAAAAAAACGTAAGGGGTATGTATGGCTTTTTTTTTTTCAGACCAAATTTAATTCTATCTACAATCTTCATGAACATTCACAGGCATGTAGTAAAAGCCATTCTGATCAGAGATCTGCCACCCAGGTGTGTCTAGTCCAGTCCTAGGAGGAGCAGTGACAAATTTTATTATTTCCACCTGAAAAAAAACATAAGGGGTATGTATGGCGTTCTTTTTTTCAGACCAAATTTATTTCTATCAACAATCATCATGAACATTCACAGGTATGTAGTACAAGCCATTCTGATCAGAGATCTGCCACCCAGGTGTGTCTAGTCCAGTCCTAGGAGGAGCAGTGACAAATCTAATTATTTCCAGCTGAAAAAAAACATAAGGGGTATGTATGGAGGTTTTTTTTTTCAGACCAAATTTATTTCTATCTACAATCTTCATGAACATTCACAGTCATGTAGTACAAGCGATTCTGATCAGAGATCTGCCACCCATGGGTGTCTAGTCCATTCCTAGGCCGAGCAGTGACAAATTTAATTATTTCCACCTGAAAAAAAACGTAAGGGGTTTGTATGGCGTTTTTTTTTTTCAGACCAAATTTAATTCTATCTACAATCTTCATGAACATTCACAGGCATGTAGTACAAGCCATTCTGATCAGAGATCTGCCACCCAGGTGTGTCTAGTCCAGTCCTAGGAGGAGCAGTGACAAATTTTATTATTTCCACCTGAAAAAAAACATAAGGGGTATGTATGGCGTTTTTTTTTCAGACCAAATTTATTTCTATCAACAATCTTCATGAACATTCACAGGTATGTAGTACAAGCCATTCTGATCAGAGATCTGCCACCCAGGTGTGTCTAGTCCATTCCTAGGCCGAGCAGTGACACATTTAATTATTTCCACCTGA
The DNA here is from genome assembly GCF_949987555.1 of Borostomias antarcticus. Lineage (NCBI taxonomy): Eukaryota > Metazoa > Chordata > Actinopteri > Stomiiformes > Stomiidae > Borostomias > Borostomias antarcticus. Next base: position 6,699,053 of record NC_140259.1, on the reverse strand, counting down.
AAAAAAACGTAAGGGGTATGTATGGCGTTTTTTTTTTTCAGACCAAATTTAATTCTATCTACAATCTTCATGAACATTCACAGGCATGTAGTACAAGCCATTCTGATCAGAGATCTGCCACCCAGGTGTGTCTAGTCCAGTCCTAGGAGGAGCAGTGACAAATCTAATTATTTCCAGCTGAAAAAAAACATAAGGGGTATGTATGGAGGTTTTTTTTTTCAGACCAAATTTATTTCTATCTACAATCTTCATGAACATTCACAGTCATGTAGTACAAGCGATTCTGATCAGAGATCTGCCACCCATGGGTGTCTAGTCCATTCCTAGGCCGAGCAGTGACAAATTTAATTATTTCCACCTGAAAAAAAACGTAAGGGGTTTGTATGGCGTTTTTTTTTTTCAGACCAAATTTAATTCTATCTACAATCTTCATGAACATTCACAGGCATGTAGTACAAGCCATTCTGATCAGAGATCTGCCACCCAGGTGTGTCTAGTCCAGTCCTAGGAGGAGCAGTGACAAATTTTATTATTTCCACCTGAAAAAAAACATAAGGGGTATGTATGGCGTTCTTTTTTTCAGACCAAATTTATTTCTATCAACAATCTTCATGAACATTCACAGGTATGTAGTACAAGCCATTCTGATCAGAGATCTGCCACCCAGGTGTGTCTAGTCCATTCCTAGGCCGAGCAGTGACACATTTAATTATTTCCACCTGAAAAAAAACGTAAGGGGTATGTATGGCGTTTTTTTTTTTCAGACCAAATTTAATTCTATCTACAATCTTCATGAACATTCACAGGCATGTAGTACAAGCCATTCTGATCAGAGATCTGCCACCCAGGTGTGTCTAGTCCAGTCCTAGGAGGAGCAGTGACAAATTTTATTATTTCCACCTGAAAAAAAACATAAGGGGTATGTATGGCGTTTTTTTTTTCAGACCAAATTTATTTCTATCTACAATCTTCATGAACATTCACAGTCATGTAGTACAAGCAATTCTGATCAGAGATCTGCCACCCATGGGTGTCTAGTCCATTCCTAGGCCGAGCAGTGACAAATTTAATTATTTCCACCTGAAAAAAAACGTAAGGGGTATGTATGGCTTTTTTTTTTTCAGACCAAATTTAATTCTATCTACAATCTTCATGAACATTCACAGGCATGTAGTACAAGCCATTCTGATCAGAGATCTGCCACCCAGGTGTGTCTAGTCCAGTCCTAGGAGGAGCAGTGACAAATCTAATTATTTCCAGCTGAAAAAAAACATAAGGGGTATGTATGGAGGTTTTTTTTTTCAGACCAAATTTATTTCTATCTACAATCTTCATGAACATTCACAGTCATGTAGTACAAGTGATTCTGATCAGAGATCTGCCACCCATGGGTGTCTAGTCCATTCCTAGGACGAGCAGTGACAAATTTAATTATTTCCACCTGAAAAAAAACGTAAAGGGTTTGTATGGCGTTTTTTTTTTTCAGACCAAATTTAATTCTATCTACAATCTTCATGAACATTCACAGGCATGTAGTACAAGCCATTCTGATCAGAGATCTGCCACCCAGGTGTGTCTAGTCCAGTCCTAGGAGGAGCAGTGACAAATTTTATTATTTCCACCTGAAAAAAAACATAAGGGGTATGTATGGCGTTTTTTTTTCAGACCAAATTTATTTCTATCAACAATCTTCATGAATATTCACAGGTATGTAGTACAAGCCATTCTGATCAGAGATCTGCCACCCAGGTGTGTCTAGTCCATTCCTAGGCCGAGCAGTGACACATTTAATTATTTCCACCTGAAAAAAAACGTAAGGGGTATGTATGGCGTTTTTTTTTTTCAGACCAAATTTAATTCTATCTACAATCTTCATGAACATTCACAGGCATGTAGTACAAGCCATTCTGATCAGAGATCTGCCACCCAGGTGTGTCTAGTCCAGTCCTAGGAGGAGCAGTGACAAATCTAATTATTTCCAGCTGAAAAAAAACATAAGGGGTATGTATGGAGGGTTTTTTTTTCAGACCAAATTTATTTCTATCTACAATCTTCATGAACATTCACAGTCATGTAGTACAAGCGATTCTGATCAGAGATCTGCCACCCATGGGTGTCTAGTCCATTCCTAGGCCGAGCAGTGACAAATTTAATTATTTCCACCTGAAAAAAAACGTAAGGGGTTTGTATGGCGTTTTTTTTTTTCAGACCAAATTTAATTCTATCTACAATCTTCATGAACATTCACAGGCATGTAGTACAAGCCATTCTGATCAGAGATCTGCCACCCAGGTGTGTCTAGTCCAGTCCTAGGAGGAGCAGTGACAAATTTTATTATTTCCACCTGAAAAAAAACATAAGGGGTATGTATGGCGTTCTTTTTTTCAGACCAAATTTATTTCTATCAACAATCTTCATGAACATTCACAGGTATGTAGTACAAGCCATTCTGATCAGAGATCTGCCACCCAGGTGTGTCTAGTCCATTCCTAGGCCGAGCAGTGACACATTTAATTATTTCCACCTGAAAAAAAACGTAAGGGGTATGTATGGCGTTTTTTTTTTTCAGACCAAATTTAATTCTATCTACAATCTTCATGAACATTCACAGGCATGTAGTACAAGCCATTCTGATCAGAGATCTGCCACCCAGGTGTGTCTAGTCCAGTCCTAGGAGGAGCAGTGACAAATTTTATTATTTCCACCTGAAAAAAAACATAAGGGGTATGTATGGCGTTTTTTTTTTCAGACCAAATTTATTTCTATCTACAATCTTCATGAACATTCACAGTCATGTAGTACAAGCAATTCTGATCAGAGATCTGCCACCCATGGGTGTCTAGTCCATTCCTAGGCCGAGCAGTGACAAATTTAATTATTTCCACCTGAAAAAAAACGTAAGGGGTATGTATGGCTTTTTTTTTTTCAGACCAAATTTAATTCTATCTACAATCTTCATGAACATTCACAGGCATGTAGTACAAGCCATTCTGATCAGAGATCTGCCACCCAGGTGTGTCTAGTCCAGTCCTAGGAGGAGCAGTGACAAATCTAATTATTTCCAGCTGAAAAAAAACATAAGGGGTATGTATGGAGGTTTTTTTTTTCAGACCAAATTTATTTCTATCTACAATCTTCATGAACATTCACAGTCATGTAGTACAAGTGATTCTGATCAGAGATCTGCCACCCATGGGTGTCTAGTCCATTCCTAGGCCGAGCAGTGACAAATTTAATTATTTCCACCTGAAAAAAAACGTAAGGGGTTTGTATGGCGTTTTTTTTTTTCAGACCAAATTTAATTCTATCTACAATCTTCATGAACATTCACAGGCATGTAGTACAAGCCATTCTGATCAGAGATCTGCCACCCAGGTGTGTCTAGTCCAGTCCTAGGAGGAGCAGTGACAAATTTTATTATTTCCACCTGAAAAAAAACATAAGGGGTATGTATGGCGTTCTTTTTTTCAGACCAAATTTATTTCTATCAACAATCTTCATGAACATTCACAGGTATGTAGTACAAGCCATTCTGATCAGAGATCTGCCACCCAGGTGTGTCTAGTCCATTCCTAGGCCGAGCAGTGACACATTTAATTATTTCCACCTGAAAAAAAACGTAAGGGGTATGTATGGCGTTTTTTTTTTTCAGACCAAATTTAATTCTATCTACAATCTTCATGAACATTCACAGGCATGTAGTACAAGCCATTCTGATCAGAGATCTGCCACCCAGGTGTGTCTAGTCCAGTCCTAGGAGGAGCAGTGACAAATTTTATTATTTCCACCTGAAAAAAAACATAAGGGGTATGTATGGCGTTATTTTTTTCAGACCAAATTTATTTCTATCTACAATCTTCATGAACATTCACAGTCATGTAGTACAAGCAATTCTGATCAGAGATCTGCCACCCATGGGTGTCTAGTCCATTCCTAGGCCGAGCAGTGACAAATTTAATTATTTCCACCTGAAAAAAAACGTAAGGGGTATGTATGGCGTTCTTTTTTTCAGATCAAATTTATTTCTATCAACAATCTTCATGAACATTCACAGGTATGTAGTACAAGCCATTCTGATCAGAGATCTGCCACCCAGGTGTGTCTAGTCCAGTCCTAGGAGGAGCAGTGACAAATCTAATTATTTCCAGCTGAAAAAAAACATAAGGGGTATGTATGGAGGTTTTTTTTTTCAGACCAAATTTATTTCTATCTACAATCTTCATGAACATTCACAGTCATGTAGTACAAGCGATTCTGATCAGAGATCTGCCACCCATGGGTGTCTAGTCCATTCCTAGGCCGAGCAGTGACAAATTTAATTATTTCCACCTGAAAAAAAACGTAAGGGGTTTGTATGGCGTTTTTTTTTTTCAGACCAAATTTAATTCTATCTACAATCTTCATGAACATTCACAGGCATGTAGTACAAGCCATTCTGATCAGAGATCTGCCACCCAGGTGTGTCTAGTCCAGTCCTAGGAGGAGCAGTGACAAATTTTATTATTTCCACCTGAAAAAAAACATAAGGGGTATGTATGGCGTTTTTTTTTCAGACCAAATTTATTTCTATCAACAATCTTCATGAACATTCACAGGTATGTAGTACAAGCCATTCTGATCAGAGATCTGCCACCCAGGTGTGTCTAGTCCATTCCTAGGCCGAGCAGTGACACATTTAATTATTTCCACCTGAAAAAAAACGTAAGGGGTATGTATGGCGTTTTTTTTTTTCAGACCAAATTTAATTCTATCTACAATCTTCATGAACATTCACAGGCATGTAGTACAAGCCATTCTGATCAGAGATCTGCCACCCAGGTGTGTCTAGTCCAGTCCTAGGAGGAGCAGTGACAAATCTAATTATTTCCAGCTGAAAAAAAACATAAGGGGTATGTATGGAGGTTTTTTTTTTCAGACCAAATTTATTTCTATCTACAATCTTCATGAACATTCACAGTCATGTAGTACAAGCGATTCTGATCAGAGATCTGCCACCCATGGGTGTCTAGTCCATTCCTAGGCCGAGCAGTGACAAATTTAATTATTTCCACCTGAAAAAAAACGTAAGGGGTTTGTATGGCGTTTTTTTTTTTCAGACCAAATTTAATTCTATCTACAATCTTCATGAACATTCACAGGCATGTAGTACAAGCCATTCTGATCAGAGATCTGCCACCCAGGTGTGTCTAGTCCAGTCCTAGGAGGAGCAGTGACAAATTTTATTATTTCCACCTGAAAAAAAACATAAGGGGTATGTATGGCGTTCTTTTTTTCAGACCAAATTTATTTCTATCAACAATCTTCATGAACATTCACAGGTATGTAGTACAAGCCATTCTGATCAGAGATCTGCCACCCAGGTGTGTCTAGTCCATTCCTAGGCCGAGCAGTGACACATTTAATTATTTCCACCTGAAAAAAAACGTAAGGGGTATGTATGGCGTTTTTTTTTTCAGACCAAATTTATTTCTATCTACAATCTTCATGAACATTCACAGTCATGTAGTACAAGCGATTCTGATCAGAGTTCTGCCACCCATGGGTGTCTAGTCCATTCCTAGGCCGAGCAGTGACAAATTTAATTATTTCCACCTGAAAAAAAACGTAAGGGGTTTGTATGGCGTTTTTTTTTTTCAGACCAAATTTAATTCTATCTACAATCTTCATGAACATTCACAGGCATGTAGTACAAGCCATTCTGATCAGAGATCTGCCACCCAGGTGTGTCTAGTCCAGTCCTAGGAGGAGCAGTGACAAATTTTATTATTTCCACCTGAAAAAAAACATAAGGGGTATGTATGGCGTTTTTTTTTCAGACCAAATTTATTTCTATCAACAATCTTCATGAACATTCACAGGTATGTAGTACAAGCCATTCTGATCAGAGATCTGCCACCCAGGTGTGTCTAGTCCATTCCTAGGCCGAGCAGTGACACATTTAATTATTTCCACCTGAAAAAAAACGTAAGGGGTATGTATGGCGTTTTTTTTTTTCAGACCAAATTTAATTCTATCTACAATCTTCATGAACATTCACAGGCATGTAGTACAAGCCATTCTGATCAGAGATCTGCCACCCAGGTGTGTCTAGTCCAGTCCTAGGAGGAGCAGTGACAAATCTAATTATTTCCAGCTGAAAAAAAACATAAGGGGTATGTATGGAGGTTTTTTTTTTCAGACCAAATTTATTTCTATCTACAATCTTCATGAACATTCACAGTCATGTAGTACAAGTGATTCTGATCAGAGATCTGCCACCCATGGGTGTCTAGTCCATTCCTAGGCCGAGCAGTGACAAATTTAATTATTTCCACCTGAAAAAAAACGTAAGGGGTATGTATGGCGTTTTTTTTTTTCAGACCATATTTAATTCTATCTACAATCTTCATGAACATTCACAGGCATGTAGTACAAGCCATTCTGATCAGAGATCTGCCACCCAGGTGTGTCTAGTCCAGTCCTAGGAGGAGCAGTGACAAATCTAATTATTTCCAGCTGAAAAAAAACATAAGGGGTATGTATGGCGTTTTTTTTTTTCAGACCAAATTTAATTCTATCTACAATCTTCATGAACATTCACAGGCATGTAGTACAAGCCATTCTGATCAGAGATCTGCCACCCAGGTGTGTCTAGTCCAGTCCTAGGAGGAGCAGTGACAAATTTTATTATTTCCACCTGAAAAAAAACATAAGGGGTATGTATGGCGTTATTTTTTTCAGACCAAATTTATTTCTATCTACAATCTTCATGAACATTCACAGTCATGTAGTACAAGCAATTCTGATCAGAGATCTGCCACCCATGGGTGTCTAGTCCATTCCTAGGCCGAGCAGTGACAAATTTAATTATTTCCACCTGAAAAAAAACGTAAGGGGTATGTATGGCTTTTTTTTTTCAGACCAAATTTAATTCTATCTACAATCTTCATGAACATTCACAGGCATGTAGTACAAGCCATTCTGATCAGAGATCTGCCACCCAGGTGTGTCTAGTCCAGTCCTAGGAGGAGCAGTGACAAATCTAATTATTTCCAGCTGAAAAAAAACATAAGGGGTATGTATGGCGTTCTTTTTTTCAGACCAAATTTATTTCTATCAACAATCTTCATGAACATTCACAGGTATGTAGTACAAGCTATTCTGATCAGAGATCTGCCACCCAGGTGTGTCTAGTCCATTCCTAGGCCGAGCAGTGACAAATTTTATTATTTCCACCTGAAAAAAAACATAAGGGGTATGTATGGCGTTATTTTTTTCAGACCAAATTTATTTCTATCTACAATCTTCATGAACATTCACAGTCATGTAGTACAAGCAATTCTGATCAGAGATCTGCCACCCATGGGTGTCTAGTCCATTCCTAGGCCGAGCAGTGACAAATTTAATTATTTCCACCTGAAAAAAAACGTAAGGGGTATGTATGGCTTTTTTTTTTTCAGACCAAATTTAATTCTATCTACAATCTTCATGAACATTCACAGGCATGTAGTACAAGCCATTCTGATCAGAGATCTGCCACCCAGGTGTGTCTAGTCCAGTCCTAGGAGGAGCAGTGACAAATTTTATTATTTCCACCTGAAAAAAAACATAAGGGGTATGTATGGCGTTCTTTTTTTCAGACCAAATTTATTTCTATCAACAATCTTCATGAACATTCACAGGTATGTAGTACAAGCCATTCTGATCAGAGATCTGCCACCCAGGTGTGTCTAGTCCAGTCCTAGGAGGAGCAGTGACAAATCTAATTATTTCCAGCTGAAAAAAAACATAAGGGGTATGTATGGAGGTTTTTTTTTTCAGACCAAATTTATTTCTATCTACAATCTTCATGAACATTCACAGTCATGTAGTACAAGCGATTCTGATCAGAGATCTGCCACCCATGGGTGTCTAGTCCATTCCTAGGCCGAGCAGTGACAAATTTAATTATTTCCACCTGAAAAAAAACGTAAGGGGTTTGTATGGCGTTTTTTTTTTTCAGACCAAATTTAATTCTATCTACAATCTTCATGAACATTCACAGGCATGTAGTACAAGCCATTCTGATCAGAGATCTGCCACCCAGGTGTGTCTAGTCCAGTCCTAGGAGGAGCAGTGACAAATTTTATTATTTCCACCTGAAAAAAAACATAAGGGGTATGTATGGCGTTCTTTTTTTCAGACCAAATTTATTTCTATCAACAATCTTCATGAACATTCACAGGTATGTAGTACAAGCCATTCTGATCAGAGATCTGCCACCCAGGTGTGTCTAGTCCATTCCTAGGCCGAGCAGTGACAAATTTTATTATTTCCACCTGAAAAAAAACATAAGGGGTATGTATGGCGTTATTTTTTTCAGACCAAATTTATTTCTATCTACAATCTTCATGAACATTCACAGTCATGTAGTACAAGCAATTCTGATCAGAGATCTGCCACCCATGGGTGTCTAGTCCATTCCTAGGCCGAGCAGTGACAAATTTAATTATTTCCACCTGAAAAAAAACGTAAGGGGTATGTATGGCTTTTTTTTTTTCAGACCAAATTTAATTCTATCTACAATCTTCATGAACATTCACAGGCATGTAGTACAAGCCATTCTGATCAGAGATCTGCCACCCAGGTGTGTCTAGTCCAGTCCTAGGAGGAGCAGTGACAAATTTTATTATTTCCACCTGAAAAAAAACATAAGGGGTATGTATGGCGTTCTTTTTTTCAGACCAAATTTATTTCTATCAACAATCTTCATGAACATTCACAGGTATGTAGTACAAGCCATTCTGATCAGAGATCTGCCACCCAGGTGTGTCTAGTCCAGTCCTAGGAGGAGCAGTGACAAATCTAATTATTTCCAGCTGAAAAAAAACATAAGGGGTATGTATGGAGGTTTTTTTTTTCAGACCAAATTTATTTCTATCTACAATCTTCATGAACATTCACAGTCATGTAGTACAAGCGATTCTGATCAGAGATCTGCCACCCATGGGTGTCTAGTCCATTCCTAGGCCGAGCAGTGACAAATTTAATTATTTCCACCTGAAAAAAACCGTAAGGGGTTTGTATGGCGTTTTTTTTTTTCAGACCAAATTTAATTCTATCTACAATCTTCATGAACATTCACAGGCATGTAGTACAAGCCATTCTGATCAGAGATCTGCCACCCAGGTGTGTCTAGTCCAGTCCTAGGAGGAGCAGTGACAAATTTTATTATTTCCACCTGAAAAAAAACATAAGGGGTATGTATGGCGTTCTTTTTTTCAGACCAAATTTATTTCTATCAACAATCTTCATGAACATTCACAGGTATGTAGTACAAGCCATTCTGATCAGAGATCTGCCACCCAGGTGTGTCTAGTCCATTCCTAGGCCGAGCAGTGACAAATTTTATTATTTCCACCTGAAAAAAAACATAAGGGGTATGTATGGCGTTATTTTTTTCAGACCAAATTTATTTCTATCTACAATCTTCATGAACATTCACAGTCATGTAGTACAAGCAATTCTGATCAGAGATCTGCCACCCATGGGTGTCTAGTCCATTCCTAGGCCGAGCAGTGACAAATTTAATTATTTCCACCTGAAAAAAAACGTAAGGGGTATGTATGGCTTTTTTTTTTTCAGACCAAATTTAATTCTATCTACAATCTTCATGAACATTCACAGGCATGTAGTACAAGCCATTCTGATCAGAGATCTGCCACCCAGGTGTGTCTAGTCCAGTCCTAGGAGGAGCAGTGACAAATTTTATTATTTCCACCTGAAAAAAAACATAAGGGGTATGTATGGCGTTCTTTTTTTCAGACCAAATTTATTTCTATCAACAATCTTCATGAACATTCACAGGTATGTAGTACAAGCCATTCTGATCAGAGATCTGCCACCCAGGTGTGTCTAGTCCAGTCCTAGGAGGAGCAGTGACAAATCTAATTATTTCCAGCTGAAAAAAAACATAAGGGGTATGTATGGAGGTTTTTTTTTTCAGACCAAATTTATTTCTATCTACAATCTTCATGAACATTCACAGTCATGTAGTACAAGCGATTCTGATCAGAGATCTGCCACCCATGGGTGTCTAGTCCATTCCTAGGCCGAGCAGTGACAAATTTAATTATTTCCACCTGAAAAAAAACGTAAGGGGTTTGTATGGCGTTTTTTTTTTTCAGACCAAATTTAATTCTATCTACAATCTTCATGAACATTCACAGGCATGTAGTACAAGCCATTCTGATCAGAGATCTGCCACCCAGGTGTGTCTAGTCCAGTCCTAGGAGGAGCAGTGACAAATTTTATTATTTCCACCTGAAAAAAAACATAAGGGGTATGTATGGCGTTTTTTTTTCAGACCAAATTTATTTCTATCAACAATCTTCATGAACATTCACAGGTATGTAGTACAAGCCATTCTGATCAGAGATCTGCCACCCAGGTGTGTCTAGTCCATTCCTAGGCCGAGCAGTGACACATTTAATTATTTCCACCTGAAAAAAAACGTAAGGGGTATGTATGGCGTTTTTTTTTTTCAGACCAAATTTAATTCTATCTACAATCTTCATGAACATTCACAGGCATGTAGTACAAGCCATTCTGATCAGAGATCTGCCACCCAGGTGTGTCTAGTCCAGTCCTAGGAGGAGCAGTGACAAATCTAATTATTTCCAGCTGAAAAAAAACATAAGGGGTATGTATGGAGGGTTTTTTTTTCAGACCAAATTTATTTCTATCTACAATCTTCATGAACATTCACAGTCATGTAGTACAAGCGATTCTGATCAGAGATCTGCCACCCATGGGTGTCTAGTCCATTCCTTGGCCGAGCAGTGACAAATTTAATTATTTCCACCTGAAAAAAAACGTAAGGGGTTTGTATGGCGTTTTTTTTTTTCAGACCAAATTTAATTCTATCTACAATCTTCATGAACATTCACAGGCATGTAGTACAAGCCATTCTGATCAGAGATCTGCCACCCAGGTGTGTCTAGTCCAGTCCTAGGAGGAGCAGTGATAAATTTTATTATTTCCACCTGAAAAAAAACATAAGGGGTATGTATGGCGTTCTTTTTTTCAGACCAAATTTATTTCTATCAACAATCTTCATGAACATTCACAGGTATGTAGTACAAGCCATTCTGATCAGAGATCTGCCACCCAGGTGTGTCTAGTCCATTCCTAGGCCGAGCAGTGACACATTTAATTATTTCCACCTGAAAAAAAACGTAAGGGGTATGTATGGCGTTTTTTTTTTTCAGACCAAATTTAATTCTATCTACAATCTTCATGAACATTCACAGGCATGTAGTACAAGCCATTCTGATCAGAGATCTGCCACCCAGGTGTGTCTAGTCCATTCCTAGGCCGAGCAGTGACACATTTAATTATTTCCACCTGAAAAAAAACGTAAGGGGTATGTATGGCGTTTTTTTTTTTCAGACCAAATTTAATTCTATCTACAATCTTCATGAACATTCACAGGCATGTAGTACAAGCCATTCTGATCAGAGATCTGCCACCCAGGTGTGTCTAGTCCAGTCCTAGGAGGAGCAGTGACAAATTTTATTATTTCCACCTGAAAAAAAACATAAGGGGTATGTATGGCGTTTTTTTTTTCAGACCAAATTTATTTCTATCTACAATCTTCATGAACATTCACAGTCATGTAGTACAAGCAATTCTGATCAGAGATCTGCCACCCATGGGTGTCTAGTCCATTCCTAGGCCGAGCAGTGACAAATTTAATTATTTCCACCTGAAAAAAAACGTAAGGGGTATGTATGGCTTTTTTTTTTTCAGACCAAATTTAATTCTATCTACAATCTTCATGAACATTCACAGGCATGTAGTACAAGCCATTCTGATCAGAGATCTGCCACCCAGGTGTGTCTAGTCCAGTCCTAGGAGGAGCAGTGACAAATTTTATTATTTCCACCTGAAAAAAAACATAAGGGGTATGTATGGCGTTCTTTTTTTCAGACCAAATTTATTTCTATCAACAATCTTCATGAACATTCACAGGTATGTAGTACAAGCCATTCTGATCAGAGATCTGCCACCCAGGTGTGTCTAGTCCAGTCCTAGGAGGAGCAGTGACAAATCTAATTATTTCCAGCTGAAAAAAAACATAAGGGGTATGTATGGAGGTTTTTTTTTTCAGACCAAATTTATTTCTATCTACAATCTTCATGAACATTCACAGTCATGTAGTACAAGCGATTCTGATCAGAGATCTGCCACCCATGGGTGTCTAGTCCATTCCTAGGCCGAGCAGTGACAAATTTAATTATTTCCACCTGAAAAAAAACGTAAGGGGTATGTATGGCGTTTTTTTTTTCAGACCAAATTTAATTCTATCTACAATCTTCATGAACATTCACAGGCATGTAGTACAAGCCATTCTGATAAGAGATCTGCCACCCAGGTGTGTCTAGTCCAGTCCTAGGAGGAGCAGTGACAAATTTTATTATTTCCACCTGAAAAAAAACATAAGGGGTATGTATGGCGGTTTTTTTTTCAGACCAAATTTATTTCTATCTACAATCTTCATGAACATTCACAGTCATGTAGTACAAGCAATTCTGATCAGAGATCAGCCACCCATGGGTGTCTAGTCCATTCCTAGGCCGAGCAGTGACAAATTTAATTATTTCCACCTGAAAAAAAACGTAAGGGGTATGTATGGCTTTTTTTTTTTTCAGACCAAATTTATTTCTATCTACAATCTTCATGAACATTCACAGGTATGAAGTACAAGCCATTCTGATCAGAGATCTGCCACCCAGGTGTGTCTAGTCCAGACCTAGGAGGAGCAGTGACGAATTTAATTATTTCCACCTGAAAAAAAACGTAAGGGGTATGTATGGCTTTTTTTTTTTCAGACCAAATTTATTTCTATCTACAATCTTCATGAACATTCACAGGTATGTAGTACAAGCCATTATGATCAGAGATCTGCCACCCAGGTGTGTCTAATCCAGACCTAGGAGGAGCAGTGACGAATTTAATTATTTCCACCTGAAAAAAAACGTAAGGGGTGGTGTCGGAGTCACGGTCACCAGCTTGAGAAAGTCTGGTACAGTAGCTGGCTCTCTTCTGGATTGCTGACCGCGGGGTCGTGTGACGGAACCTCCACAGCAGCAACAGGGGACAATTGGACAGAAGGTCGGGTGTGATTGGCTACCAAATTGGTTGATATTTGGGATGAAATCTGTTTTTTTAAGAGAGGAGGAACTCCCCTCTCAGAGAGGCAGACATGGGGCAGCTGCCACGGCGACAGGCTGTCACGGCGAGGCTCCAGATGTGTTTGTGTGTGTGTGTGTGTGTGTGTGTGTGTGTGTGTGTGTGTGTGTGTGTGTGTGTGTGTGCGTGCGTGCGTGTGTGGACCTAATAATAGTGTACTATGTAAATAAGGGTAGCTCCTCTGTGGAAACCCCTCAAAGGTCTGTAATGGTGTGTAGGAGGCTTCTCTACTGGACCCTCTGCCCTATGGACACCTCCTCATGGAGAGGAGAGTATGGGAGAGGAGGAGAGAGTAGGGGAGGAGAGTATGGGAGAGGAGAGAAGAGGAGAGGAGAGAGGGGAGTATGGGAGAGGGTAGAAGAGAGGGGAGAAGAGAGGGGAGTATGGGAGATGAGAGGAGGAGGAATTATTTTTTATTTATAAAATTTTATAATTTTTTTATTTATAAAATTTATAAAATATAATTTAATTATTAAATTATTTTTAATTGATGGTGTTTTTTTCTACTTCAAGCCAAAGGATGCTTCAGACAGGGAGGAGAATGGTATGGTTGTCAAGACAACGGTGCCAGCCCCTAACCCTGGGGAGACGGATGGAGAGAGGAGGGAGAGATGGGAGAGAGAGAGAAAGAGGGAGAGAGAGAGAGAGAGAGGAGGAGAGAAGAAGTGGAAAGAGTAACACTTGAGTGTAATGTGTCCTAGCAGCCTGTTTGAGACCAAAGGCACAGTCAGTTTTATTTATATAGCATATGTTCATACAAGCAAATGTATCACACAGTGCTTTATAGAATAAGAAAAGATACATAAAACATAAATGCAAAAACAGCAGGTCCCCAGGCACTCAAAACCAGAAGGCGAGGAAGGTAGGAGAAAAAAGCCTTTATTCAATCATCTTGGGCTTAAAAATATTAAAAACCAACGTGGTTCGACCGCACTGGTCTTCTTCAGGGCAGAGAATGGTAGGATTCTCTGCCTTGAAGAAGACCAGTGTGGTCGAACCATGTTGGTGTTGGAACACGCCAGTCAGCTGTCTCATACACTCTTTAAGCACCCTGGGGCTAATTCTGTCAGGACAGAGGCTTTTTTGATTTGTAGCCTTTGGAGTTCACCCCTTACCTGACTCTCTCTGAGATGAATGGTCTGGAGGGCGGTCGGCTGCCTACTCGATTACAACCTTGATCAGTGCTGTCTCTGTGCTATGATTAGGGTGAAAACTAGACTGAAAAGTATCAAGGATCTAGTGCATCTAAAGTAATTTAACCGTTTGAATAAAATTTTTCTAGAATTTTACCTAAAATGGGAGGTTGGAAATCACTCTAAAATGACTGATGACTGAGGACTATAGGTTATTTTTCTTACCGTAAAACCAACAAATGTGGATAGTTTTGATACTTATCCTAATTATTAGTTATTACTAGTTATCTTGTCTCTAATGAATGCTACAAATTCCTCACACTTGGAGGTAGAGAGAACATGTTGACAAGTGTGTAGGGGGTGGCTTTATAAGGCTGTCAACTGTTTGAAAGAGGTTCCTGGAATTATGATTTCTAGAAATCAATTGTGAAACGTGATCTCTCCTTTCATCTCTTATTGCCTTATTAACGGCATAGAGATCTTCCTCCATGTGCACTCAGCTCTTCTGCATGTAAATGTATTGATCTCCTCGTTCCTCTATGGAGCTCTTTGTTTGGCCGTAACCTTTTTCAGTTTCATAGGTGCTACAGAGTCAAGGGCAGCACTCAATTTGACATTAAAAGTGGACACTTGATGCTTAACAGTCCTCCACTCCCTCGCCAGAGCTGTCAATCCGCCTGCTTACTGTCAGTGTGTCACTGGATCTCCACTGCAGGGCTCCACCATACATGCACACAGACTGTATGATGAACTCTTCCCAGTCAGCTAGACGACTGCCATGCTGGAGCACTGGTGGAATAAATACTGTTCTACTGTTCTAAGTATATCTGAAATAACAAGCGTGATACATACAGGTGACCTGACAGGTGACCTGTGTCACGACTGAGCCTCGTTTCTGGATGTATCAGTGTAGCTCGCTGTCCTAATGATGTTCTCTCTCTGTCTGAGGAGTAATGAGTCCCTGTCAGTCTGCCCATCTGTCTGTCTGTCTGTCTGTCTGACCATCTGTCTGCCTGACCTGTCTGTCTGTCCGTCCGTCCTCCAGAGATCTGTCTGCTGACTCGGGGCAGACGCACGGCCAGCGTGCGAGCGGACACCTACTGCCGTCTCTACTCCCTGTCCGTGGACAACTTCAACGAGGTTCTGGAGGAGTACCCCATGATGAGGCGGGCCTTCGAGACCGTGGCCATTGACAGACTGGACCGCATTGGTAAGACCTGGATCGGATTCCCAGATGCCGGGTGGACCGGACCGGACTCCCCCTGGTCCTAGGGCCGTCGGCTGTGACGGGAGACCGGTCAGATGATGGCTGATTGGATCTCCATGGGTGATCGATAACCACGCTGTTCAGCTTAGTCTGCCTACCACCTCCTCTCTCATTACTCCTCTTTTCTCCTCTTGCACTCCACTTCTCTCTTCTCTATTCTCCCCTCTTTTCTCCTCCTCTCTCTTTATTCTTACTTCTTCATTCACCTCCCTCTCCTCTCCTCTCCTCTCTTCTCTCCCTGGTACTGCTGCGTGTGTGAAAGCTGTTTAATCTCAGGTTGCTGTGTCAACTGTGTTGCCACAGGGTTGTCGGCTTATATAAAACACCTGTTTATTCAGCATAAACACGTTATTTAGCGAAATTTAGCACCGCCACCCCAGTCTACCTCCACGGTAAAACGGATGCTGATATAACAACACCGGGTCACGTGGTCGCTTCTCGTGTTTGCTGAAGCCCGCACGTGCCACGCCACCCGCCAGTCGTTGTCATAGCAGCCAGATTCCACACACAAGCGTCCCCTCGACACATTGGGCGAGCTGATGCCGTCTTAACACGTCTAGTCCAGCCAGCAGTCCGTCACCCTAGCCGGCGGTAGCCCAGAGAGCCAGTAAACGATTCACAGCTAGCTCAGATGGAGCATTTCATTGTAGCCTAGTTGGTACCGCACCTGTTTCTTGTACATACTGTATGAAAAATACACGTGCTTGAATCCTTGGGAAGATAATTATATATGTGTGTGTGTGTGTGTGTGTGTGTGTGTGTTTAGAGCTAGCTTTCCTGGTGGTGCTGCCAGTTCCTGGATCAAAGGCAGACATGAAAATAATTCTCTCATCTTCCTCACCTCGAAGGTCTCTGGAATAAGCAGCACTCTTCCGAAACTTTAGATTGACAGTTCAGAACAAAGTATTTACATCTTTAGTAGTTAGAGTATCTCAACACTCCTCTCCCCGGCTGCCTTCCATGAGCCAATAAGGAGGAGACAATAGGCAACTTGCCAAAGCTTAAAGGAGAATGCTCGTTTTTGACAACCTGGACCTTATTTATAGCATATTATAAGACGTTTGACTCACCCAGATAACTTTGGTGTAATTCGGAGGCCTGTAGAAGAAATTTAAAATCCAGCCCGAGCCAAGTATATCCACGTAATGGCGGCGGACGGGGCACTGAGAATGCAGCTTTTAAAAAATCTATTTTCTGCCGCGAAACGGTTGTTTTCATCAATCTGTCTTTATTAATCGCTAGTTGTGCTTACATAGAGCGAGGGCTTGTTGTGGTTTTTCACATGCCTCTGTAATATGATCTTTAGAAACGTCTTTAGAAACGAAATAGCTTCCCCACTTTGCACAGCGCGCAAACTGGCTATTCTCCGTCTGTAGGCTACACTCGCGGCTCACATTCTCTACGCTACGATCGGCGTCCATCATATTCTAAGTCATCTTCTATATCCTCAAAATCTGATAAATATTCAGGCATATTGCACACAATCTTCCAGGCACCAACAAGCCGATCGTAGAGTAGAGAATGTGAGCCGCGAGTGTAGCCAACAGACGGAGAATAGCCAGTCTGCATGCTGGAGCAAGTGGGGAAGCTATTTCGTTTCTAAAGACGTTTCTAAAGATCATATTACAGAGGCATGTGAAAAACCACAAGAAGCCCTCGCTCCATGTAAGCACAACTAGCGATTCATAAAGACAGATGTAGTTCCCTTTTGTTCTTTCTCTCTTCGTTATTTGCTGTTGCTGTGCATTATCTTTGGTGTTTCCTGTGGCATCTTATACGTTTGTCTTCTCAGCATTGTCTTTTGTTTTCCACTCGTTGAGTACAGTTTGTACCTTGGTTTTATTGTTTAGTTTTTCATCCCTCGTGGTGCCTTTATTTTAATGTGGAAACTGCTGAACCTTTAATGTGGAAACTGCTGAACCTTTAATGTGGAAACTGCTGAACCTGCTTCAACCCTGTGATTGGCTCCTACCTCCATGTTACCTACTGTGACATTTACATGTAACCCTGGTGATTGCTGAAGTCATAGTGTGAAACCATCTATGGCTTCTCACCTGGCAAGTACTGTAGCTCAACAAGATCATGACTTGCCGTTGTTGTAAGGTTGTGCATTTCCCCATTGGCTCATTTAGCTTAGCTATTATGCACAGTTTGTCCTTAGGGACTTCGGTAGCCCAGTAGTTTTATTTTGGGGTATTTTACGTATTTGGTGTATTTTATTTTAAGTTGCAGTTTCCGTCACCCCTTTAGTACTTGGAAAAAGCTTAGTGCAGCTTCAAGCTAGATCAGGCCAGCTAGAAGTTATCATGTTACTCTTTCTTCATCTTTTAATTTCTTCTCTTCCTTTGCATCTCGTCTTTGCATCTCTTCATCTGACCAGTCTTTTTTCTGCTTGGCATCTCTTGTAGTCCCACCTGTATCAGTCCCACCTGTATTCAATCCAATCAATTCAGTCAATCAGAGAATCCATGTCCAGTCAATCAATTATGAGTCCCACAACTCATTCCCATCACTAAAATTATCAACCAAGATTCCTACCGTGTAAATATCTAAGCTGTGACATTTATATTTCTGCCATGGAAGTCAATTAAATGGCAGCACCTATAACCGACTGGTCAATTTTTACAAAACTTTGCACAGTGGAAGATGGTAATACCAAGATGCCATGGACTGGATTTTACATTGATGGGCCAAAGAGGGGTGCTATAGGAATTTATGAAATTGCGAAATTTGAACAGGCATATCTCTTGCCCCGTTTGACCTAGAGTCATGAAACTTTTTCACACATATGTGAACCTCATGGTAAACTCTAGAAGACTCAAGAACCTATAACTTCCGGTTATATAGATTTTTTGGCATATGGGAGGAAACACCACTGGATCCATATAGTAATCCTCTCTTCGCTGTTGACTGTTCTCTCTTGCTGTGTAGACAGTCTCTCTCTCACAGGAGAGGAGAGAGGATGAGAGGATGCATAGAGGAGAGAGGATGATAGGAGAGGAGGGTAGGAGGGTTTAATTATAGAGGTGGAGTGTCACCTGAACACTGGGCAGCTTATTTCTCCGTTAGATAAATATTGATTGATGATAATGCAGGAGAACACTGTACTCAGGTAACAGATCTCCCCCCCTCTCTACACGCTCTCTCTTTCCCTCTCTCTATTCTCTCTCTTCTGCTCTCTCTAACCTCCTCTCAGGTAAGAAGAACTCTATCCTGATGCACAAGGTTCAGCACGACCTCAACTCGGGCGTCTTCAACAACAAGGAGAACGAGATGATCCAGGAGATCGTGAAGTACGACCGGGAGATGGTGCAGCAGGCCGACCCCCAGCGACCCCGCGCCACGTCCATGACCCTGCCCCCCCCCTGCATCTTCGCCCCTCCGGGGGGGCCCCCGCCCCCCCCCCAACCCCAGACACAAAACTCTGCCATCGCCACCCTGCAGCAGGCCGTCGCCATGAGCTTCTGCCCTCCCATGGGGGGGTCCTTGGCAGGGCTTGGGGTGGGTTCCGGGGTGGGGGCCCTCCAGTCCCCCAGGCTGGTGAGGCGCTACCAGGTGATGCCAGCTGCCAGCCCCCTGGCGCCCGGGACGGCGGGGGGGCGGACCTTCCAGTATGGCTCCCTGGGCCTGTCCGGCGCCCCCGCTTCGGGCTCCCAGCTCTCCCTGGTGCAGAGCTCCAGCCCCACCCACTGCCCCCTACCCAGAGGCGTCCCCTCCCTGGCCGCTGTGATGGGGGGGCTGAGTCCGGACAGACGGGCCCTCTCCGCCTCCCAGCCCTACCTCCTCCACGACTCCTCCGCCGCCCCCAGCCCGCCCCAGGCCACGCGCGTCTCCTCCACCTCCTCCGTCGGACCACCCCCCCACACCCCCTCCTCTGGCGCGCAGCGGCTGCGTGGTGCCTTCGCACACCGCGTGGCGCTGCCGCACCAGCTGTCGGTGGGGGCGTTCCCCCCGGCGTCGCTGCCCAGCTCTGCCCTGGGGCTGGGGGCATTAGGGGCAGGGTCTGGGGTAGTAGGAACCGGGGGGATCCTCGGGCCAGTCCTACCCGACCTATCGGGAAGGCCTAATAGGGACTCGGTGGGCAGCATGGCAGAGACAGACCACGCCCTGCCGCGCTCCAGGCTGTCCTCTAACCTGTGACGTCTGACCTGTCAGGAAGAGGGAGGGAGGGGGAGGAGCCAGGGGACAACAGAGGGAGCTCACTTCCTGTCCGTATAGAATCTCACCCCTCCACCACTGATGGATTTCTGTCAGGTACCTGAATGTATGCTGTGCGTGTGGACAGGGAGACCCTGAGGAGAGAAGAGAGAGAGAGAGAGAAAGAGAGAGAGAGAGAGAGAGAGAAGAAAGAGAGAGAGAGAGAGAGAGAGAGGGGACAGCGTGAGTGACTGTGACTGTAAGACTAGTTACCAGTGGTGGGAGTTTTTTCTCCCCCACCCATAGACACAGATAAAGGAAATAGAGGCACCATACAGGCAATAGAGGCACCTCAGCCCCACTTCTTCATCCATTCCTGCACCTCTCTTATTGGCTGCCTGCTCTCCCCAAAAATTACTCACCACACCACCAATCAGCCACCAGACACCTGGTTGTCTCTGTTCTGGCTTCCAACTCAGGGAGCAGCAGGGCTCTGATGATGATAAGGGCAAGGCTGGGCCTCTCTGTTCTGGCCGCTGACTTTAGAGGCCGGGACTGAGAGATGATGATGATGATTACTGTGGCATCATCGTCGTGGACTCATGCTCCTGTCACTTCTGACCACTCCTCCTCTCTAAGCGCTGCACACTATGACTAAAGGGAATCTGTTTGTGTTTATTAATCCTTATACTTATATAATTAATATCATACCAAAGTTGATGTTATGTTGAATCGATATTACAAGGTATAAACCACTTCTTTTTTTTTTTTTTCACCATATCTAGTCTAGGTTTGTAGGTTTTATGCACATCCCCCTATTTGTGCGTCACCATATCTGGTCTAAACATGAGATATGTCTTTATAAAGACCTAATTCAATAACCTCCAAATTAATTCTACAGGCAAGATATTTATTTTACTTAGGTTGAGAATTGATCCCCATTTTAATGGGAAGCAAAAGTCTAAACAAAATATATTATTATCCTGACTGAAGTCCTTTTCCATTCTGTGTAGACTGTGTATATACTCCATAATGATGCTACTGCCTCTTCACTTCCAGAGATATATTTGATTGAAACCTAAAATGAGAGCTTAACGATGTGAGAATCAGGCGCAGACGGTCAGCTCATTACTCCCAGCCTCTCCGCTGCACCGACTGTTCATCACACCGACTTTGACAATTTGAAATCCAAAACCAAACCATTTAAAACAATGAGATGCAAATATGAAAGCACTCGTCTTGTCTGCCCTTCCCTCGATCAGGCTGTTAGATTCATATAGCAATACTGGCATAATAGGCAGACTGGTTAGGGTCAGCACAGCCCGTCCTATCTGTCTAGAATCTGCTGTTCTGATCCAGGTCTAGGGTTTAGAGGAGGGGAGGAGGGAGGGGAGGTCAGAGCAGGGGGAGGGACAAGAGGAGGGGAGGAAGAGATGGATGAACTCTGCGGAGGTGTATGAAGAGGTGTATGATGTCTGAGGAGGTGTATGAAGAGGTGTATGATGTCTGAGGAGGTGTATGAAGAGGTGTATGATGTCTGAGGTGTATGAAGAGGTGTATGAAACTGAAGAGGTGTATGAAGAGGTGTATGATGTCTGAGGAGGTGTATGATGTCTGAGGAGGTGTATGAAGAGGTGTATGAAGCTGAAGAGGTGTATGAAGAGGTGTATGAAGCTGAAGAGGTGTATGATGTCTGAGGAGGTGTATGAAGAGGTGTATGATGTCTGAGGAGGTGTATGAAGAGGTGTATGATGTCTGAGGAGGTGTATGATGTCTGAAGAGGTGTATGAAGAGGTGTATGATGTCTGAGGAGGTGTATGAAGAGGTGTATGATGTCTGAGGAGGTGTATGAAGAGGTGTATGAAGAGGTGTATGATGTCTGAGGAGGTGTATGAAGTCTGAAGAGGTGTATGAAGAGGTGTATGATGTCTGAGGAGGTGTATGAAGAGGTGTATGATGTCTGAGGAGGTGTATGAAGAGGTGTATGATGTCTGAGGTGTATGAAGAGGTGTATGATGTCTGAGGAGGTGTATGAAGAGGTGTATGATGTCTGCGGAGGTGTATGAAGAGGTGTATGAAGCTGAAGAGGTGTATGAAGATGTGTATGATGTCTGAGGAGGTGTATGAAGAGGTGTATGATGTCTGAGGTGTATGAAGAGGTGTATGATGTCTGAGGAGGTGTATGAAGAGGTATATGAAGCTGAAGAGGTGTATGATGTCTGAGGAGGTGTATGAAGAGGTGTATGATGTCTGAGGAGGTGTATGAAGAGGTGTATGATGTCTGAGGAGGTGTATGAAGAGGTGTATGAAGCTGAGGAGGTGTATGAAGCTGAAGAGGTGTATGAGGGAGACAGAGATGATTGGGACCGTTTAGTGTAGTTTAGTTTCTAAGGTGTTTAATCACTTTCAGGGCATGCAATCTAGCCTAGGAGACTAAATATAGCAATTCATTCTGATGAGTAGTGCATAAATAGTGCTTTTTGACCACATTTGAGTAACACACACAACATGCTAATTGAAAATGCAAATCACTTTTCTTTTTTTTTTTTAAATAAACATGTTACATGATGATGAGCTGATTCATACTGTACTATTTGTAACATGAGAGCTGTTGAAAGGTATTACAGTAAAATAATGAGGACTTTTTCCTGTTGACAGATGAAGTGTTTCATTCTAAAATGCTACAGACACCATTTTTAGCAAATCATCAAAAATAATTAATAAAACCTACAATAACAAACATTTAACGGAATATTTCAAATTATCGATCTTACGTCACCTCCTAAGATAATGACATTCCTGAGGATGATGCCAGTCTTCATTATAAAGATCTTGAGGTAAAAGTCAGTGGAGCAAAATCTTTCCAAATGGATATGGTTTTGGAATGGAACACTTCAGATGTACAGTACTACTATCATAGTAACAGTATCCATAATCGACTTCATTCAAGCAGCTGCTGCATCTGTCCATTCAGTGACGTGGGTTCCTATCACATGTTGAGACCCCTCCTAACATCTTCAGAAGGCTGTTTGCTTGCCAACTGAAACTGAAAAATGTCTTCAGTAATAAACCTGTGAAGCAATACTGAGCTGAGTATCTAGGTCAGGATGCTCATTTCCATTCTTAGACCCATTTAGGATGCGGGACCTGGTGGCATAGTAGAGTTGCAGCAGCTTTCAGTTGCATTATGTACCACTTAGGCTACACCGTGTCCTAACTGCTTGCGACGCGAGCAACACAACGCGACATCGCACGCTTGCTGTCCTAACTGAAACCGTTAAATGTCCTGTTGTGTTACGTCATTTGTCTATATTCCCAACTGAAGACAGACGCCTGTCAACAGGACATAACAATTGAAAACAAAGCAATGGAACGCATTTTGTCGCTGACGCTCGCTCGCGTCGCGTGTAGTTAGGACACGGTGTTAGGACACGGTGTTAGGACACGGTGTTAGGACACGGTGTTAGCCAACATGTCTAGCTGTAGTAGTACTGCAAGTACTATGCAGTCTGAATACCACATTCAAAAACCTCTAACATGTCCAGTATAGATTTCGCTCATGATTTTCCCCCCATGAGGCTTTGTCAAAACGACAACATCCATTCTACTCTCACCACTAGAAGAACAGGAATGAGAATGTCACTGCTCATTTTTACCTTACGTTAAACATTATGTAAATATATAAAATGCATTATTTTATTCGATATGTGTACAGTGGCTATGTAAATGTGAGTATATATTTTTAGCATCACAGTCATCCAGACTGTCTTGTTTAACAGTAGATGTTCTGAGTCTTCTCTAGCTAGCTGACACCAGGTAGCTGTTTATGAAACAGAGGTGACCCCTCACCCCTGGTAATAATTCAGTAATCAACCATGAGCTGCTAACTGAGCTGTTAGTGTGTGTGTGTGTGTTGATGAGTCGTGTGTTTTGTACCCCCAGTGGGCAGACAGCGCTGTGCCTCTGGTGTGTCCTGATATCACCAATTAACACTCCTCTTCATGCTGCGCCCCCCCCACACCCATCCCCTTGTCCTCCCCTCTCCCCTCCTCCCATCTCAATCAACTGGAAAAGGCACAGACAGCTGTTTCAACAGAAAAACACCCCCAGGCTAAGAAAAACATCACTATATATAGTTCTCTTCTCTCACTCTTTCTCTACTCTCCCTCTCTCTCCCTCTCCTCTCTCTCTCACACACCTTAGCACCTGTTTTTCTCACATGAAATGCTGTATCAAGCTAGTAGCTAGTTTAGACTTGTCCAGAGTGCAAGCGGGAACAGGATAGCGAGTATGACAATGACCTGAAATCAGTAATAACGAGCATGGATGTGCCGTCCATGTATGTATGTGTGTGTGTGCGTAGGCTGACTCTTCCTGTATGTCTGAATGTGTCATTGCAGGAAGCCTGAACTACAAGCTGCAGGTCAGGATTGTTACGTGTTCCTCTGTTAATTGCTGTACGCCAGTGTCATTCATGGCATCTGGACACACTTAGACACGCATCGATAATTCCATTAATATGGGCACCATAGGCGCCATAGGCTTGGGTTGTTAGCTGAACACAGATCATTTCTGTTGTGGTTGGATAAATAAATCCTTCTTCGATGATAAAAAAATTATATGTATAATCATATATAATATATTATTTTTATTTTTTCCTCAGTATTATATCTGAAACATGGCCCTGTGTGTGGATGGGTGAGTGTGTGCTTATTCAGCTCTCAGATGCTGTTCATGACTCATGTATGATGAGACAGTTTCCCATAGACAACTGTTCAGGAACCACTGGTCACCACGACCCAAGTCTTCTCCATAGCAACAGAACCGGTGCTGTCCCCTCCCTCTCTTCATGGGCGTCGAACCCATGACCAAAAAAGGGACTGGAACAGAACCCACAGCCACACACGGACTGACGTCGAACTCATAACCACAGATGAACTGGCATTATACATGCTCACCACAGTGGCAGGCATGGAACCCACAGCCACACATGAAACAAGTCTCCTGGCATGACATATGTACAGTATCATACATGTTCTAGCATCAATGATGGATGTTCTAGGATCAAAGATGTATCATACACGTTCTAGCATCAACGATGCAACACATTCTAGCATCAACGATGTATCAACACGGTCTAGCATCAACGATGCAACACATTCTAGCATCAACGATGTATCAACACGTTCTAGCATCAATGATGTATCAACATGTTCTAGCATCAACGATGTATCAACATGTTCTAGCGTCAAAGATGTATCAACACGTTCTAGCATCAATGATGTATCAACACATTCTAGCATCAACGATGTATCAACACAGTCTAGCATCAACGATGTATCAACATGTTCTAGCATCATATGTATCAACATGTTCCAGCACCAATGATGTATCAACACATTCTAGCATCAACAATGTATCTACATGCTCTAGCATCAATGACGAATCAACACGTTCTAGCATTAATGATGTATGTTCCAGCATCAAAGATGTATCAACACGTTCTAGCATCAAACCTGTAACCCCACATGTACACGTGCAAACAGTGCCTAGTATTCCTAGTCTCAAATACGTAGCTCACCTCTGGTGTGTGTGGCTCCCCTGATGCAAACCCTGTTGTGATTTATATCTGATTGTAATACATGTAATAAGGGAAGCTGATTAATAAATAGTATTTAAATAAATATGTTTTATTCTCTTTATTGACCTCTATCTCTCTATATTAATAGCTCCCTCTGTAAATTGACTAATTAGTAACATTGATTTGACGTCACATTTCTTAATGGAATACAAGATACTAACATACAGTATAAGCGGAAGCAGGAAGAGCCTTCCCATTGGACCTTCTTTCCAACAGGTATTTCAGAAAAAATATGTATGTAGTCATCGGCGATAAACTGTAATTTCTCGATTGTTTGAATTGTGCCATGACCATACTGTTTTTCAATTTAGAACATAATTTTGCAAAGCAAGAACGTTTGGCCTAAAATTGTAAAGTACTACATCGGAGTGAATGCAGCTGACGGCTAACTATGGCTCATTCACCTCCATGTATTTCCAAACGCGAAAACAACGGCAGTGAAAAACAATCAGAGTCTGCTAATGATGAGTTTGTAACCCCGATAGTGTATTCAGCCTGTTATTTTGACTATTTCTGTTCTTGAAGTGGTGTTTTTACAGCAAACTTTTAACATTGAAGTCAACGGGCACTTCCGCATCCGCACCAGATTGACCAATATGGCTGCCAGGTGAATAAGGCGAATTACTGCACATAAATTCAATAACTGGCATAGCACCACCAGGTAACCGCATTTTTACATAGCTTCTATAACATCCAGTAACAAAATATTGTCCACACCGAACCCACGACCTTCAGCATGGGAGGCGGACACCCTATCCACTAGACCACCAAGGATCTGGAATATATACAGTGTCTTAGTGTTTTTGTTTGGATGTTCTGGGACCACTGCCTCTTGTGGTAGCAACATAGAACTGCAGGTCAACAACACGACGGAGGGTTCTGGAACCACTGCCTCTTGTGGTAGAAACATAGTCTGCAGGTCAAAAGGAGGGAGGGAGTGACAACCAGACATTTGCTATCTTTGGTGCGCTGGCATATAGCCACGCACAAAAATAACATTTAACCTATCGGAAAAAATTTGAAGGGCCAGAGATAAATAGCCTAATTTCTTTATCCCGTTTGAATTGTGCCATGACCGTCACATATGATATTTATCAATTTAAAACATACATTTTACTCATCTCTGTTAACTTGCTAGTTAGCTAATTTTAGCTTGCTGACACTTTAGTCTAGCAGGAGGGGCCCTCAGATTTTGAGGTACCCCTACCCGAGTTAGAACAAAACACAACCATGCTTTTTCATATCCCCTATGTGTCCCATTAATGAGATGGATGGCTGTGGAACTTTAGTTTTGTGGGAAATACGTTTTTTTGGCTATTCTTTAGACCTACCCTAATATCTGAAAAAGCCAAATTAAGCCTGTCCGATTAGGGGTGAGGTGACAAAAAAGCCCATAATTTGATAATGCTTGACAGCTGCTCATTTTTTCATCTTTGCGTGAGAAGATGTAGTTCAGCCAAGCATGTTGACTGGCACAGCTTCTGGTGGTGATGGAGGAATGAGCTTAATGTATTGATCCTTTTTTGCGCGTGGCTGTAAGCAAGCGCACCTAGTATAGCGTTCCTCCGGTTATCACTCCCTCCCTCCCTCCGTTACTGTGGACAATGTTGGCCTGCATTTCTCTGTTGGCACCACAAGAGGCAGTAGTCCCAGCACACCAAAATCAACCCGCCAATTTCCACTGCACAAGTAGCGTAGTGGTCAGAGCATTGGACTCCCACCCTGGAGACTGGGTTTGAAGACCAAGTGGGGATGACTTGGGACTATACCCCAAACCTCCACATGTTCATCCTTTCACTCCAACCTTTACCCCTTGCCTTATAGATCAGATCCTGTCCCAACCCCAATTCTAACCCCAACCCACACTAGGGACTGGAAGAAGGACACCAAAACCAACCCGCCGATCTCCACTGCACAAGTAGAGTAGTGAGAGCATTGGACTCCCACCCAGGAGACCGGGGTTCCTGGTGGGGATGACTTTATGTTATCATCAGTGTAACTGCTTTAGCCACTGACCACTACCATTAATGTTATAGAAGCTTCTGCTAGTTGTTGTGAGCTCATGAGCTGAACTGGCTATCCCGCTCTTATTGTGCTGGATTAGCATTGGAAGCATTGGAACTGATGTATCCAGGCGACAAGACCTATCTTAATTTATTCTTCTTCATTTCATGTCATTTCAATTCACAGCTATTTCAGTGACATGACTAGCTTCCGTCCTACCAGTCCTGAACAGAAAAAAGCCTGCCACGCACATAAGCCAGGCTTGACCTGGCCTGGTCTCTTCCTGCTTCCGCTAGGCACCAGGCATTCCTTTAAGACTCTTACTTGCAGTAGGCATGTGTGTGTGTGTGTACCTCCTACTGACCTCTCCCTGCCTACCTCCTGAAACACACCGATGCCACAGCAGAAGTCACAGCATCCTATGCCCATGTCCATGACGTCCCTCACAACACTGGCATCCAATACCCATCCTGCACCCTAATGCATCATTATAACTGTTATATAAAGTAGCTGTACATTAACAGACAGGCATATAGCCTACACTAGTGGTGTGTCCGAATCCCAGCACCGTATTTGGAAATGCACAGATAATGTGATATATAGATTTATAGGCCAATATAGATTTTTTTTTCCTACAAAGTAGATCAATGATTTTCAGGAAATATTCGTGAAGTTGTTTTTTTACCCCTTTGCCTCATGGGATACCCTGTCTGCGTTTAGTGTAGAGAGCGATACTGGAGTCAGGATAGTAGAATATTTACATTTACGGGGTTTTCTCACCTGTTAGTCCTCTCTAGTCCACTTACCAGATTCCAATTGATAAAAATTAAACAATGTTTGAGCTGATTCGGTCGTTTTACACCTATTTTATACGACCTTTTATGTGTTGCAATTGTCTCATGTAAAGCACTTTGAATTGCCTTGTTGCTGAAATGTGCTATACCAATAAACTTTCCTTGCCTTATTCTTGGGTTCTTGTCCGGACCAATTGATGCACTCTTATTTCAATTATTGGTCAGATGTGTCGGGGGCGGGAGCACACAAACTGCTCTGTGATTGGTCAGAATTATACGCTGGTCAGGTAAATAAAAATAAATAAAACAGAAGTGGAGAGAAAGAGAACGATGGAGAGAAAACTACTAGGATTGATCACGGCACTGGCCATCCTGTATTATTATATCCTGATATATTATATTATATCCTGTACTATTATGCAAACTATACAGTTTGAAAATGAGTGGCAGCTGCGGCTGGAAAACAATGTTTTGATGCACTGGAGACACATGTTTAAATGACATGTTTGGATTATTGACTGTTTGAAGAAAATGAAAACCGTTTCCTAATTAAGGGCTGGTGGTGGTCGGGTTCACACAGTTCAGTCTTATTAAAATAAAAACAGTTTCGTTAAAAAAAAAAGTAAAACAGTATAGTATGATAATGACGAATTATACTTCATAATGATATGTAAATACAAACACGACATCATTAGTCTGATGCTTTGATAGTGACAGCGATGAATATTAGGCAACCAAAATTACATCTACAAAGACATCTACCTGAACTCGGAGCACAAAGTTCTGGAGCTTCAGGGCCACAGGGGTCTTTCAGCTGAAACGGTTGTAGGCTGGGAGCCTTCTCCTTCAGGCCAAAGGGGTCTACCGAAAAAAACCTACACAGTGAAGTAATGAGCAAACCTATATTAAGATTCAGATGTCCTCATTTCCATATGACAGAGACGGATGCATTATTAGATGAGCAGAAACAAAGCCTCGCTGAGGTATTTTATTTCGATACGGAACAATTTATATTTCACGACACTTCTTCCTCTCCCCCAGGTAGCCAGTGTTTTGGTCTAGCCTACATTCCCCTTCCTCCATCTGCACCTATGTCTGATAGTACTGGGACAGCTCTGTTCCTACTTGGATTGCAAGTTTCTTGCAATTCTCTCCTATTTATAGTTGTGGATTTGTGCATGTGATAAACCAGACGTCAGACGCCTGCTGTGTCTCGCGGAGAACGTCTCCATCTCATCATCCGAGGCTGTGAAGGTCCAGGAGATGTGGAGAACGTCCTGCTTCCAGATCTTCTGAGGAAAACAACCCGAGCATATTCTGACAAAAGCAACAAAGGCACTTTAGGAAATCATACATATTTATTATCGAACAATCAAGTGCTTGACAACTCCACGAGGAGTCAGAGATTATTTTAGTTGAAACAACCAGCAAACCTCCCCCAAAACCCAACCCCCCCCCCCCCGTCTCCCTGGGGGGCCACATCAACTGTCAATAATGGACATTTCTAAACTTGATCAGACTTTCAGTGACTGGGTGGGCAGGGACATCTCTGTAGGAAGCTGAGGTGTGTGTGTGTGTGTGTGTCTGTGATGGAGAGTCGATGGGCAGGGACATCTCTGTAGGAAGCTGAGGTGTGTGTGTGTGTGTGTGTGTGTCTGTGATGGAGAGTCGATGGGCAGGGACATCTCTGTAGGAAGCTGAGGTGTGTGTGTGTGTGTGTGTGTGTGTGTGTGTGTGTGTGATGGAGTCGATGGGAGGATCACTGAGCTGTTAGTGAAGAGGAGGTGGAGGGAGGCCACAGACAGACACACACACACACACACACACACACACACACACACACAGGGATACAACCAGAAACACACCCATTATTCAGTACAGTATATTATTTACATGCATTCATCACAGGCGTCCACACGTGCATACACCCACATCTTAACACACACACACACACACACACACACACACACACACACACACACACACACACACACACACACCTTACACGTGTCTCTAGAAATCCCCATCCTCTCACACCTACACACACACCTACACACACACACACAGAAATCTGGTATGAGCACCTAGGATTCAAGTGTTCAAGATGCTCTCTAGAGGCCATAGCTCTTCTCCCTTCCTTCCTCTCCGCCCTCCTTCCCCCTCTGGGCTTGGTTAGGGTGGTGTGTGTGTGTGTGTGTGTGTGTGTGTGTGTGTGAACCCTGCCCTAACCCTCTCCAGTCCTGGACTCGACAGCAGTTGTCCAAGTGGCCCAGCAGCAGACCTCCAGACCCTCCCGGCCAGCAGTGGAGTGGTCCAGCCCGACCCAGAGGCAGCGAGGCCTGGGATCGATGCTCCGGCGTCTGGGGAGGGGGGGGGGGGGGGGGGGGCGAGCGGTCCCTCATCCCAGGACTCCCACCGGCAGCCTGTCAATCCCATTAGTCTCTCATCTGCTGTCCTCTCAACCCCCCCCCCCCTTTATCCTCAGCAGAAGAAATAGCAGGATTCTTTCACTCTCTGGAGATCAAAGTCACCTGCGATGAGGGGAGGAGACAGGAGAGAGGAGGAGAGAGGAGGGGAGGAGGAGAAGAGAGGGGAGGAGAGGAGAGGAGGAGAGGAGAAGGGGAGGAGAGAAGTGCAGAGGAGGAGAGAAGAAAAGTAAGGAGAACTCAAAGTTACCTTGCAGAAGAGTGAGTCATCAGAAAAACAATCAGTAATTGAATTGATTGGTCAGCTCTGTTGTTGAGGTGAGAGTGATGGATGAACAGGCGTCTGATTGAAAGTTAAACTGAGCGGTGAACCGGGAGGTGGAGTTATTGCACACACACACACGCACAAGCACACGCACACACACTACCAAGCCCACATGTCTAGCTGTCTGGGTTGATAACCCAGAGGAGGAGAGCATTACTGGTAATCAATAACACTGAGCATCTCAAGTTTCAAGATCTGATCTGTGTGTATGTTTATGTGTGTGTGTGTGTGTGTGTGTGCGTGTCACCAGAGCATGTGATGGATGTATGGGTCCAGTTTCATTGTGGCAGACATGAACAATCAAGTTAAGAGTGTGCATTTCTGCATGGGCGTTTGTTGTGCATGTACATGTGATGGTATGTGTGCATGCATGCATGCATGAGCGTTGCATGCTCCCGTGTGTGTGTATGTGGGTGGGTGTGTGTGTGTGTGTGTATGTGTCACAGCCAGACTGACCTGTCTTGGGCACTTTGGAGAGCAGGAGCAGCATCCTCTTGTACTCCTGGAACCTCTTGAGCTTGGCGTCAGGCCTGGACACACACGACACACACACAACCAGTGTTGGGCAAGTTACTGAAAATCAGAAGCTAGTTCAAATTACTAGTTACTTATTTCAAAAGTAACTGAGTTACTTTACTGATTACTGCATATAGAAAGTAACTAGTTACTGGGGAAAGTCACTTTTGTGTTAGTTTTCAGTTCTCTTATTAATGCACACGCTATAGTATATTATTATTATTATTATTATTATTATTATTATTATTATTATGTGTAGCCTAATGCTTAACAAAGGGTACCCAGCTTTCAATGGGTTAACAACAACGTTGATGTTGGATCATAAACAGGAAATGTTGGCGATTTGTCCATTGCGCTAAAGTAACGAGTAGTGAGCCCATTTACATTTCAGAAACTGTAACTGCGTTATTTTAAGTAATTTGTTACATAGTTACTGCCAAAGGTAGTAGCGTTAAAATAACACTTTACTCCCAACACTGCACACGACACACACAGGACACAGGATACACAGGACACACACAGGACACACAGCGTCAGTGGTGCTGCTGTTAGTGAGACTGTGGAGGGGTGGGGCGTGTGGGGGGTGGGGGGCACGGCTGATCTCCCTAAGCCACAGACTTCCTCTGCTTCCGTGGTACAGCAGGCTAATGAGTCTGGGTACTGGGGGGTGGGCAGGTGGAGAGGAGAAGATGAGTAGGACAGAGGAGGGGTGTGGAGAGGTGAGGAGGAGGGAGAGAGCAGAGGGGTGAAGTGAGGCCTTCAGGGCCCAATTAGCCTTCGGAGAACAGGCAGGCAAGAAAATTGCGGACACTTGACCCACCCTGGGGACATGACCGGGACAAACGCCGCTGTCCGGCGGATTTGACAGCAACCTTCTCGAGGGCAAACTTTATAGAAGGCTAAAATTACAGAATGCTGACTTTACAGCAGACATTTTAGCAGGCTAAATGTACAGTAGGATAAGTGTATAGAGGGCTAAATTCACACCAGGCTAACTTAAAAAGCTAATTTTAGAGGAGTCAAGGCTAACTTTGGAGCAGGCTTTACAGCAAGCTGACTTCACAGCAGGTTGATTTTACAGGTAGGCTAAATTTATAAAACTATTAAAGGAGTAGTAAAGGGAAAATGTATGTTTAGCCCTGTTTTAAGGTTACTTATGATCATATACAATGGTTCAGATCAAAACGTTGACAAAGCTAGCATTTTCGAGAAAGTTGATAATTGCTCTACCACCGTTTTGGTCATACAATGGATGTGGATGGGCATCTTGAAAAATCGTTCAAAAACATCGATTTAGTCCCATCAGTAACTACTCATTACCAAATCAGAGCTAATCAATAACTACTATAAGTCCTCATAAGTATCTACTCATTAACTAATCAGAGTTAATCAGTTACTACTCATTAACTAATCATTGCTTCCTCAGTAACTACTATATTAGTCCCCATAAGTAACTACTCATTAACGAAGCTCAGAGTTAATCAGTAACTAATCATTAACTTATTATTGGTTCATCAGTAACTACTGTAATGTAGTACTCAGTAACTGCTCTTTTTTTAAGTGTCTTTTTGTAAAGTGTTACTTCTACCTTTACAACTTACAGAGGATTAGCTTTAGCTCATTACATGGCGTTCTAGTCATCACCAAACATGGTCCCAGGATTGGTTACTCCTGGAGCTTACTCGAGCCAGGACCGAACTAAGAAAAACTGTTTTTAGTTATTGAGACCCTAGAGCTTGGAATGAGTTTCAAGAAACCTTCAAATTTGAAGTCTTAAAAAGCCCCCAAATGAGGATATTTCAATTCAAAGACATTATATTATTGTGGCTGATGAGTAAATCATTGAAAATATAACAAAGGGTGGCTTTAGAAGTCAATATTTTATTAATAATTCCAAAGTTCTGTATCTTTGTTTGTATCTCTTTCTATGTCAGGGTTTGAAATAACTCCAAATAAATATAATATGCCTCTCAATTAGGCTACAAAATAGATAAATAAAACAAAACAAGGCAGCGTGCGTGCGTGTGACGACATTGTGCATGCGCAGCAACGACAGGAATCGATAGCGGAATCGTTAAGGATTTTGGGTTACGATTCACTGGGAACCGGTTCTCAACAAGAACCGGTTTTCGATTCCCATCCCTATAAATAAGCCTCTCATTTAGGCCATAAACGGGACATCTGACACAGCAAAGTCAGGAACAGGCAACAATAAGCAACCAAATGGAATAGACCGAACCGAATATCATGTTGCAAATGTCCCTAACAGTCAATTTATAATAAATCAAATGATCCCTGAGTGCACTCGCCTCTTTGTAAAGTCAGAGAACTGAACATGTCGACTCATATAGGTCCCCACTCACAAACTTTGCGCATGTATGACAGAGAGAGACATTCTAAATGTGTCAGGGGTTAATAAAAAAAAGAAAGAAAAAAAAAAGACTGTCCAAGATAATCACTTAAACTACTTGGCGCATAACGGCTTGACTGAGCTCTAACTCTTATTTCTTCTTCAGCCAATTAACTAAGACAAACTAACTACATTTGATGAGTTTAATGCTGCCCTCTTTTATTGTATTATGTTACCTGCAAGTGAGAAGAGTGTCATGGCACAGATGTTGCAGGAGTAACCCGATATTTAGGTTAGATGGAATAAAACACTGAGCAGTCATCCTTGTGGATCCTTCCAAGGCATTTGACACTTGACCATTCTTTGCTTATACTTACACTGATTAAGGCCGCATTTACACTGCAGGTCTTGATGCCTAGATCTGATTTTTTGTCCATATCCGATTTTTTTGACCGCCTGCTTACATGTACTTTTTTTAAAGTGACCCATATCAGATACCTGTGCTTACACGTACATACTTAACATTTGAAACAACCCGCATGTGTACACGAGGGTTTCGTTACCTTGGTTACCTAACAATATAATAATAATATAATAATATTTTGTAAATAACTGGAATTAACTTTATTCACATACATGGAAATGAGTTGATGTTGCGTAGGCATAAAGATGAAATGATAAACTGTCATTCAGCAATTCCACTATAATTAGCCTACTGGTAATAGATCTCCACACTGGCCTGTGAGCCCCTCGAGCTCGGCGGGTTAGTTATTTTATAAACGTTAGTTAGTTATAAACGTGTATCGTTTTTGCGTTTAGGCGAAACCCGCCCTCTTACGCATGACATGATTTGCGTTGTGTTAGCTAGATAGCTAGCTGTTAGCCAGATAGCTAACATTAGGTAGCTCGCCAAGCTTACACTATGCTTATCTTACTTAACATATCGCAATAACAAACGTGATACTAGTTAGACAGCAAACACCGGTTTTATTGAGTCAGGAATTAAGTGCAACAAGGACAATGTGTGTGTGTGTGTGTGTGTCTGCAAGTGTCTATGTGTACTTACGGAAGCCCAGAGCAGTACTTCTGAAGCAGGAAGTTGGAGAGCTCCTGAAGGATGGGCTGGCTGTGCAGGGCCACAAACTGTTCCCGGCAAACCTGGCAACCATACAGGAAGAGGGACAGGACAGTCATTCAGTCTTATAACAAACCTGGCAGCCCCAGAGGGAGAGGCAGAGGACACGCATCTGAAGAATTGAACCCACCCTCAGCTCCTGTGAGCAAGAGCTAAAGTAGGCCAGGAGCAGAGGAAAATGTGGAGGGAGGGAGAGAGGAGGAGAAGGAGAGTAGAGGAGGAGGAGGGAAGGGTATGAGGGCAGGAGAGGAGAGGAGGAGAGGAGAGGAGAGGAGAGGAGAGGAGAGGAGAGGAGAGGAGAGGAGAGGAGAGGAGAGGAGAGGAGAGGAGAGGAGAGGAGAGGAGAGGAGAGGAGAGGAGAGGAAGGGAGGAGAGGAGAGGAGAGGAGGGGAGGATGGTGGGGTCAAGAGGCCAGACTGATTGGGTGATTAATTGTGGGCCGCGGGTCGGCCTGTCTCAACAGACTAACAAGGGGCTGTTCTAAAGGCCAGAGAAAAGAGGGCTGTCCTCTTCCTCCTCAGCACACTATTAAAAGACCTCCGTATAAATCCACCACTGGGCTGAGCACAACTAGCCAGACCAGCTAGAACCATCACAAGATATAACACAGTCACTACTAGATAACACACCTGGATAGACATAACAGTCAAGCCTGCTCCTTTAATCTACAGATTACTGTGTGTGTGTGTGTGTGTGTGTGTGTGTGTGTGTGTGTGTGTGTGTACCTTGTTCATGGTGTCCACAGTCTGAGCGTGAGTCCAGAAACAGTCATGTACAGAGACGAATGTCAGGCCAGCGCTGAAAAGACAGAGAGAGAGAGAGAGAGAGAGAGCGAAAACAGAGGAGGAAAGAGAGAACAGAGGATATAGGAAAGAGTGAGAGACAAGAGAGAGAAACAGAGGGAGGGAGGAAAGAGAGAAAGAGGAGTTAGGAAAGAGAGAGAGAGAAAGAGAGAGAGAGAGAGAGAGAGAGAGTGAGAGAGAGAGACATCCGACACCAGGGGATGATTTATAGTGCGTGAGGCCGTTTAGAGAGTCCTGAGCGATCCAGGACCCTTGGTCACGCTGCAGCGCTTCACTGAGGGAGGCGGACGGGCCTCTTTGTGGCCGTAACAATGCGCCCGAGTCAAAGGCTGAACTATTTCCAACTCGAGGCTGATAAAGTGCTCCGCTCAACAATCAACCGCTCCAGAAGGAAGGTGCGGGGGGCTGCAATTTTCCCCGGCAGAGCCTCAGTGCGACGCCGCGCCTTTTTCCAATCACGATCGACGGGGAGCGGCCGCAGGATGGTAAAAAGCATCCGGACCACCTCATTGATTTCAATTGCAAAAAGGTACAGTGCTACAACCAGATCCGGCCCTAGTCCCAGCGCCCTAGGAGAGGGCTGTTCAGATACAGAATATTATTTATACAGTATCTATAGAGCACAGGACCTTGACATAGTACAGAACTGTATTCATACAGAGAGAGGTGTAGGAGGTTGAGCAGAATAACTTGGAGCATGTAGAAGAGTATAGGCCTACCTGTAGTATAGAGCAGTGTAGGCCTACCTGTAGTATAGATCAGAGTCTAGGTCTACCTGTAGCAGTACAGATCAGAGTGTAGGCCTACCTGTAGTATACAGTAGATCAGAGTCTAGGCCTACCTGTAGTATAGAACAGAGTCTAGGTCTACCTGTAGTATAGATCAGAGTATAGGTCTACCTGTAGTATAGATCAGAGTATAGGCCTACCTGTAGTATAGATCAGAGTGTAGGCCTACCTGTAGTATAGATCAGAGTATAGGCCTACCTGTAGTACAGATCAGAGTATAGGCCTACCTGTAGTACAGATCAGAGTATAGGCCTACCTGTAGTATAGATCAGAGTGTAGGCCTACCTGTAGTGTATATCAGAGTGTAGGCCTACCTGTAGTATATATCAGAGTATAGGTCTACCTGTAGTATAGATCAGAGTGTAGGCCTACCTGTAGTATAGATCAGAGTGTAGGCCTACCTGTAGTGTATATCAGAGTGTAGGCCTACCTGTAGTATATATCAGAGTGTAGGCCTACCTGTAGTATAGATCAGAGTGTAGGCCTACCTGTAGTATAGATCAGAGTGTAGGCCTACCTGTAGTATAGATCAGAGTGTAGGCCTACCTGTAGTATAGATCAGAGTGTAGGCCTACCTGTATTATAGATCAGAGTGTAGGTCTACCTGTAGTATAGATCAGAGTCTAGGCCTACCTGTAGTATAGATCAGAGTGTAGGCCTATCTGTAGTGTATATCAGAGTGTAGGCCTACCTGTAGTATAGATCAGAGTGTAGGCCTACCTGTAGTATAGATCAGAGTGTAGGCCTACCTGTAGTATATATCAGAGTGTAGGCCTATCTGTAGTGTATATCAGAGTGTAGGCCTACCTGTAGTATAGATCAGAGTGTAGGCCTACCTGTAGTATATATCAGAGTATAGGCCTACCTGTAGTATAGATCATAGTGTAGGCCTACCTGTAGTATAGATCATAGTGTAGGCCTACCTGTAGTATATATCAGAGTGTAGGCCTACCTGTAGTATAGATCAGAGTGTAGGCCTACCTGTAGTATAGACCAGAGTGTAGGCCTACCTGTAGTATAGATCAGAGTGTAGGCCTACCTGTAGCAGTACAGAGCAGTGAGCATCATGTGTGTGGAGTCCAGAGAGTGGATGAAGTTGGGAGGGAAGGCGTTCTTCTGTTTCACCGTGTCTGGTCTCCTGGAGAGAGGGGAGGTGAGCAGGGTTAAAGAGGAACAGAAATAGCAAACTCAAAGTTGACAACGTGTTGTTTCTCATATTTAAAGATAACTTGTAAATACATTAATCCGAAAAAAACAAAACAAAATAAATCACGTCCAACACTGATATTTACGTTTGTAGCTATACTACGGGGAACCTGAAAACACGGTCCTAAAGCGACCTGAGGCTGAGCTGTGCGAGTCCTTCAGGAAGGTGAACGCCCGCAGTGCTGCTGGTCCCCACGGCACATCACCCAGTCATCAAAATGTGTGCCACACAGCTGGCTCCTGTCTACACGGACATCTTCAACGCATCACTGTCACATCAGGTCGTCCCCACGTGCTTCTAAAATGACTACAATAGTGCCAGTACCCAAGAAAACCAAGGTAACCTGCCTGAATTACTACTGGCCAGTGGCACTCACTCCAGTCATCAAGAAGTGCAAGGAGAAGCTAATGAAGAAACACATCGACACCATCATACCGGACTCACTAGACCTACGCCAGCTTCTGTGGATGATGCCATCTCACTGGCCCTAAACTTCACACTGGAGCATCTGAACAAGAAAAACACCTACGTTAGGATGCTATTCACCGACTACAGTTCTGCCTTCGACACCGTACGCCCCATCAACCTGGTCCCGAACCTGAGAGGTGTTAGGCCTGAGCAGCTCCTTATGTAACTGGGCCCTGGACTTCCTCACAGACAGACCACAGGTGGTGAGAATAGGCAGAAACACCTCATCCACACTGAACATCAGCACGGGTGTCCCGCAGGGCTGCTGTCTGAGCCCCATGCTGTTCTCACTGTACACCCACGACTGCTCAGTCAAGCACAGCAGCAATCGAATCGTCAAGTTGGCGATAGGCCTGATCTCCCCCAATGACTCATCTGAATCAGCCTTCCTCCAGGAGGTGTCAGACTACACATGGCGTCAAGACCACAACGTGAACCCTGAACACTAGCAGGACACATTAGATGATTGTGGACTTCAGGAGAGGAGACAAAAGCCCAACCCCCCTCCCACTTCAAATTCCACTGAACAGCCATCACATCACAGATGTTCATAGCCAGACACAATAGAATTGATTACATCATAACCAAGGGCGTATTCTCTACCCTCCACCCCTCTGTTGTAGTAGGTCATGTTAGCTAACGCTAACCCCAACAACATGACAGCAATGGAATTATATTTAGGCCCCTGCAATGCATTGTGAAAATGTGGACCTAAATAAAGAATTCATGTGTGTGTACAGAATGTGTGTTTGTGTGTGTGTGTGTGTGTGTGCGTGCACACAGTATGTGTATACAACAGAATGTGTGTGTACAGTATGTGTATGTGTGTGTACAGTGTGTGTGTGTGTACAGTGTGTGTGTGCCTGTCAGACAGTGAAGTGCTGAGACACTCCCTGACAGCACATCTGACGCTGAGAGGGAGGGAGGAGAGAGAGAGAGAGAGAGAGAGAGAGAGAGAGAGAGAGAGAGAGAGAGAGAGAGAGAGACGGTGTTTGGTATTCAGTCATGTGTCTGTGGCAGAGGGGTGTCAGAGGAAGAGGACCGTCGGTCTGACTTCTCTCTCTCCTCCCTCAATCACTCCCTAGGGACAGAGGGATGGAGGGAGGAGAGGGATGGAGGGAGCAGGGGGAAACAGAGGGATGGAGGGAGGAGAGGGATGGAGGGAGGGAGACAGAGGGATGGAGGGAGGAGACAGAGGTATGGAGGGAGGAGAGGTATGGAGGGAGCAGGAGGAGACAGAGGGATGGAGGGAGGAGAGGGATGGAGGGAGGAGAGGGATGGAGGGAGCAGGGGGAGACAGAGGGAGGGAGGAGAGAGGAGGGGGAGACAGAGGGATGGAGGGATGGAGGGAGGAGAGGGAGTGAGGGAGCAGGGGGAGACAGAGGGATGGAGGGATGGAGGGAGGAGAGGGAGTGAGGGAGCAGGGGGAGACAGAGGGATGGAGGGATGGAGGGAGGAGAGGGAGTCAGGGAGCAGGGGGAGACAGAGGGATGGAGGGAGGAGAGGGAGTCAGGGAGCAGGGGGAGACAGAGGGATGGAGGGAGGAGAGGGATGGAGGGAGCAGGGGGAGACAGAGGGATGGAGGGAGGAGAGGGATGGAGGGAGCAGGGGGAGACAGAGGGATGGAGGGAGGAGACAGAGGGATGGAGGGAGGAGAGGAGGAGGAGACAGAGGGATGGAGGGAGGAGAGGAGGAGGAGACAGAGGGATGGAGGGAGGAGACGGGCGTCCAGAGGAGCAGAGCTACTTACTCTTTGGCATCGTAGCTGATCTGGAAGCTGACGTGCTGCATGCTGCTCTTCAACTGAGAGAGGAGAGACACGAGAGCAGAGGAGAGACACGAGAGCAGAGGAGAGACAGGAGAGGAGAGACAGGAGAGGAGAGACAGGAGAGGAGAGACAGGAGAGACACGAGAGCAGAGGAGAGACACGAGAGGAGAGACAGGAGAGGAGAGACAGGAGAGGAGAGACAGGAGAGGGGAGGAGGAGGAGGAGAGAGTCAGGAGAGGAGGAGGAGAGACATGAGGGGAAGAGAGACACTTTTTATTCATCTTATAATTTAAACAGGGGAGGAAAGAAGACGTTTGAGTGGGTCTCTGGGTCTGTTATGCAAGTAGAGGAGAGTCCAGACATGACGTGAGCAGACATAAAAGGTTATGGTGATATTCAGACCCCAGAGCCAACGGGACCTGCCCGTGTCACCGTCACCACGGCAACAGAGCATCTGACCAATGTCCTATCAGACTTTTTCCTCTAAAGAGAAGTCGTGATTGGCTGTTCAACGATGTGGCAGGAGACACTCACCTCAGGGTGACAGAGGTGAACTCGAACACACACGGGGGGGGGGGGGGGGGGAGAGGGAGAGAGAGAGAGAGAGAGAGAGAGAGAGAGAGAGAGAAAGAGAGAGAGAGAGAAAGGGGGGGGTTTGAGAGAGAGATGGACACAGTGAGCCGCTTAAAAGCTGGGAGCAGCTCGAGAGATGGTGTGTGTGTGTGTGTGTGTGTGCGTGTGTGTGTGTGTGTGTGTGTCAGGGTTTCCGTTAGAGAAAATCGGTACCGGTCAATGTGTCCGGGGAGATTAGACTTTTCCGGACAAACTGGAGAAATATAATATAATAATATAATATGCCTATTATAGGTGTTTGTCGCGGTGATTGGCCGTTGTGTAGCTTATATATGCCATTTATTGTCTCATTTCGCGTCTGTATGATTAAATGTGTGATAGGCTGTCATGATTCCGTGCGCTAGGCCTATATGTAATTGCACAGCCACAAAAATAGTCACCTTTGAATTTTGACTGAAGGCTAGAACATGAATGTTTATTGCAATTGCATGAATCGGATTTGAGGATGTAGGCTAATTGGTTTGGGATTCGCGACAGTAATATGTGTTTACTTATTTCTCTTTCCAGTTTTAGCCTACCATTTTTATCAATAAAACAGCGTCATT
This sequence comes from Borostomias antarcticus, assembly GCF_949987555.1. Taxonomy (NCBI): domain Eukaryota; kingdom Metazoa; phylum Chordata; class Actinopteri; order Stomiiformes; family Stomiidae; genus Borostomias; species Borostomias antarcticus. The sequence continues at coordinate 6,657,901 of NC_140259.1, read as the reverse complement.
ATAACCACGGACATCGCAGTAGGCTATGAGGATGAGGAGGATATAACTGTTGAGAAACAACTGATAGGCGGGCTGGGCTAAATAAAGAAATGCCACAATGCATGTCTAGATATATCAATTTTTTATTTAAAAGTGCAAGAGGTTAGGCAACATGTAGGCTTCTCGTAACACTTTAATTTAAGGCCTACGGCTTAACTATGGTGGCCCGCTAGCCTATAGGCAGGTTTATCTATGGTGGCCCGCTAGCCTATAGGCAGGTTTATCTATGGTGGCCCGCTAGCCTATAGGCAGGTTTATCTATGGTGGCCTGCTAGCCTATAGGCAGGTTTATCTTACGGCTGTTTTTCCAACGCATAGGCCTACTAGCCAATAGCCTACACATTAACAGAACAAAATGAATTGGCCTATTCGTTTTTTATATTCAAAATAATCATGATATATGGAAATTTAATTTTAGCCTACTGTAGGCCTAATACAATTAGGGGGATTATTTTGTCCGGACCGGAGAGATTTTAATACATCGGGCTTCAACAGATTTTTCTGGACAAAAACCGGTAATTACCGGCTAACGGAAACCCTGGTGTGTGTGTGTGAGTGTGTGTGTGTGTGCTTGCTGTGATTAAAGGATCTACTACTCCCAATTCACAGAGAGACAACTCAATAGAGAGAGAGAGAAGAAAGAGAGAGAGAGAAGAAAGAAAAAGAGGACACAAAAGGAGAAGTGAGATAAGGAGCGGAGAGAGGAGGTGGTGAGAGGGAGGGACGACAGAGAAGAGGGGAGGAGAGATGGTGGAGGAGAGGAGAGAGGAGGTGGTGAGAGGGAGGGACGACAGAGAAGAGGGGAGGAGAGATGGAGGAGGAGAGGAGAGGTATGAAGAGGAAGAGAGGAGTTGGTGAGAGGGAGGGACGACAGAGAAGAGGGGAGGAGAGATGGAGGAGGAGAGGAGAGGTACGGAGAGGAAGAGAGGAGTGATATGGAGAGGAGGAGAGGAGAGATATAAAGAGTTGAGATATGGATATTACCACTGAGTTATTCATAAAGCACATTTCACACGACAGCAGTCGACCAAAGTGCTGAACAGTACTAAAAATAAAAGTTGATACAAATACAAAACAGGGGAATATGCAACAATACAAACATTAAAAACAGACACAGCTTGTGGTCAGGGTGAATGAAACGCCAGGGACAAAAGGTGAGTTTTCAAGGAGGATTTGAACATCTCAAGGGTCTGCGCTGATCTAATATGAGGAGGCAGATGGCTCCAGAGCCTGGGGACAGCCACCGCAAAGGTCCTGTCACCTCTAGACTAGCCTAGTCTGAGGCACCTCCAGCAGCAGCAGGTCAGCAGATGCAGGAGCTCAGGCAGGTAAGAGGGGGCCGGTCCATTAACCCTTTCGATACGACCACGTCACCGGCAACATTTAAAAAATATCTAACAAATATTTAATAATATTTAAAAAAAATCTTACAAATCCAAAAAATTCCTCACTCCAACACTTGCTGAAAGCTGAGAAACTGCGCTTTCTAGTATTATAGGGAAAATCCAATTAATATTCAAAATGTTGTCACTGTACTTTCAGGGTTAAAAGGGTTAAAGGCTTTAAAAACAAGGAGAAGGAGTTTAAAATCTATCCGAAAACTCTGCTTTAAATATGCAGGTAGACTTCACAATTTTGTCCTGATGAATTTCAATCTGGAGTTTGTGAGGCATCTGTGCCTTCCGCATAGATCGCCAACACCTAGCATCAACTCATAGGCTATGTTGTCACCTGCCCCATCCGAAATCCTAATCTCATCGATATATCCTTGTGTAAAACAGTGTAATGGAGATTCTTTCTTATTAGATATTATTTGAATTCATTTGACATACTATACCTGAGTTAGATCTCTTTAAGTGTGCTGTTTAGGCCACAGAACTGGCCTCTCATACCTTGGCTAGAGAAAGAATGCTGAGTACTTAGTAATCTTATGTTTTTGTAGAAGTAACCGTCTCTGCTCGCACCCCAGCCATGCCAGTCTCTCTCTGTCAACAGAACAGGAGTCCAGCTAGACTGGGGGGGTGTGCGAAGGCTGGGAAGTAACTCAGACACCGAGGTTCCTCTCTTTGACTGTATAAATGGTGACTGTAACCGCAGGTCTGGGCCGCCATTTTCTCCCATTGCAGACTGCTGTGTGCATGAAGCGACTGAGATTTGACGGCCCTCTTCTCCAGACGGTTATTGGGGGTGTTTGTATGTTATTGTGCTGTTTGTATGTATTATATGTGGCTACTGTGCTGCTTGTGTGCCTGCATGTAATACACTTTGTTAAACTTAGAAAGTTGGCAGTGAATATCTCCTAAACAATACGCTGTGACAGACATTTCCACAACAATAGTCCAGGCCTTTCTGTGGACCCGTCTTAGATAAAGTAGTGGCATTTAATTAACTTGCTCCAAAGCTTGTGGGGCATAGCAACAGTAGCTACTCTAGGAGGGAAGGAACTTGCCGTCTGAATCTGAAAGGTCTATTTTCATCATTTTGGCTCTGTACTCCACCACAATGGATTCAAAATGAAACATTCAATATGTAAGTGCAGACTTTCAGCTTTAATTTGAGGGTATTTACATGCAAATCAGGTGAACGGTGTAGGAATTACAACACATTTTTTATGTGGTACCTCTCTTTTTAAGGGACCAAAAGTAATTGGACAATTGATCATAAATCAAATTGTCATTTTTTAATATTTGGTTGCAAATCCTCTGCAGTCATGACAGCCTGAAGTCTGGAGCCCACAGACGTCACCAGACGCCAAGTTTCGTCCCTAGTGATGCTCTGCCAGGCCTCTACTGCAACTGTCTTCACTTCCTGCTTGTTATTTGGTAGTAGTTTCCTTTCAGTTTTGTATTAAGCAAGTGACCTTCTAACCAGGTCCAGTGGATGCCCCACTGTCACCAGCAGACCTCCTGGAGTCCGATAGATACCCCCGTGTCTGCTGTGGATGTCGTAGCATGTCCGTAGAATGTTCTCTCTCCTATGATGCTTTTAGCCTCTCTCACTCTGAAATGTAATTTAATGTAATGTATTGCTTTATAAATGTTCTTAGCCGGTAGACAAACATACTCCAGGAGCTTGCTCGATCGCTTGTTGAGAGGGGTCAGGGAAGAATTTTTACAGCTCACTTATCTGGCCCCCGGGTGATACTGTTTTTTTGCTTCCCTCTGGAATATGTAGAGAGTGGGTCATATGCCCACCTCCCTTGTTCTCTGTAAAGCGCATTGTGTTGCCTCTGGGTATGAAATGCGCTATACAAATAAAGCTTTGATTGATTGATTGATTGATATCTCATCCCATCCAGGTGAAAAACAGAGCGGTTCAGGCGTTTGTTTGGATGGATGGATGGATCCCTTGTTCTTATTTTATGCACATTGCTACTCTGTATATTATGTAATCTGCAGGGTTATTAGGTTCATATCTAAAGTCAAGAGAGCATCTCTACCGTATCAAGTTCTCTACAGTAGACAGTCACCAGTCACCTGACACCCCATCAGCCCCGCCCGCCCCGTCCCCGAGTACTCCCTCTGAGACGATACTATCACGCCCTGGACACACTGGTCTGTTGTAATAGTCACGCCCTGGACACACCGGTCTGTTGGGATAGTCACACCCTGGACACACTGGTCTGTTGTGATAGTCACGCCCTGGACACACCGGTCTGTTGTGATAGTCACGCCCTGGACACACCGATCTGTTGTGATAGTCACGCCCTGGACACACGCCCTGGACACACTGGTCTGTTGTGATAGTCACGCCCTGGACACACTGGTCTGTTGTGATAGTCCCGCCCTGGACACACTGGTCTGTTGTGATAGTCACGCCCTGGACACACTGGTCTGTCGTGATAGTCACGCCCTGGACACACCGGTCTGTTGTGATAGTCACGCCCTGGACACACTGGTCTGTTGTGATAGTCACGCCCTGGACACACCGGTCTGTTGTGATAGTCACGCCCTGGACACACCGGTCTGTTGTGATAGTCAGGCCCTGGACACACCGGTCTGTTGTGATAGTCACGCCCTGGTAGTCACGCCCTGGACACACCGGTCTGTTGTGATAGTCACGCCCTGGACACACTGGTCTGTTGTGATAGTCACACCCTGGACACACCGGTCTGTTGTGATGGTCACACCCTGGACACACTGGTCTGTTGTGATAGTCACACCCTGGACACACCGGTCTGTTGTGATGGTCACGCCCTGGACACACCGGTCTGTTGTGATAGTCACGCCCTGGACACACTGGTCTGTTGTGATAGTCACGCCCTGGACACACGCCCTGGACACACTGGTCTGTGATAGTCACGCCCTGGACACACCGGTCTGTTGTGATAGTCACGCCCTGGACACACTGGTCTGTTGTGATAGTCACGCCCTGGACACACCGGTCTGTTGTGATAGTCACGCCCTGGACACACGCCCTGGACACACTGGTCTGTGATAGTCACGCCCTGGACACACCGGTCTGTTGTGATAGTCACGCCCTGGACACACTGGTCTGTTGTGATAGTCACGCCCTGGACACACTGGTCTGTTGTGATAGTCACGCCCTGGACACACTGGTCTGTTGTGATAGTGAAGCCCTGGACACACCGGTCTGTTGTGATAGTCACGCCCTGGACACACCGGTCTGTTGTGATAGTCACGCCCTGGACACACTGGTCTGTTGTGATGGTCACGCCCTGGACACACCGGTCTGTTGTGATAGTCACGCCCTGGACACACTGGTCTGTTGTGATAGTCACGCCCTGGTCACACCGGTCTGTTGTGATAGTCACGCCCTGGACACACCGGTCTGTTGTGATGGTCACGCCCTGGACACACCGGTCTGTTGTGATGGTCACGCCCTGGACACACCGGTCTGTTGTGATAGTCACGCCCTGGACACACCGGTCTGTTGTGATAGTCACGCCCTGGACACACTGGTCTGTTGTGATAGTCACGCCCTGGACACACCGGTCTGTTGTGATAGTCACGCCCTGGACACACCGGTCTGTTGTGATAGTCACGCCCTGGACACACCGGTCTGTTGCGATAGTCACGCCCTGGACACACCGGTCTGTTGTGATAGTCACGCCCTGGACACACTGGTCTGTTGTGATAGTCACGCCCTGGACACACGCCCTGGACACACCGGTCTGTTGTGATGGTCACGCCCTGGACACACTGGTCTGTTGTGATGGTCACGCCCTGGACACACCGGTCTGTTGTGATAGTCACACCCTGGACACACCGGTCTGTTGTGATAGTCACACCCTGGACACACCGGTCTGTTGTGATAGTCACGCCCTGGACACACCGGTCTGTTGGGTCATTCCATATCTGACAATCCCAAATCATTCTCTTTGGGAACAATGTGTCGATGGACAGCATGGATTACTGTTCGGTAAAAATTACGATTTCTATCCGTTTGATCGATGAAAAAGTTTGGAAGAGTTGCAATTTTGCGGGCTGGATGGACACGCCATCATCCGTTTAGCCAATGACAGCAACGACGTCAGCGAGCTTTCAGAAACTGCAGTAGATATGGGCCTCTGAGGAGCTGTGGTGACACTGTACTGTCTGTATTTCAGAGGGACCGGCTCATCTGTGACTGGGGGATGTACCGTTGGATTATTAGAATCATCTTAATCTGATAGTTGCTTTTAAAACCCGGCGACACTGTAGGGCAGATCACCTTCATCTGCTGCTGATTGGATCCAGGCCAGATCCCATCCCTCTAGGTCTCAAACCCATCACACACACACACGTCTGTTAGCAGGCGTTACTGAGGTCATCACAGAGATACGGAAATAAATCATCTACCTGAGGTCATCACACCGATATGGGATTAGATCATCTCTGAGGTCATCACACAGATATGGGATTAGATCATCTCTGAGGTCATCACACAGATATGGGATTAGATCATCTCTGAGGTCATTACACAGATATGGGATTAGATCATCTCTGAGGTCATCACACCGATATGGGATTAGATCATCTAACGGAGGTAATCACAAAGATATGGGATTACATCGTATGAGACTGACAGAAATATGAGATTAGATAATCTGAGGCAGGTAATATCACAGAAACAGAGACACTCTTGTGGTTTTCATTCTATGACATATTTTTCACTCAAATTAATTACAAATGTTGATATTATATGTTTAATCAGTGACAAATCAGCTAGCGATCTGAAAGCAAACAAAAAAAGGTCACAAAATGTTATTAGACAATCTGACTTTTTTTTTACCCAGACACTATTTGTCACCCTGGACACATTTTGGAACGATAGGGCCTCTTCTGAAGAATGTTCTTTGTTCATGCTCTGAATCAGGCTAGTGTTTTGGTGCGCGTAATGCTCCCAACACTTCTCCAATCAATCCACAGCACGCCACTGACGATGTGAAGGCATAGGCCTACCATAACACCCTGAGACAGTTAACCGTCAAATAAAACCGCCCTAGTATAACAGGCAGCAGTCGACTTTGAAATTGCTGCTTGCTCAAGAAGACACATACTCGCAATGTCCTTCGATAATAATGACATTTTTGGCATTGTTGTATGGATGGAGAGATTTTCTTTAAAAAAAACGGTGGTGTGGACAATATTCTGTTTTTGTTTTTAGAAATACTAGTGTGCATACTGTATGGGCTGAGATGATCTAGAAGGAGAGGAGAGGAGAGGAGAGGAGAGGAGAGGAGAGGAGAGGAGAGGAGAGGAGAGGAGAGGAGAGGAGAGGAGAGGAGAGGAGAGAGAAAGAAGAGATGGGGAAGGTGAGAGGAGAGAAGAGGAGAGGGGAGGGGATGAGAGAAGAGGAGACCTCCCTAACTGGTTTATCTATGTTTAGCTGTACTGTGTATGCAGTAGAGCTAAACACACACACACACACACACACACACACACACACACACACACACACACGCATCTACACGCACTACAGTGCATCAGTAACTACGACAACACAGACCAGGGGAATTCCCATTTGTCAAAGGATGATGGTGTTGTAGTTGTTACCAGGACAACCATCATCTGTCTGTGTCTGGACCCACCTCTCTCCAGACATACCTGGTACTCTCTCCTCTCCTCTCTAGACATACCTGGTACTCTCTCCTCTCCTCTCTAGACACACCTGGTACTCTCTCCTCTCCTCTCTAGACATACCTGGTACTCTCTCCTCTCCTCTCTAGACACACCTGGTACTCTCTCCTCTCTAGACACACCTGGTACTCTCTCCTCTCCTCTCCAGACATACCTGGTACTCTCTCCTCTCCTCTCCAGACATACCTGGTACTCTCTCCTCTCCTCTCTAGACATACCTGGTACTCTCTCCTCTCTAGACATACCTGGTACTCTCTCCTCTCCTCTCTAGACATACCTGGTACTCTCTCCTCTCCTCTCTAGACACACCTGGTACTCTCTCCTCTCTAGACACACCTGGTACTCTCTCCTCTCCTCTCCAGACATACCTGGTACTCTCTCCTCTCCTCTCTAGACACACCTGGTACTCTCTCCTCTCCTCTCTAGACATACCTGGTACTCTCTCCTCTCCTCTCCAGACATACCTGGTACTCTCTCCTCTCCTCTGTAGACAAACCTGGTACTCTCTCCTCTCTAGACATACCTGGTACTCTCTCCTCTCCTCTCTGTAGACAAACCTGGTACTCTCTCCTCTCTAGACATACCTGGTACTCTCTCCTCTCCTCTCCAGACACACCTGGTACTCTCTCCTCTCCTCTCTAGACATACCTGGTACTCTCTCCTCTCCTCTCTAGACACACCTGGTACTCTCTCCTCTCCTCTCTAGACATACCTGGTACTCTCTCCTCTCTAGACACACCTGGTACTCTCTCCTCTCCTCTCTAGACACACCTGGTACTCTCTCCTCTCCTCTCTAGACACACCTGGTACTCTCTCCTCTCCTCTCTAGACATACCTGGTACTCTCTCCTCTCCTCTCTAGACACACCTGGTACTCTCTCCTCTCCTCTCTAGACACACCTGGTACTCTCTCCTCTCCTCTCTAGACATACCTGAGACTCTCTCCTCTCCTCTCTAGACATACCTGGTACTCTCTCCTCTCCTCTCTAGACATACCTGGTATTCTCTCCTCTCCTCTCTAGACACACCTGGTACTCTCTCCTCTCCTCTCCAGACATACCTGGTATTCTCTCCTCTCCTCTCTAGACACACCTGGTACTCTCTCCTCTCTAGACACACCTGGTACTCTCTCCTCTCCTCTCTAGACATACCTGGTACTCTCTCCTCTCCTCTCTAGACACACCTGGTACTCTCTCCTCTCCTATCTAGACACACCTGGTACTCTCTCCTCTCCTCTCTAGACATACCTGAGACTCTCTCCTCTCTAGACATACCTGGTACTCTCTCCTCTCCTCTCTAGACATACCTGGTACTCTCTCCTCTCTAGACACACCTGGTACTCTCTCCTCTCCTCTCCTCTCTAGACACACCTGGTACTCTCTCCTCCTCTCCCCTCTCCTCTATTCTCCTCCCCCCTCCACTCCTCTCACACCATCCATGCTCATCTGTCAACCCTCTTATTAATTAGTGATATTACAGTCATCGGATGAGACTGAATCATTCCTCCCTCTGAAGGACCTGCCATACTGACCTTTCCTACAGTAACACCCCCCCTCCTCTCCTCCTCTCCTCCTCTCCTCCATCTGCCTCCTTGCCATTGGGCCTGTTCTTGATAACGTTACTCAAACAGCGTTTATACAACCCCAAAATGCCAGAACATTCTGCCTGGTCAACAGAAAGCTGAAACCACAGGAAGCTGAAGAGAGAGAGAGAGAGAGAGACAGAGAGAGAGAGAGAGAGAGAGAGAGAGAGAGAGGGGTGTGTGTGTGTGTGTGTGAGAGAGAGAGAGAGAGAGAGAGAGAGAGAGAGAGAGAGAGGTGTGTGTGTGTGTGTGTGTGTGGGGGGGGGGGGACTCATTTGGGAGACGCATGATCATCACAGAGTTAGAACTAGGGCTACAGTAGACAATTATTTTCTTCACAGAGCAACCCAGGGGGATACACACACACACACACACACACACACACACGCGCACGCGCACACACACGCACACACACACACACCCACACCCACACACAAACAAACCACATCCTCCTCAAGGTGCCCCCTCCTGGTTACCAGTGTGTGTGCGTGTGTGTGTGTGACTCCAGTAACAGAGCCCTCTAATCTGGCTAATCCAGCCGCCCTCTCCCCGGGCCATCATCCAACAGGAGGTCACTATGCCCCTGCTGACCTCCGAACCCCAGCCTGCCAGTGGAACTGTAAGAGGGAGAGAGGCTGAACGAGAGGGAGGGACGGAGAGAGAGAGAGAGAGAGAGAGAGAGAGAAGGGAGAGAGAAGGGAGAGAGCGAAATAAGGGAGAGAAAGAGAGATAAGGGAGGGAGAGAGAAAGGAGAGAGAGGGAGAGAGAGAGAAAGGGAGAGAGAAAAGGAGAGGGAGAGAGAGAGAGAGAGAGGGAGAGAGAGAGAGAAAGGGAGAGAGAAAAGGAGAGGGAGAGAGACAGAGAGAGAAGGAAGGTTCTTGATATACTGCGACCTGGCCATCGAGCTGCCTCAGTATTGAGAGCCATCTCGTATCACTTTGCTTTCCCTCTGCTTTTAAGAGTTAGAGTCACCCCCCTCCGGAAGAAACCATCTCTTGACCCCTCTGACAAAAACTACAGACCGGTTTCCCTTCTATCCTTTCTAGGGGTGTAACGATACACTAATCTCACGATACGATACGATACACGATATTGGGTTGAAGATAACAATACGATAAGATACGCTAAGGGCAGGTGTGAAGCGTTGCAGTAGTGCTGCTGTTCACACCAATAGTGCATTTCTCCACATTTCATGGCTGTTAGTATTAAATTAAATTAATTTGTATGACTACAGACAGATGTGGTGGTATAGCTATGTTTTCTAGTCCTGTGAATTAAATACTACCTGAATTGCTGTGATGTTTCTGGCTTGTCAGCCAATCCAAAACTGTATAAGCTATTTCCTTGTCATAACAACTTTCATTTGTTTAATAGCTGGCTTTGTTGAGTAAATTGATTGATTCAGTATCAAGTATCAATTCAGTTTTCTAAATAATCATCATCAATCACTTGGCGCGCAACGAGGCGAGCACTGCAACAGAGCTGTGCGCTGATCAAAACCCTCCCACCACACACACACACACACACACACACACACACACACACACACACACACACACACACACACACGCGCGGTCATGTGCAGACGTGACAGTACGCACGCACACACACACACGGGACATGTGCAGAAATGACAGTATGCACACACACACACACAAACACACACACACGCGGTCATGTGCAGACGTGACAGTACGCACGCACACACACACACGGGACATATGCAGACATGACAGTATGCACACACACACACACGGTCATGTGCAGACGTGACAGTATGCACGCACACACACACACACACACACACACGCATTGTTGGAGATATGAGTGACGCATCTAAGCATCATTTCAGTCAGACCTTTCAGCGCAATCACCCTGCTCCATCACTGCTGCACTCAAACACCTGGCCTATCAGTACTGCTGCTAGGAGACACACACACACACACACACACACACACACACACACACACACACACACACACACACACACACACACACACACACACACACACACACACACACACACTTTCTCTCACACACACTCCTCTCACACAAGAACAGGCACACACTCTCTCTCTCTCTCTCTCTCTCTCTCTCTCACACACACACACACATGTAAGTGGGTGAGCGAAAGAGAAGAGAGAGAAAGTATAAATAGACAGAGAGCGGAGGGTGATGGATAGAGAGGGAGGGGTGGAGAGGGATGGATAGAGAGGGAGGGGTGGAGAGGGATGGATAGAGGGAGGAAGAGTGATGGATAGAGAGGGAGGGAGGGATGGAGAGTGATGGATAGAGAGGGAGGGATGGAGAGAGGGATGGAGGGAGGGGACAGATGAAGGGATAAGGAAAGGGCTTCGTCCTCTTACAGTCTACTTGACCCTCCAGAGGTCTGATGAAAGACAGATGGAGGATAGGTGTAGGTACAGGTACTGCATTTGTAACGCGCTCCCACACTGGCGCTTGCCTGCTCATTGGGAGCAATTTGGGGTTCAGTGTCTTGCCCAAGGACACTTCGACAGGTACTGTAGTCAGGAGGAGCCGGGATTCGAACCGCCGACCCTACGATCACTGAACCCGCTCTACCTGCTGAGCTATACCTCCGCCCCCGCAGGATGAGAGAGCGAGAGAGAGAGAGAGAGAGAGAAAGAGAGATGGAGGGTGTGCCCCAGCTCCAGATTTAGATACAGATTCATCAGCTTTAACGTTTGATTGTGGGCGCGCCTGACTAGCCTACCTGGGCAATAAACTCCACAACCGCCAGACGAATACAAACATGTACCAGATTCACCAACTACCTCTGCCACCTCTCTCCAGGCTCGGTCTCTCTGGCTTGTGTCCCGCTATGCGTATATAAACGTTGATGGTACAGAACAGGGTGATTATACCCCGCGACGATCAACCTCTCCTCTGATTATAGAGGACAGGGTAATTACACACCGCCATTATCAACTTCTCCATGTTGATGCGGGGGGGGGGGGGGGGGGGGCAGGCTGCCCCTGCACCTACCCTGCTCGCTCGGGAGATTTCCAGGACTCGATTTGATTGGCTGGCACATGCGCCCGCCCCTTGAAAAGTGGACCTTTTCCTCAACTCTCTACCGCGAAAGCGACGGAACCACGATGCAGTTGGCGACGCGTGGCGTCACCCTGTTCGAAGAGAATGAGAGGCGTGTCAGTGGAAGCCTGAGGCGTGTACTGAGCGTGTGCGTTCGGGGATGGAAGGTAGCTAGCTACGGTATTGACCCCAGAGGGGGAAATTGCACCACACCAGCCGCATTCACGGGACATCAAGACTATTAAGAAACAAAGTACGATAGGAAGACCTATACTTAAAGTATAAATACAATATCTATATCTATATATAAAGAAAGAGGTTTGTTCAGAGAGGGGTCAGGGTTGGGGGGGACAGAGAGAGAAATAGTAAGAGAGAGAGAGGGAGGGAGACAGAGAGAGAGAGAAAGGAGAGAGGGAGGGAGAGAGAGAGAGGGAGGGAGACAGAGAGAGAGAGAGAGAACGAAGGAGAGAGGGAGGGAGACAGACAGAGAGAGAGAACGAAGGAGAGAGGGAGGGAGAGAAAGAGAGGGAGGGAGACAGAGACAGAGAGAACGAAGGAGAGAGGGAGGGAGAGAGAGAGAGGGAGGGAGACAGAGAGAGAGAGAGAGAAAGAAGGAGAGAGGGAGGGAGAGAGAGAGGGAGGGAGAGAGAGAGAGGGAGGGAGGGTGGGAGAGAGAGGGGGAAAGAGAGAGAGGGAGGGAGGGAGAGAGAGAGGGAGGGAGGGAGGGAGGGAGGGAGGGAGGGAGGGAGGGAGGGAGGGAGGGAGAGAGGGAGGGAGAGAGAGGGAGGGAGGGAGAGAGAGAGAGGGAGGGAGGGAGAGAGAGGGAAGGAAGATAATGAGAGAGAGGGAGGGAGGGAGAGAGGGAGAAAGAGAGAGAGGGAGCGACAGACGGAGCGCGTGCAGCTTCCAGATCTGGGTGCAGATCCATCAGTTGTTCTATAAAAGTCCAGTAAACCCCGACAGGCTGGAACACACCTGGGAAGAGAGGAGACCCAGAAACGTTTCTACCCTCAGGACAGCACATCCCCGCCAGGTCTGCTGGGAGCGTGTTCTGGGTGACTGGGGAGCCTCTGATCGTCACTATCAGATGGGGACGGGCAGACTGTACTGTATCTGCCCAGAGCAAATAACATTTTTAGAACTCTGGGTACTGAGGCATTCCTCACGCGCTGGGGGTGACGTGCCGTCTGTGTGTGTGTGTGTGTGTGTGTGTGTGTGTGTGTGTGTGTGTGTGTGTGTGTGTGTGTGAATCTGTCTCTAAAGTACGTGTGTGACTGTGTGTGTGTGTGTGTGTGAATCTGTCTCTACAGTACGTGTGTGACTGTGTGTGTGTGTGTGTGTGTGTGTGAATCTGTCTCTACAGTACGTGTGTGTGTGTGTATGTGTGTGTTTGTGTGTGTGTGTGTGAGAGAGCATCTGGGTGTGTCCGTGGGAGTGTGTGTGTGTGTGTGTGAGTGTGTGTTTGTGTGTGTGTGTGTGAGAGAGCGTCTGGGTGTGTCCGTGGGAGTGTGTGTGTGTGTGTGTGTGTGTGTGTGTGTGTGTGTGTGTGTGTGTGTGTGTGTGAGAGAGCGTCTGGGTGTGTCCGTGGGAGTGTGTGTGTGTGTGTGTGTTTGTGTGTGTGTGTGTGTGTGTGTGAGAGAGCGTCTGGGTGTGTCCGTGGGAGTGTGTGTGTGTGGGAGTGGTAGGTCACTCCTGCAGCCCCCTCTGCCAACCTAGGGCAGGATCAGCACAGTGTCATCATTGCTAGCCTGGGCCCTGTACTACAAAACAGGATTAAGGGGTCAGCGCGATAACTTTAGGTTCAAGCCTGGTTTATCCGCATCACAGGGTCGAAGGTCGATCACCTTTCACCGTGCTATACAGTATTGCCACGGTAACACGGTATCCTGCTCCGGGGCAGGTTAAATCCAGGTTATGGATCAAAACGTATGAAACACTGCCCGCTGACCGATCAATTCACTTGGAAAATGGCATATGGACGCTAAGATCCCATATAGAACTTCAGTGTGCGAATTAAAAAATAATCGCCAAAAACTCAGCCAACGATTGCAGACACGGTTGTACCGGCGATGTCCAAAGAAACCAAAGTGATGGATGCTTGTATGTGCTACAAACGAGAGCGGTTTATGTGAGCCACACTGGGTTTCACCTGGTTGAGCTTCTCTCTGGCGTTTGATTTGATTGATTGATTTTATTTTTTAAGACAGGGACAAGGTACAGTAGACATTTACCCTATAGAATAGGGAGAGATGCACTGTACAAGGTTATAGCTAAACAGCTCATTTCCACCCGCAGTCCCTGGGCAAATAAATATACAGTCTTAAAATAGTGGGGCAAATAGTACACAGTATGAGAGTTACATACATAGAAGGAATACAAAAAAGTTATGTAGTAAAGATTTCACTCGTCTCTATACCCACATCCCAACCTCCCCAGACCCTTAACAAACAAACCCTAAGTACAGCCCCCATACATATGTGCCACACACACACACACACATACACACACACACACACACACACTTGACTACAGGTGCGACTACAGGTGCGATAGAGGAGTGGCAGCTAACTGAAAGACGTTGTGCTAGTGACTGACAAGGCATCAAACATGATCGTGGCAGCGCCAGGCGCAAAATTACCGCATTTAAGGTGCTTCGCCCACACTTTGAATTTACCATCCCAGCGGGCGCTTACTGTGTCCTCGGCCTCCAAGCTTATGGGAAGAATCGGAAGAATATCCACTTTCTTCCACCGTAGCTCTACCGCCAGCTACCAGCTCAAAGAGAAGCAAAAACTTCTCTGTCTGGAGCCTCAAAAACTGAAGACTGACGTTCCCACAAGATGGAACAGTGCGTATGACATGGCCCGTAGGTTATTGGAACAACAGCCTGCCATCACAGCTGCATTGCTCACCCCTCAGGCGAGAAGATCAGAGTCTGACTTCGCCACTCTGAGTGAAACAGATGTGACAAACACAGAGGACACTGTGAAAACCCTGAAGCTGATGTATGAATTCACACTACTGATGTCGGTGCACAAAAATCCTACTCTCTCTCTAATCCAGGATATGTCAGTCACACCCGGAGACACACACATGATCCAAGAGGTCAAGCAGGCCATCCGAAGAGATCTTGAGAAGAGGTACAACAGTGAGGAAGAGAAGAAGATGCTGCACATAACCTCAGCCCTGGATCCCCGTGTAAAGGGACTGCCTTTTCTCACAGAGGAGGAGAGATTGGAAGTCTACACCAACATGTCTGCTGCAGCTGCATCCTTGGAGGTAATAATTTCACCATGGAAAACCTAATTTATACATATTAAAATAAACTTAATAGTCACAAGTAACTAGCACTACAACAAGTAAAGGTTTTATAAGACTGAGAAAAATGTATTGTGATTGATGAGATGCACTGGCTGAAAAAGTGCTTTTTTTCTTTTGTTCAAACACAAGAGGAGATGACCAGGAGGACAGCAATGGCTGAAGCAACTGGAGGAATTATGGTGCATTGGTTTGTGGTTGGAGGTGGCAAGTCGCAAGTGGCAAAACACCTACCTCTGACCTGTGTGCATTCGAGCTATAGCGAATGATATGATGATGATATGATATGATATTGACGTCAGCCGGCAACTGGGGGCTGAGAAACATATCCGAATTTGCGACGAGTAAGTGCGAGTTCATGCATCGTTTTATTTAATCATTCCTAGTAGCAAGTCACAATTTGCCACCTCCCAGTTATAAACGAATGCACCATTAGACCTATGGAAGAAGGTTTGTTTTTGATTAGTTTGTTTCTATGTTTTCTATTGTCTTGTTTTGTTTGCATCAAGGGCCTCTGGATTTTTTTAAAATTAATGCTATAAGTGTCTCATCTTCAGATGATGTGCTGCTTGATCATGTGGAGGAAGAGGAGGCAGAAGACGACAAAAGATCCACTTGCTCTCGCTCCGCTCCCGAAAGAAAGGCCTCTGAGCCTCTCGTGAGTTTGCTAGGACAGTCTTTCATGGACACTGAACAAGACAAGGCACCGCCCAAGACTGCCCATGCCAGGGCTGAGGAAGAAACGGAGAGGTACAGAAAAGCCGCGTCTCTCCCTCTCAAGGGGAAGCCCTTGAAATGGTGGCGTGACAATGACGTCACAATCCCAGTCCTCTCCAGGCTGGCAAATCGATATCTGTGCTAGAGGTCTTCATGGGTCGGGTAAATCCGAGAGAACCCAAACCGAACCCGAGACCCGTACGGGTCCGGGTCCACATTTCCACGCTTTTATTATGGTCAATTGGGTTCGGGTGGATCCGATTCTATTACCTCGGGTCCCGGGTCCGAATTCAGTGAGACCGCGGCCGCGACGCGAGCGGAGACACGGCAGCCGCCACCGGTAGCCTACCTTGTGAAAAATAAGCTGAAAGAAAATGAATATAAAGAGGTCAAACCTAGCGGCAGCTTTGTGTAGCCTTATTTATTTACGGCCGTTTCATTTCCATGCTGCCACATCACAGCCTGACAAAACAGCGATTGATCCAGTCGAGATTGAGAGGAAATCGCAATTCCATCCAACTGTGATGCAACAGCATGCAAGCCAACAGCCGTGACAGCCTAAGCGATTAATGCTACTAGGCTACTTGCTACTACTGCCTGTCGGATCTGTAAAATACCCGATCCGACTCGGGTCTCGGGTCTCTGTCCTACTCCTGCTCTCGGACAAAATCGGGTCCGGTATACATATTTAAAAAAATGATCGGATTTAGTCGGATCTCGGAACGAGTGGTAGGGCTTTAGGGTGGTAGGTCTGTAGGGGGTTAGGATGGTAGGGCTGTGTGGTTGCACGGCTGTAGGGTGGTAGGATGGTAGGGCTGTTTGGTGTGCCAGTCTTACCATTGCATTGTGTGTTTGGTGGTAGGGCTGTATGGTGGTAGGGTTGTGTGGTGGTAGGGCTGTAGGATGGTAGGGTTGTAGGATGGTAGGGTTGTAGGGTGGTAGGGCTGTAGGATGGTAGGGCTGTAGGGTGGTAGGGCTGTAGTGTGGTAGGGCTGTAGGGTGGTAGGGCTGTAGGATGGTAGGGCTGTAGGATGGTAGGGTTGTAGGATGGTAGGGCTGTAGGATGGTAGGGTTGTAGGGTGGTAGGGCTGTAGGATGATAGGGCTGTAGGGTGGTAGGGCTGTGTGGTGGTAGGGCTGTGTGGTGGTAGGGCTGTGTGGTGGTAGGGCTGTGTGGTGGTAGGGCTGTGTGGTGGTAGGGCTGTGTGGTGGTAGGGCTGTAGGGTGTTAGGGCTGTAGGATGGTAGGGCTGTGTGGTGGTAGGGCTGTGTGATGGTAGGGCTGTGTGGTGGTAGGTCTGTGTGGTGGTAGGTCTGTGTGGTGGTAGGGCGGTAGGGCTGTGTGGTGGTAGGGCTGTAGGATGGTAGGGCTGTAGGATGGTAGGGTTGTAGGGTGGTCGGGCTGTAGGGTGGTAGGGCTGTGTGGTGGTAGGGCTGTGTGGTGGTAGGGTTGTAGGGTGGTAGGGCTGTAGGGTGGTAGGGCTGTAGGGTGGTAGGGCTGTAGGGTGGTAGGGCTGTAGGGTGGTAGGGCTGTAGGGTGGTCGGGCTGTAGGGTGGTCGGGCTGTGTGATGGTAGGGCTGTAGGATGGTAGGGCTGTGTGGTGGTAGGGCTGTGTGATGGTAGGGCTGTAGGGTGGTAGGGCTGTAGGGTGGTAGGGCTGTAGGATGGTAGGGCTGTGTGGTGGTAGGGCTGTAGGGTGGTAGGGCTGTGTGGTGGTAGGGCTGTAGGGTGGTAGGGCTGTGTGATGGTAGGGCTGTAGGGTGGTAGGGCTGTAGGGTGGTAGGGCTGTAGGGTGGTAGGGCTGTGTGGTGGTAGGGCTGTGTGATGGTAGGGCTGTAGGGCTGTAGGGTGGTAGGGCTGTAGGGTGGTAGGGCTGTGTGGTGGTAGGGCTGTAGGATGGTAGGGCTGTAGGGTGGTAGGGCTGTAGGATGGTAGGGCTGTAGGGTGGTAGGGATGTAGGGTGGTAGGGCTGTAGGGTGGTAGGGCTGTAGGATGGTAGGGCTGTAGGATGGTAGGGCTGTAGGATGGTAGGGCTGTGTGGTGGTAGGGCTGTAGGGTGGTAGGGCTGTAGGGTGGTAGGGCTGTGTGGTGGTAGGGCTGTAGGGTGGTAGGGTTGTAGGGTGGTAGGGTTGTAGGGTGGTAGGGCTGTGGGG
>NC_140259.1:6562458-6634958 GCF_949987555.1 Borostomias antarcticus | reverse complement strand
GGGGCTGGAGAGAGGCTGGGGCTGGGGAGAGAGGCTGGGGCTGGGGAGAGAGGCTGGGCTGAGAGACAGAGGCTGGAGAGAGAGGCTGGGCTGAGAGACAGAGGCTGGGGAGAGAGGCTGGGCTGAGAGACAGAGGCTGGGCTGAGGAGAGAGGCTTGGGAAGCCCACATTAGAATTTCTTCAGTAAATGTTCATTCTAGTTTCATTCATTGTTCTCACTATTATGACTGAAAACGTTTTTGAGTGGTTTCAGATTTTTTAAGCCCAAGTATCAAAATTCATGACTTGGCATCAGTATTGGTAT
The DNA here is from genome assembly GCF_949987555.1 of Borostomias antarcticus. Lineage (NCBI taxonomy): Eukaryota > Metazoa > Chordata > Actinopteri > Stomiiformes > Stomiidae > Borostomias > Borostomias antarcticus. The sequence continues at coordinate 6,634,654 of NC_140259.1, read as the reverse complement.
TATAACAAAACGTTTGGTATTATGGCGACACCCACTCAGCCCTCTACCGCCCCCCAGTGCCCTGGCTGACTGACCTGCTGTGCCACCCCAGTGCCCTGGCTGACTGACCTGCTGGGCCACCCCAGTGTCCTGGCTGACTGACCTGCTGGGCCACCCCAGTGCCCTGGCTGACTGACCTGCTGGGCCACCCCAGTGCCCTGGCTGACTGACCTGCTGGGCCACCCCAGTGCCCTGGCTGACTGACCTGCTGTGCCACCCCAGTGCCCTGGCTGACTGACCTGCTGGGCCACCCCAGTGCCCTGTCTGACTGACCTGCTGGGCCACCCCAGTGTAGACGTCCTGGGGCTCCAGACAAGGCGTCAGGTTGACGGAGGTGGCTCCGATCACGTCCCGGCCCAGGGCGGCGTAGTGCTGCAGACCGTTACAGGAGCCGTCCTGGGGGAGGGGGCGGAGGGGAGTGGGTGAGTGTGTGTGGATTTGAGTGGGTGTGACTGTGTGTGTGTGTGTGTGTGTGTGTGTGTGTGTGTGTGTGTGTGTGTGACTGCGTGTGTGTGTGTGACTGTGTGTGTGTGAAGGGGTGTGTGAGTTTGTAAATGTGTGCCTGCGTATGTGTGTGTTTTGTGAATGTGTGCATGCATGTGCCTGGATGAGTTTACCTGGTGTACAGGGAAGTGAGAGATGAACTGTGTGGGGTCAGGTGACCTATGGACGTTGGCAATCTCCTTACAGCAGGCCAGGGTCTGCCACGCTTCTTCAGAATCCATCCACCACTTCTTACCCTGATATACACACACACACACACACACACACACACACACACACACACACACACACACACACACACACACACACACACACACACACACACACACACACACACAGGCACCCGCATAAACACATGCACATACACAGACACACATGCATGCACATGTAAAGTAGATATTGAGTAATCCAGATTTTCAGTAGTGTAAAGTAGTATGAGCCCAGATTATCAGTACAGTAGTAGGCCTATGAGCGCAGATTATATTAGTAGTATAAATCCAGAAGTACAGTAAAGTAGCATAAACCTAGATTATAAAATACTGTAGTATAAACCCAGATTATAAAGTAGTATAGACCCATATTATGGGTAGTGTAAAGTAGTATAAACCCAGATGATCAGTAGTGTAAAGTAGTACAAACCCAGATTATAAAGTAGTATAAAGACGGATTATCAGTAGTGTAAAGTAGTACAAACCCAGATTATAAAGTAGTATAAAGACGGATTATCAGTAGTGTAAAGTAGTACAAACCCAGATTATAAAGTAGTATAAAGCCGGATTATCAGTAGTGTAAAACCGTATAAACCCAGATGATCAGTAGTGTCCAGTAATATAAACCCAGACTGACGTCGAGAGGGTTATCGGCAGAGTCCAGGATGTCCTCCATGATGCTGTTGGCGTAGTCCAGCCGGCCTGCCAGAGAGCTGCGCTTCTTCAGGCCGGTGAGGTTGACCAGGTGGATCTTCAGCCAGTCCAGTCCACGGGGGCCGAGGGGCTTCCCCTCCGCGAACACCAGGATGGCGCGCGACACGTCGCTGCCGAGGTGGTTGAAGTGGGGCGGACAGGGGTAGGTCCTCCCGCGGAAGTCCATGCTGTGAGGGAACCAGAAGACCTCGTCTCTCATGTGGTTGGCGATGGAGAGCTTGTAGAGGGCGGTCATCCTCAAGCTGTGCATCTCGCTGGTCTTCTTCTTGGCCTGGAGGAGAACAGTGAAAATCAATACAATATCCAACAGCGAGGAGCATTTGAAGTTAGCGTGTGATAGATGATTATACTTGGCAGGTGATTGGAAGAACGGCAGGTGATTGGAAGAACCATCCAATCACCTGCCAAGTGCCTGCCCTTTTCTGGATGGTTTCCAATGGAGAGTTCCCAGATGGTTAATGATGGTTAATGATAACTTTATTAATATCTTTATATATATATATATATATATATATCGCCCATCAGATTCAATATATATAACTTTACAATTTCACCAAAAATAATAATAAAAGGAGAACAATAGAAGCAATCAAGTCCCAACTAGTGAAAGATACTAGACAGTAAGTAAAACAACTTGAAACACCAAAACATGACACATCTACACATTTGAGAGAGACAGGCGTTTGGAGACCATCTGAACGCGGCAGACGCACCTTAATGATCTCCCTCTTCAGGTGGGCCTTCTCCATCTGGGTGTAGGAGGGGTCGTGGGGGTTAAAGCGGGGTATCTTGGGGGCCTCGGACCCGGGAGGAGGGATGTCCAGGTCCTCGTTGCCGCGGTCGTTGAAGACGGAGATGATGGTGTCCAGCAGGGGCCGGTTGATGGACCAGGCGACGTTCCCCAGCTGGGTGAGCGAGTCCAGCACGGCGTGCAGCTCCTGCTCGGGGGTCTTGTCCAGGAGCAGCTCGTGCTGGACCGCGCCGTCCACCGTGCGCATCAGCTTGGCGGGCGAGACGAGGTAGGCGCCGAACCTGCTGCTGGTCCAGGGGACGGGCGGGCACAGCATGGGCATCACGTAGGAGTCAAAGGTCAGGGTGGTTTCCATGGCAGCCGTCTGAAGCTGGATCAGGATGGGGTGGGGCTTGATGAAGCCCACCTGAGAGACCAGGGAGGGAGGGAGGGAGGGAGGGAGGGTGTAGAGGGGTAGGGAGGGAGGGAGGGTGTAGAGGGGTAGGGAGGGAGGGAGGGTGTAGAGGGGTAGGGAGGGAGGGAGGGTGTAGAGGGGTAGGGAGGGAGGGTGTAGAGGGGTAGGGAGGGAGGGTGTAGAGGGGTAGGGAGGGGGTCGTGGAGGGGTATTATAGTAGCAGAGGTAGAGGATTAGTGAGTAGGAAAAGGGTATTGGGGGTAGAAATAAAGGGGTAGGGGGTGGTAGTGGGGTAATAGGGGGGTAAATGTTAGGGCGGTGCAATAAAATCTATACGCTACATCACAGTATTTAAAAAAAAAAAAAATTCCCATGATATTGGATATTGTATTGATTTTCCAGCCCCTAGAATTGATACCAAAATAAATAAATAAATGAAATGAAAGAAATGAAAGACAACTCATTATGGATTTATAGAACGTTCAACGTAAACAGCGTTTGTTTAGCTCTGAATACAGCACTCTTGCTGAGCATAGATGGTAATCTCTGAAAAAGTCTACTAAATTGTGTAAATTGAAGAGGTCTGATAAATTAGCACGGTCGTTATCAGCCCTGGCTCCTTGTGTTGTAGAACAGATGAAGAGGCGAAGGTGAAGGAGAAACCGCATGAAATGGGTGAAAGCATGCATGGATCCTACTTTCCCGAACTTGTGTCAAGAGCTAGAGATAAATGAACTATCCAATGTCAAAAATTTGCTCGACTCTTTCCTGATCAGTCCACTCATTCAGAGGCAGAACTACCACGTCAGTAGGTGAACGTCTTATTACTGCACTTGGCAACAGGTAAGCTAAAGGTTTAGTTACATTAATGTTACGGTATTTTCAGTTTGTGTATTATATTTTTGTAGTTTGTGTATTATGTGTTTTATGGTCTAAGTGCAAGGATTTTGAATGAAGTGCTTATACTTGTGCAATGTTAATATTTACAGGGGGAAGCTTTAAGAGCCTTACCAGTTTAGTGTGAGTGTCAACAATTTGGTAACTCGTTCTTGAAACCTGTACAGCAATCTACCAGGTTTTAGAATATAAATATTTTACATTTTGAATTTGATTGTTACTCAAGGCTCTTCTGTGTTTGGAAAGAAACCAAGGCGCTACTGTAACCCATTTTCTTCTAGTCGCATTTAGTTTATGAATAATGCACCGATAGCCTTAGAGCGAGGAAGTGCAGAAAAATCACTGTTTTTTTTATTTTTTATTATTTTTTTATTATTCTACTTCATACTTCATATACGGGACAAGGAATCAACTGTACTGTCAGTCAAAAATCTGTGGAGCGCCATCAACCCTCACTGGAGAGAGAACCAGAATGGCTTTTAAGAGGGGAGGTCCACAGTAACTCAGACCTTGGCCCTAAGGAGGATCATCGAGGAGGTGAAGAAGAAGAACATGACAGCAGTGCTGTGCTTTATTGATTTCAAAAAGGCTTTTGACTCAATACACAGAGGTGTCATGATGAAAATCTTTAAGGCCTATGGGGTTTCCCCCAATTTACTTCGGGCCATAGGGACCATGTATTGGAACACAAGGGCAAAGGTTGTGATGCCGGACGGCAAAAGAAAGGATTTTGACATCATGGCGGGAGAGTTATAAGGGGACACCTTCGCACCCTTCCTCTTTATAATAGTCCTGGACTACGCACAGAGGCAGGCAATCCAGGGAAGAGAGGAGGCTTCACTATAACACCTAGGAGGTCGAGAAGGTTAGGGTTAGGGTTAGAGCTCCTGACCAGAGTGGAAAAGGAATGTGCCAAGTTGGGTCTTGGTCTGAACGCCAAGAAAACTGAGGTCATCACCTAAAACACCCCGGAACATCTGCCCCCTAGTGACAGCTGAAGGTACTGCTCTGAAGGAGGTTGAGGAGTTCAGATACCTGGGCTCTTGGGTCAACTCAACAGAACAGGACCTCAAAGTGAGGAAGGTGCTCATGTGGAGAGCTGCTCTAAACGGCATGAGCAAGATGTGGAAATCCAACCTCCCCCGTGAAACTAAGCTCCACTTCTTCGACGCCACTGTGGAGGCCGTTCTCCTGTATGGCTGGGAGTGTTTGACCCTGAGCCACTTCCTGCAGAGGTCGCTGGACGGATACTACCCCAGAATGCAACGTGCAGCTCTGGACATAAGTCCGTAACGCGCAGGTCAGTACTGAAGATCGGTACAGGGAGAGGCCAAGGGTGAGTGGGAAGATAGCAGCAAGGAGAATGAGGCTGGCTGGGCTCTGCTAAAGACACCGTGAGCTTCTGGCCGGCAAGCTGGTGTTATGGGAGCCATGGGAAATTCTCATCCTTTTCAAAACTAAGAAAGCCCACTCCACTTTGAACAACTGTACATGTTGACAACATGCATCAACGGGTGAAGGTCTGCGCTCTCCAACCACCCTTTTCCACTCAGCTTTATTTTTACATTTTCATTAAATGTATCGCAAAATGCATCGTATCGCAATGTATTGTGATAAAATCGTATCATGACCTATGTGTTGTGATACGTAGTCTATCGTGAGGTCCTTGCCAGTACGGGGGCGGCTGTAGCTCAGTTGGTAGAGCGGGTCGTTCAATGATCGAAGGGTCAGTGGTTCGAATCCCAGCTCCGACTGTCCACATGTTGAAGTGTCCTTGAGCAAGACACCTAACCCCAAAATTGCTCCCAATGGCAGCTACCGCCATTGGTGTGTGAATGTGTGTGTGAATGGGTGAATGAGAGGCCATTGTAAAGCACTTTGCGTGCCGCTAAGGTGGAAAAGCGCTATATAAGTGCAGTCCATTTACCATTTACCCAGCCTTAATAGATGTAGAGGGGTTTACGGGGTGCTAGAGGGGTATCTACCTGTTTGTTGCTGCGGAAGGTGTACATGTGGTAGAGGATGGGGATGAGCTTCCTGTCGGAGGTGCGGCTGAGGAGGTCGCTGGGCACCGTGAGGCTCGTGATCATCAGCTCCAGCAGGTGGGTCCCCAGATCCACCATCACCATGTGCGGCCAGGGCGTGTCGTCGCTCTGCAGGGAGGCGCCGGAGCTGTGCTCCGCCTCCAGGCGACACCACTCCTCCCGGGGGAGAACGCAGCTGGTCTAGACATGCGAGAGGGGAGCGCATACAGGGTATCTGTAGGTTTCGGCAAGTTACATTAAAGACTTTTTAAGACCTTTTTAAAGCCACTTGGAATGGAATTTCAGACCGAGATTTACAACAAAATATGGTTGGTGAGACCTAACGCCACAGAACTAGCAAAGTGGGACAATAATACCTCATCGGGCCAATATACCGTACTGTACACCAGCCTTCGTCTGGATTCTCTTCAATAGATCTCAGCTAGCCTATGGGGAAAAGCTGCTATCGTCCAACTAGTTTTCCTTGAACTGAATTCAATTTAAATTAATTAAAGACGTAAATGAACTTCAAGGCACTGGAACAGCACTTAAGCAGCCCAGGTTAAAGCACTGATAAAATGATGTATTGGGTGTCCATGTGTATTAATCACCGTCTTTAATAAACTCTGTTGTGTGACTAATGGCCCTCTGGATGTTTCGTAGTCGTGGGGAATTGGGAATTTCCATCTTGGGACTGTACCTTGCCGTACCATTTATAACGCGTGCGTTAGCTCGGTACCTGTGAGCGTGTTACTGTAGCTCGGTACCGTACCTGCGGGTCCTGGACCAGGAGCTGAGCGTACTGCTTGTAGATGTCCTCTAGCTTGTGGACCATGAGGCTGCGGTTCTTCTGGAGGACGCAGAGCTTGGTGTGGACTCTGCTGCCCAGCTCCTTGGCCATGACGTGCAGAGACTCACCGATAGGGGACAGACCGGTCAGGCTCTGGACCACACACACACACACACACACACACACACACACAGACACACACACACGCACACACACACACACACACAGACACACACACACACACACACACATAGACACACACACACACACACACACGCACACACACACACACAGACACACGCACACACACACACACACACACACACACAACAACATCAGACCAGACGCAAAGGATGAGGTATGAATAGATTGATGAACAGAGATGGCTCATTCTTAAGCTGTGTGGCATATGTGTAGGTGTGTAGTGAGCGTGTGTGTGTGTGTGTGTGTGTGTATATAGTGTGTCTGGATAGTGTGTCTGAGTGAGTGTGTGTGTGTGTGTGTGTGCGTTACCTGCATCATGATGTCTACATACTCCCTGTCCTCGAGTAGACAGAGGTATGGATAGGGACTCCTCTTGAAGCCCTCCTGACTAGACGCCAGGATCTGCTTGTTCTCCCTCAGGGCCTGGAGGAGAGTCTCCTGCCAGAGCGAACGCTGCTCCGCCAACAGCGCCCTCTGCAGGTCAGGACGGGGAAGGAGGAGGAGAGGAGGAGGAGGGAGAGAGGAGGAGGAGAGGAGGGTCAGGAGGAGGAGGGGGAGAGGAGGAGGAGAGGAGGGTCAGGAGGAGGAGGGGGAGAGGAGGGTCAGGAGGAGGAGGGGGAGAGGAGGAGGAGAGGAGGGTCAAGAGGAGGAGGGAGAGAGGAGGAGGAGAGGAGGTCAGGAGGAGGAGGGAGAGAGGAGGAGGAGAGGAGGGTCAGGAGGAGGAGGGGAGAGGAGGAGGAGGGGGAGAGGAGGAGAAGATGAGGGTCAGGAGGAGGAGGGGGAGAGGAGGAGAGGAGGGTCATGAGGAGGAGGGGGAGAGGAGGAGGAGAGGAGGGTCAGGAGGAGGAGGGGGAGAGGAGGAGGAGAGGATCAGAAGGAGGAAGGAGAGAGGAGGAGGAGAGGAGGGTCAAGAGGAGGAGGAGAGGAGGAAGAGCAACAGGAAAGGAGGGGAGGGAGGAGGTGGAGGAGAGAGGAAGAAGGGAGGGAAGGGAGTAGAGAGTGAAAACGTGTTGAGTCATTATCAAAGGAGGTAAAGTGTGGTCATGTTTGGTTCTGAGGTCTGACGTGACTCTGGGCTGGGGGGGGGGGCAGGGGGGAGTTCCCTGGGTAGCAGAGAGAGAGAGAGAGAGAGAGAGAGAGAGAGAGAGAGGGGGAGAGTGCAGCAAGAGTAGACAGAGAGCAGAGAGAGAGAGAGAGAGAGAGCACAAAGTGAGAGAGTGCAGCAAGAGTAGACAGAGAGCAGAGAAAGAGAGAGAGAGAGAGAGAGGGAGAGGGAGAGAGAGAGAGAGAGAGAGAGAGGAAACAAGAGAAACCCCCCAGGTCCTGCTCTCTCCCTCCTCGGGTGCCCGCAGGCCGAGAGGAGCTAGAACTGCAAATGTCAGAGCCGCTCCAGACAGGAGGAGGAGGAGGAGGAGGAGGAGGAGGAAGATACCCAAACACCTGCTGGCCTCAATACATAATGCTGAAAGTTTGGACGGGAACTTGTGAGAAAGTGTCTCAGTTTACAAACACGGAAACCTGGAAGGTCGGGTGGAATGCGAAACACATCTCAAAGAAATAAGAGTCAAATGTATGCATGCGTGTGTGTGTGTGTGTGTGTGTGTGTTTACCATCTTAGCCATGTGCTCCGTGACGGGTTTGGAGGCTTCCACAGAGTGGATGGTGACGGTGCAGGCCTGCTCTAGGGCCAGCTGCTGGCCGAAATGCTCCTGGAGATCAGCCTGACTGACCGCCAGCCTGGGGTAGCTGGCCTCCGCCCGCTGGAACGCACACACACGCAGTCAGACGAAACACACACAGTTTACACAGAGGTCCCAGGTCAAAGGTCAGGGTGGTTAGGGTCACTAGACCGGTGAGGAGATAGGACCATTCAGATATTGTATGAGAGAGAGAGAGAGAGATAGATATGGAGAAAGAGAGGGAGAGAAAGATGTGAAGACCTTTGAATTAAAATTGAATTGAGAGAGATGGAGAGGTAGAAAAAATAAAAGAAAGAGAGAGAGAGAGAGAGAGATAGGGATACAGTACGCGAGAGACCTTCCTCTTAAGGTGTGACAAATATTATGACACCAGAGTGGAGTACTACGAGAAATTTGAGCTATTGGTCCCGGACAATCAGAGAATCAAATGATTCAGAATCGATTCATGAATCCCAAAATCCATCTTTTATTTAATGAATGAATGAATAAATGAAGGAATGAATAGTTCATTCATTCATTCAATGATTCATTCATTCATTTTTGGAAATCAGTATCGTTACCCAGCCCTAGTATTGATGTGTTGCATAACTTGGCATGTAATTAAGGTTACACCAAAAAAAATAAAAAACCTTTTTAGTAACACTAACCGAATCGAATCGTGATAATCGATTCTGAACCTTGTGAATCGGAATCGAATCGATTCTTGAAATTCAAATCGCTACCCAGCCCTACTGTGTAGTGAGATGAGTCAGGCCTGGGAAGTGGGTGATTTCTAGAGAGTGAAGCAGCTAGACCTGGAGCTGTTCCTTTCCTTTCCCAGTAGGCTAGTACCAGAGAACCAGAGCACTCAGCTGGATACAAGCTGCTACAGGGAGCCAGGGTAGAGAACGGCAAAGGGAAGTTGCGTGGGAGAACATGGGATGGTCGAACGCTGAAAGCTGCTGCTCGCCTGCCCATCGTTCGCCGCAGGCTCAAACTCACCTCTTTAAGAAACACAACCAGGATCCTCTCTCTTAAGCAACTACAGGGATTGTATTTTTGGTTTGTTTTTCTTCACTTTGCCCTCAGCTTATGCTCTTAGTCACTTGTTTTAGAACGCAGATGCACTTGTGAGTTCTGGTGAATAGTAGTACACTGACTATCTACATTAAACACAATAACTGTAAGTCACTTTGGATAAAAGTATCCGCTAATTGACTGTAATGTAATGTAGACAGGAGTGCGGGGCGGGGCGGGGCGGGGGGGGGGGTCACAGAGTCTGGAATCACCTGAGCGCCAGAGAGACCAAAGTGGGAACGCAAGGGACCACCCAGTGTGAGGGGGGTGGGTTAGCATAAGAGGGGCCTCCAGGGGCCACCAACGCATGCCAGCCTCACCACACTAATTAACAGGGAGGATGGTAATAATTAAATTCCATCAAAGGGCCGACTGAAAAGTAAAACATGCCGCATGGCGTGATCTGCCAGGCTGTCGTTACGAGCAGATCAGGCCCACAGAGGTATGACACCGTGAGTTCAGCAACAGTCAGCACAACCAGGAGAGGTTTTTAATTGGATATGGGGGGTGTGTGGAGTGTTGTGCATCTCTCGTATCCCGGTGTTGAGTTGTGTGTGCATGGCATTAACCTGCTGTATGTCTGTCTAGTGTAGGATAACCGTAATTTCAATTCTATGATTGAATATATATGATTTCAAATCTAGCTAATATAAAATTGGTGATGTATTTCATTCATAAAGTAGGAAATGTATTGACTGATTTCAAAAGAAAACATATAAGGTCAGCTTATTATCTTTTATGTCTGCACTCCCAGAATGCGCGACAGAAAATGTGATCTTGCAGGGTGTTTTTCATTGCTGGCTACTTCTTGGAGAAAGGGTTAAGTTTTCTATAGAAGAGCTTGTTTTTCTCTTATGCTGTGTTCACACCGGGCGCGGCGAGACAATCTGCGCCGCCCAGTTCGCCCCGATCTCGCCGCGGGACCCGATGGGTCGCCACGCGAATCCTCCGCAGAAAGTTCAAAAAATTGAACTTTTGCGAACGTCGCCACGCGGCGAATCCTGGACATCCTGGATAATTATTTCCCTCATTGTTTGATTTTTATAATGTGAAGTGTACACAGCATTACAGTGTAGGCCTATTCCTAGAGTTTTTTTCAAAAGCCTCCAATGCCCGTTACACTAGAACGCAGCTCTGGATTTCTAGCGCCAAAACGTGGCTCCGGTCGTATCCAAAGGCCTCTGGGTTCGAGGGTGGTTTGTTTTTTGGCTGGGGTAACTGCTCAAGGGCCCTTCTGGTTTGAGGTTCCTTTTGGCTGGGGTAACTGCTCAAGGGCCCTTCTGGTGCCTAGAAACCTCCCGTCAGGTCAAGCAAAAAAGCAGCGAGCGCCAAAAGCAGCTGCGTGCGTTTCGCTGGCTCTGGCATACCCAGTGCCACGACCCACCAGACGCCACTGCCGTTATATAGAAATGGAAATGCTTTCTAAATGGAAATGGCTCCTCCCCCAGGTGTCGTACAGGGGCCAGGTGCTGATCAAAAACGATCTGGCGGCCTATTCTGTGATCACAAACAATTTGGCTGAGTTTGAGAGGGTGCGGTGTCTGAGGGGGGCTATTTGTACGGTGGGGGCAGATGGGCTTGATATTTCTTTGTGATCTTGTGCTGTTCTGTGCTACTGTAGGTGTGTGTGTGTGTGTGTGTGGGGGGGGGGGGGGGGGGGGGGGTTGGGGCGGTTGTTTTTAATGCCGATAACTGTGTGGTTTTAATTTCTCCCCGTCATCCACCCCATCTCCCTCTCTCTCTGTCATCCACCCTCTCTCCATCTCCTCCAATCTCTCTCTCCCTGTCATCCACCCTCTCTCCCTGTCATCCACCCTCCCTCCCTGTCATCCACCCTCCCTCTCCCTGTCATCCACCCTCTCTCCCTGTCATCCACCCTCTCTCCCTGTCATCCACCCTCTCTCCCTGTCATCTAACCTCTTTCCATCTTCCATCCTCCCTCTCTCTCCTCCCTGCCCTCTGTCTCATACAATCCTCCCTACTCTCTCTCCCTCTCCTCTATCTTCATCTGCTCTCACTCTTCACCTCCGCTCTCTCTTTCCTCCCCTCATCCCCCTCTCCTTGTCTGCTTCCTCTCTCCTCCTCTCCTCTTACTTCTTAATTCAATTCACTTTTCCATTCGACAGGCTTTATTGTCATGAGAGGACAGGAGGTCACATCACCAAAGCAACGGTAAACACAACAACGACACGCCTGCATTCTGTCCGTCTCCACATGTGGAGAGACATTCCACGGGAGACACTTCAAAACCACCCAAAAATGAGGAACAAAGAACCAGAAAGAATCTCTGATGACTTGATCAAAATTCCAAATAGCACCGACCAACGTTATTCTAATGAGCGTGTGTGTGCATGTGTGTGTAAATGTGTGTGTGTGTGTGTGTATGCTTGTGTGAGAGTGAGTGTGTGTGTGTGTGCGTGTCTTCACACAGCTGATCACTCTGTTTCTCATTCTTTTCTAAAAAACACGGCACTCTACGAGGACATTATCATATCAAGGGCAGATTACAAGTCCTACCTACCAGACTCAACCTCCCTATCTCGTTTCCTTCCCTGGTTCCTCATTCCTTGCATCACACCACAGAACAGGTTACCCAAACACTATTGCATATCTTGAATGACTGTTATGCTTCCAAAGGTACATAGAACGTCATGATAGAATAGTGAACCTATTAGTTAAGAACATATCACACCATCAGTGAAAATGTACTCGCATGCCTGCGTCAACGCATCTATGTTCCATCTCTGGAATGACCAATATGTCTTTTCACAGTTGTCTGCTAACACACCAGATGTTGTTGTGGTAAATGAAGAATCCATAGAAGTATTAGAGATATTAGAGATAGTCTGTATTAGAGATAGTCTGTATTAGAGATAGCATGCACCTTTGAGACAAGCCTCGAGGAAGCCTTTATGACTAAGGTCTTGAAATACCAACCTCTCGTAAATACCATCTCAGAGCTAGGCTATAGGTGAATACCATCTCAGAGCTAGGCTACAGGTGAATACCATCTCAGAGCTAGGCTACAGGTATATACCATCTCAGAGCTAGGCTATAGGTAAATACCATCTCAGAGCTAGGCTACAGGTTAATACCATCTCAGAGCTAGGCTACAGGTTAATACCATCTCAGAGCTAGGCTATAGGGGCTACAGGTAGATACCATCTCAGAGCTAGGCTATAGGTACATACCATCTCAGAGCTAGGCTATAGGGGCTACAGGTGTACACTACTTGTTTTTATATTTGCCAGCCTTGGACATGTTCATAGGTTGGTTGTCAGAGGACTACGTCTACTTGGGACATCCAAGAAGGAAGCTAAAAGGCTCGCCAAGTACTGCCCTGTCTCTGCTATTATTGGCAGCCGCCATATATGGCGGAGACGTTGCTACTTGTACCCATGAGTGATGTGTTTTGTATGTGAAGGACATTGCCCATGTTCATTGTGAGTGTAGACTAATCTATGCCTTTTTAATATGTAGAGAGTGGGTCGTATGCCCACCTCCCTTGTTCTCTGTAAAGCGCATTGTGTTGCCTCTGGGTATGAAATGTGCTATATAAATAAAGCTTTAATTGATTGATTGATTTAGTATTTGTGTCCCTGTATGCATTGTTTCATTATGTGGACATAAATAAATGATTAAAATGTGTGTGTGTGTGTGCGCGTGTGTGTGTGTGTGTGTGTGGGTGCGTGCGTGCGTGTGTGTGTGCTGACAGTGATTGAGAAGGAGCCTAGGTACTGAGTAAACAGTAGACGCCAGACGGCCTCACTAATAAAAACCCAATCACACAGTAATATACGATGGCTGTCTTATCTGGCCTGCCCACACACACACACGCACACACACACACACACACACACACACACACACACACACACACACACACACACACTCACAGACAGCCGTGTTGTTTTCATCGCTACAGAAGAGATGATGAGAGGAGAGGAGAGATGATGAGAGGAGAGGAGAGGACTAGAGGATAGGAGAGGAGAGGAGAGGAGAGGAGAGGAGAGGAGAGGAGAGGAGAGGAGAGGAGAGGAGAGGAGAGGAGAGGAGAGGAGAGGAGAGGAGAGGAGAGGAGAGGAGAGGAGAGGGGAGCAGAGGGGAGCAGAGGGGAGCAGAGGGGAGGAGACTAGAACAGAGGAGAGGAGGGGAGAGGAGGGGAGAGGACTAGAGGAGAGGAGAGGAGAGGAGAGGAGGGGAGAGGAGAGGAGAGGAGAGGAGAGGAGAGGAGAGGAGAGGAGAGGAGAGGAGAGGAGAGGAGAGGAGAGGAGAGGAGAGGAGAGGACTAGAGGATAGGATAGGAGAGGATAGGAGAGGAGAGGAGAGGAGAGGAGAGGAGAGGAGAGGAGAGGAGAGGAGAGGAGAGGAGAGGAGAGGAGAGGAGAGCATAGGGGAGCAGAGGGGAGGAGACTAGAACAGAGGAGAGGAGAGATGATGAGAGCAGAGGAGAGGAGAGGAGACGAGGGGAGAGGAGAGGAGAGGAGAGGAGAGGAGAGGAGAGGAGAGGAGAGGAGAGGAGAGGAGAGGAGAGGAGAGGAGAGGAGAGGAGAGGAGAGGAGAGGAGAGGAGAGGAGGGGAGAGCATAGGGGAGCAGAGGGGAGGAGACTAGAACAGAGGAGAGGAGAGATGATGAGAGCAGAGGGGAGATGAGAATAGAAGAGGGCAGAAGAGGAGAGGAGCAAAGAGGAGAGGAGAAGAGATCAAAGAGGGCAGAGGAGAGCAGAGAGGAGGGGAGAGGAGAGCAGAGGAGAGCAGAGAGGAGGGGAGAGGAGAGCAGAGGGGAAAGGAGAGCAGAGAGGAGGGGAGAGGAGAGAGGAAAGGAGACCAGACGAGGAGAGGAGGAGGAGTCTGTACCTGGCTGTAGAAGGCAGTCACCAGCGGGGAGGAGCAGAGCGGCGTGGGAGAGGCGCTGGGCTGGTAGTCTGGCCGGACCGTGTTGACGGCCCTGAGCACCATGTCTCTCTCATCCTGCCTGAACACACATCTGCTGAACAGGTCGTCCACACTAAGGCCATCCTCCTGCATCTGACTGAGGCACCTGGATACACACACACACACACACACACACGCACACACACACAGCAGATTCGGCATTAGCATCAGACATGCAAGAGATCAAGGAACCTGGACACCCTTCTGTGTGTGTGTGTTTGTGTGTGTGTGTGTGTGTGTGTGTGTGTGTGTGTGAATAATGAGCTCAGCATGTGGGGGTGCAGATGAACCTGGACAGACCCGGTGGACTAACACGGTGAGTCAACACTGCCCTCTAGAGGGCTGAACTATCTACCACAATTACAGACCTTTCCTGCCCCCATCTGGTGGGCAGGCTACTTCACACAGAGCCATATCCTCCAGTGGATGACCACGCACCTTACTGGCACATAGCTCAGAAGGTAGAGTGGTCGGCTGGGGATCGCAAGGTCGCCGGTTCGATCCCAACTCCCGGCATTGTGTCAAAGTGTCCTTGAGCAAGAACACTGAAATGTTAAATGGTAAATGGACTGCACTTATATAGCGCTTTTCCACCTCACACACCAATGGCGGTAGCTGCCATGCAAGGCGCTAACCTGCTCATTGGGAGCAATTTGGGGTTAGGTGTCTTGCTCAAGGACACTTCGACATGTGGACAGTCGGAGCTGGGATTCGAACCGCTGACCCTTCTATCATTGAACGACCCGCTCTACCAACTGAGCTACAGCCGCCCCAACACTGAACCCCAAAATTGCTCACGTGCGGCACGGTGGTGTAGTACCTAGTACGGTCGCCTCCCAGCAAGAAGGTTCCGGGCCTTTCTGTGTGGAGTTTGCATGTTCTGATTTTAAGCTGTGCACCGGTAGACCTTACAAAAGATGAGTCTAAATAGAGTGCACAGTATAGACTGAAAAATAGTATTTTATTCAAAAAACACAAAATGCAAAACAATGCTGTTATTTGCCCTGTAGTTCCATTTTGTAATGTTTATATAGCGCTTTTCTGGGTACCCAAAGTCACTTTATTTAATTTTAATTTAATTGTTTTTTTACAGTGATACAGTATTTCATCACGATGATGCATATCGTCTCGTTTTTGTATTGATATATCTCGTGGCATGATATCTCGTCACACCCCTAGAAGCTAACCATTTTACACAATGAGAAAACGGATTTTATAGTACTGGTACATGTGTGTTGCATGTCATGATTTCTTGATTAATTTGTTCCATTATGCTTCAATCAATCAATCAATCAATCAAAGCTTTATTTGTATAGCGCATTTCATACCCAGAGGCAACACAATGCGCTTTACAGAGAACAAGGGAGGTGGGCATACGACCCACTCTCTACATATTCCAGAGGGAAGCAAAAAAAAACAGTATCACCCGAGGGCCAGATAAGTGAGCTGTAAAAAATTCTTCCCTGACCCCTCTCAACAAGGCGATCGAGCAAGCTCCTGGAGTATGTTTGTCTACCGGCTAAGAACATTTAGAATAATATATAATATTATAATATTATATATTATTACTGTCCAAAATTAAATTACATTATTAATGCTTGCGTGACTTCAGTTTGTGAGGCCTCAACATGGAGCTCGACCGGGATCGCTGTATCATTCGTCAGAAAGACACTGCTGGACTCTCGAGACGTCCCTTCAGATGACCAGGGACCAGTGGTGATAAAACAGGTGATTACAGTTCATTTCCCACTAATGTGAGCAATTCAGGGCCACTGATGCTCTTCCAACTGAACTACCATTTTGGGAATGATGAAATTGCAAGCAATTTGTCCTCCCCTCTCTGTATGTGAATCAACTCAAGGAGATGGGGGATGGAGAAACTAATCAACATGACCAGGCTGAAGGACCATTTACCTGAACACCTGCCAGAGGTACAAGCACAGTACGATGGAAGAAACTGCTCTCACTTCCAATGAGCAATGAGGGATATGTTCAGAGTGGCACCTCCAGGTCTCTCTTGAAAAAGAGATTTGTAATCTCAATGGGACCTTTCCTGGTTAAATAAAGGCTAAATAAAAATAAAAATAAAAATGTTAAAGTAAGCTCTAAAAATACTAAATTTTTATGAAGATGCTCTTATCCAGGCAAAAGCTGCAAAGATTATCAGAAATTACATATACAACTATTCAAGCTTCAAATTCACTGGTTCCTTCCTGGCAAATTCACTACCCTCAAGCCTAAACTTTTTTCTCTCCATGATGATGAATGGTTCAAACTTGAAAGATCGAGACAAATGTGACCCTCGCGCTTGCCTCACTATTGGACAGTGCATCGTTTGTGTGTGTGGATGCACGCATAACTAACTTTTAATACAGTGCATCGCTTAAAACACATAGAAAAAGGCATCGCCCGCTGCAGAGAAAACCAGACACACTCCCTATTCTACATCGGTATCAATGAACAAACCAGAAGCAAGAAACTTGTCCAGCAGTGATACCATTTGGGAATTAGCATTTCATATGACAGAATTATGCAACTGGAAGGCTGCCTTGCCACTTCTACATGTATACTTTGAAGCAGACAGTGTTTTGGCTTCTGTCTTCCTGACAGTTACACCCCCCAAGGTGTAGCTTTGAAAAGACTGTGCCTCAGTGTGATGTTTATCCAAGTATGGGCTTATTGGATGCTGCAAGAGCAGAGAAGCACAGTTGTGTCAAAAATGAAGAATGGCATGGATGTTCAGAGACAAGAGACTTGAATATCTGAATCCAGGACAAGTCCCAGTCACTACATACAGTATGACCAGCCTCTGTTTGCTCTGGCAAGGTTAGTATAATGGAAATGGCCAGACACCCAAGGTGAAAGAATGAAAAACAGGAAAACCCTTAATGGGCTATTTTATAAAATACTTTTATTAAAAAAAAAAAAAGTAAGGAAATATGTTTACTGAAGTCTATATTCAAGAAACTGGGTATAAACAAAGTATTGTAAAGGTTTCATACCCAGCAAATCCAACCAGGACTGTCCCTTAAAGGGGCTTTTTTTTACCTTAAAATAACAGCTTGAAAATCACTTTGATGGTACAATGCCTTGTAAAAGGCTGAGTGTTGCCCCCGTGGATGTATTGCCTCTTTCGTTCCCCCCCCCTCCCCCAATGTTTCTTCTTGAAATAATTAGTTTGGTGTAGCGGGCCGCTATTTCTGCTGAATAATCTGCATCGCTTCACGGCATTACTTCACACACCAACCTCCGCTGGCTATTGCTATAATAATAGCACAAATTCTCAAATCATATACTGTACACATCGTGGTGGAGACGAAAAGACCAAAGAGGAACATCACAGAAAAAGACAAGACCAGAAAAAGAGAGAGAGACCAAGCCAGAGACCAAAATATAGTTAATTGGCTTCTACTTGCTGGCAGGCGCTTCACGGTGAGAGGCTGCAAGACTGACGCAGAGTTGAACTTGTACTGTTAGTACTGTACTAGTGTTAGCTGGACTAATATGAGCTGGCTTGCTATGTCTTATGTGGAAATCGCTTGAGGTTTGGCTGTGCTCGCTGTGAATGCATGAGATGTGAGAATAGAGAAGGCAGAGAAAGATACTGAATGAGAGGAATCTGACATCTAGTGGCCACATCAAACTAAACGTCAACCCATCTTCCAACATCACAACTCAAGTCTGTCTAAGCGTCATACGAAAGCAAACAGTGTAATCCCATACATTCTGACTATACCACAAAAGGGGCTATAAGATCCACATGACACCCATATAAGACGGTTATATTACAAACTCTCCTGTTACATCGTCCCCACGCACGGTTTCAATAAACGCGGACCATAAATTAATATTTTCCATGTTAGCACCATGCATGCGGGCCACTGACATCTCCATATTAGCTAAGTCTACTGCTGAAGACGCCCATGGTTGAAATGGCATCTCTGGGCAATCATCTGTTTAGCTGCTGTAAGGCCAACTAGTAACCAACGCTTGTAAAGGTTTTTCTGCAGCTTTAATAATAAAACTATAAAGACTGGAAATCATCCCCTTGGTGGACTTAGTTGTACAAAGTTTGCGCAAGGGATGGGTCTCCAAGTCTTGACCCAGGGGACCACATATGCTCTTAAAGGAGAATGCTTGTTTTTGACAACCTGGACCTTATTTACGACATATTATAAGATGTTTCACTCACCGAGATAACTTTGGTGTATTTCGGAGGCCTGTAGAATAAATTTAAAATCCAGCGCGAGCCAGTATATCCATGAAATGGCGGCAGACGGGGCACTGAGAATGCAGCTTCTAAAAAATCTATTTTCTGCCGCGAAACGGTTGTTTTCATCAATCTGTCTTTATGAATCGCTAGTTGTGCTTACATAGAGCGTAGGCCTGTTGTGGTTTTTCACATGCCTCTGTAATATGATCTTTAGAAACGTCTTTAGAAACGAAATAGCTTCCTAGCTATACGAGCATTCTCCTTTAAAGCGCTACGAAGCTGTAGATAAAAACAGAAAGCAGGGCCAGGTAAGTTGTAATGAGCCTGAAGGTCCTGGAATGATCTTAAGCTAGTGCCCTCACAGATACAGCATCAGAAAGGGTGTTGATCCCTTTATCTCTCCATTGGGGAAAGGAAATTGGCCGCCCGCCCATGAGGAGTGCATTGTTATTAAATAATGGTAAATTTGGATGAAATTCCGAGGAATGTTGGAATAGATTATATCTTGGAGTCTGTAAGGGCTAACCAACTCATCCTCTATTGAACGCCAGGCCACCTGAGCATCAGGGTTAAGCCAAGTATGGAGAGCTCGTAGTGTAGTATGGAGAGCTCGTAGTGTAGTATGGAGAGCTCATAGTGTATAAGACCAAATGTAAGATGTCAAATTCGGGATACCTAGGCCGCCAGAGATTTCCTGTCTTTGCAGCGTTGCCATTTTTAGACGCGGACGCTTCCCTTTCCATACTAATTTAGTGATTCGGTTGTGTAACTTTTCCCAATGACCAGCAGGGGGTGGAATAGGGAGCATAGAACTGTAAAAATGAACACGTGGAAGTATGTTCATTAATGGAAACCCGAGCCTGGAAAGAGTTGGAGATAAGCGACCAGTGTTCCAGATCTAACTGTGTGTGTGTGTGTGTGTGTGTGTGTGTGTGTGTGTGTGTGTGTGTGTGTGTGTGTGTGTGTGAGGCCTACCTGTTGATGGTGTGGGCGGGGCAGGCGAGGGTTCGTCCCATACACTCCAGTGCAGCGCAGTAGGAGGTCAGATTAGGCTTCAGCCCCGCCTCCTCCAGCAGGATGAACACACGGCCTAGCTGGTTCAGGGAGCCCTGCGGTGCGCGCACACACACACACACACACACACACACACACACACGTTATTATACACACATAAGACACATACACACACAAGCTCACATTTTTACACAGACACACAAACATACGCATCAAACATCATTACACACACACACACACACACGTTATTATACACACATAAGACACATACTGTACAAACACAAGCTCACATTTTTACACACACACACAAACATACGCATCAAACATCATTACACACACACAAACACACATCTGCCATTATTACACACACGCACTGTACACACACACAAACATACACATCTACATTATTACGCGCACACACACACACACACACACACACACACACACCGCCCTAACATGTGAAGCAGCTGACGGGCTCCTCACCCTCTTGGCCCAGACCCTCATCAGGACGTTGTAGGCGCCGACCGAGAGCAGCCTGCGTCTGCTGAGCCTCCGGTGATGACTGAGGAGGAAGCGGCCGGCCCGCTCCACGTCCCCGGCGAACACGCACGCCTCCAGGTACGACCGCGTCGCCAGCTGGGTGTCGCCGCACACGTTCCCCTCTCGGTCCTCCAGGAGGCGCTCTCCTCCTCCGCCACTTCTCGATTCTATCGCCGCCGCCGTTGTGGACGTCCACTGGCTGAGCTGCTCCTTGAGCCTCCTCTGCAGCTCCTCCACCTCCGCCTGCTCCCTGGCCCTGTCCTGGGCCGCCGACCCCGCCTCGGGACCCCTTGACCTCCCCTCGCCTTGGGCCACCCCCGGGCCTGGCTGCCTGGTGGCTCTCTTCCCCTTCCTCGGACCCCCCGACGGCCACGCCCCGGCCCCTGCCCCGGCCCCAGTCCTAATCCTGGCCTCAGCCTTAGCTTCTGCCCCGGTCTCGGCGCCGGCCACAGCCGGGAGCCTGGCGCTCTGCTCCTGCCGGGTCTTGGCAGCCTTGCCCCTCTCTGCGGCGGCGGGGGCGGTCTTCTTGGCGGCGGAGGCGGTCTTCTTGGCGACGGAGGCGGTCTCGCCCGAGGCCCCTGGCGGCGCCAGGATGCCCGTCTCCTGCAGCTTCTGCCGGAGATGCTGCTGCTTCGTCGTCTTGTTCTTCCTCTCCTCGCTCAGCTTCCTCAGCCAGCGGCTGGCCTTCCCCGGGGGGTCGCGACCTCCGTCCTTGCCACCCGCCTGGCCCTTGCCGGCGTGGCCCCCCTCACGACCGCCACCGCTGCTCTGAGCGCCCGCCTGTCCCGCCCTCGACCGCTGGACGACCTGCTCGGCCTTTTCCCCCGACGCGACCCTGAGGGTCTTCTTCGAGGGGGGTTGTGGAGGGGCTTTGACCATCTGCACCTTTGCATGCTGCACGTTTAGGAGAACATCAGATTGGAGCTGCTGGATCCTGGCCTCTAGCACTGCAGGCAGAGGGTAGGGGGGTGGTCAGAGGGTAGGGGGTGGTCAGAGGGTAGGGGGGGGTCAGAGGGTAGGGGGGTGGTCAGAGGGTAGGGGGGTGGTCAGAGTATAGGGGTGTGGTCAGAGGGTAGGGGGGGGTCAGAGGGTAGGGGGGTGGTCAGAGGGTAGGGGGTGGTCAGAGGGTAGGGGGGTGGTCAGAGGGTAGGGGGTGGTCAGAGGGTAGGGGGGGGTCAGAGGGTAGGGGGGTGGTGAGAGGGTAGGGGGTGGTCAGAGGGTAGGGGGTGGTCAGAGGGTAGGGGGGTGGTCGGAGGGTAGGGGGGTGGTCAGAGGGTAGGGGGGTGGTCAGAGGGTAGGGGGGTGGTCAGAGGGTAGGGGGGTGGTCGGAGGGTAGGGGGGTGGTCAGAGGGTAGGGGGGTGGTCAGAGGGTAGGGGGGTGGTCGGAGGGTAGGGGGGTGGTAAGAGGGTAGGGGGGTGGTAGGGATGCAGAGAGATGGAGAAGGGGGGAGGGGAGAGAGTTAACAAGTAGCCTATTAGTAACTAGCTACTTTTGGCTGAACCCACAATAGCTACAGACCATACAATGTCTGCTGGTAATTGATAACTTGCTATATTCTGATTGTGTGCCTGTGAGACTCGAATATGATATTTAATGTACATTAAACATGCTGCCCTGATGATTATATAGCATCTTTCTAAGAATAAAAGTTATTCCACCCAGACAGAATCATGAGTTGGTGGCCCCTGCCAAAATAAGACTGTCCCCTAGCACCTTAAACCTGCTAATAGATGACTAACAACGTTATCTCCCGGTTCGGCTGCTCACCGTCAAGCAGCTGGAATTGCTTCTGGACTCTTGTCGTCACGTTACCGTCATCTGCCTTCGGGACGAGGGCTCCAGCCCGGGCTGAGAAACGTCTTCTTAACGTTAACGTCCACGGTTTGTCTGAAAGTACGAGAGATAAAGTTATATAAAAGTATTTTATACATTATAATAGTATATATAAGCCATGTCTATATAAGGGCATAGCAAATTTAGGCTAGGATATGAGCAAAAACATAGACATTTGAGTTGAAAGGCTACAGTACAACACAAAACAATATAATACACCAGAGCCGTATTGTCCTTACGAGAACAAATGAAGTGGCCGTGTCCGAAATGCATACTACCTGCACCACTTGCTATATAGTAGGCACTATATAGTAGGCATACTACATACTATATAGTACCTACTATATAGTAGGCGAAATACAGTATGCACAGTTTTGATGTAGCATGCTGCATCTCGCCTACTATATAGCAAGTAGTATGCAATTCGGACACGGCCTCTGTCTTCAACCTCAAGGGTCCTTCATGATGCACAGTACAGGCGGGCAAGCGGGCAGCCTAACGTTACTAATCTAACTTACCTGCTATCTGGATCCTTCCCACCCCTGTCTGGCAGACATGACATCGGTCGGCATGACGCACACGAAGTATATTTCTTTCCAAAATGATTCTGCCAGTTAGACATTTGGGAAAGGAGCAGAGTCGCAGGAGTGACATGTTGACATAACAGCAGCGTTACTCTCGCACACACGAGGCTGACATGTTGGAAAAGGCTGAAGTAATCGAGCACGGCGCGTGACTAGGGATGGAGGATCTCAGATAAATCGAACTACGGATGTCTGAAGGGGTTTATAGATATCATACTGTTTAAATTGTATAATAGAGTGTGTACTATAGGTCTTGTATACTTATAGTTTGTGGGCTTCTATAGATTATCTTCTAGAGAGCGCCATGCCACTGACTGGATTAAATGCCTGGATATAGCCCATACAACTGCCAGGGTGTGTTCTTAATGCACATTTTTCTCAATGATGTGGACTATTCTATAAGAGGATGTTTGGGGCAGTCAGCCTATAGCATGTAGTAAAAATAGTAAATACTAGTAATAGTAATAATAAATATTGACACCTCTCTACTCTTATTGTGTGTGTATCTATGAGCTAAAGGAAGAACATTTCACTACTCTTGTACCTGTATGATGTAGTAGGCCTAGGCCTTTGACTTGGACAAAGAAAAACAACGAATACAGCAATAAAGGAGACAAAACGTAAAGAAGTTTCCTCATCTGTTTTTTATTTTTGTGTTTTATAAAGTTGTAAAATTGTCGTTATAACCACACAATGTGAAAATGTTCCGAAGTGCATTTGTTTACTATAATTGCTGGTTAACTCATGAACAGTTGTATGCTACTGTCTGCAGGACAGCTTTGGCCACCTGAGGGTCAGACAAGTGACCCTGCTGAAAATAAACTGTGTAAATGAATAATGTAGATATTCAAGAGATTATTCATTTACACTGGTCATTTTATATAATTTTTAGATTGACTATGCAGTCCCTCCACTATGGTCTGTTGGACACATGTCCTCTTAGCACAAACGTTTTATTTGCCTTGACCTGCCAAGTGACTACATAGACAAATTAGCTTGCAGCTACAATCTGGTATGGTGCATCACATGGTGGCATTCATGTTTGAATTGTACATTGTCTCTTTTAAATAGTTTTGAAATAAAAAACAGAAATAAATTCCATCTGATGTTTTCTCCTACAGACCTCTGTAGGAGTTTCGAAACAGTGTTAGTTCCTGTATGACTAAACATGGCAGGTGTGATCATTCTGCCCGGCAAATGGCACATCAAACCAGACCAAACACAGAGCATCAACAGATCTTGAACCACATAAGCCTTGACAATAACAATAATAAGTGACGTATAGAAGAAGAATATAGTTTAGAGACCTTGTATTATAAAGAATGTGTTCAGTTATTCAATTATTAAATAAAACCCTGTCATATGTGGAGAGATGTCACTCATATATAGAAAACAGATTACATTACTGCCCTGTCTCCCCTATGTCATGGTGTGTGTTTCTACTCCAACCAGTAGGGGGCGGTGTCTGCCTTTTTAGATGAGTCCACATTATAATGTATTAGCACCTATTTCTAATGCGGTCCTCAATGGTAAAACAACAGAATCGGTCGATACACAGCTAGTGCACCTAGTAATCATGATAAAGAAACATGCTTTACTACACAGCCTCACTGCCTCCTTGACATCAGAGTCTAACACTAAGGCTGCGTTCCAAATCGATACTTCCATACTATATTGTACGCCAAAAAAGGATGTAGTATGCCCCAATACATAGTTTGCCACATGCAGTATGGCAAAAATACCAGGATGTCCTACTACATCCGGTCGTATTTTGCCGTATGCAAGCCAGCAGACTTTTCTGGCTATTCTTACCCACAATCCTGTGCGCAGCAGAAATCACGCCACATGTGCGAGTCGCGACAGCTGTGGACGAATGTCACTTTATGGACTGTGACGGATGTGGGCAAATTTCAAGGTGCAATCTTATGACAAGGATGTATGTCCCGATTGGATGCGTGCTGCGTGCAAAGTACTCTACGTACTTTCTAGGGGCAGCTGTAGTATGTACTAGTAGTAAAAAGTAGTATGCGGTTGGGAATGCAGTCCTAGCCTCCTGTCTGCTGTTCGACCCAACCGAGCACTCCTCCTCACCCCCCGGTCAGGGCCCCATAAGGCCTTGCAACACTTTAGAGCTCCTTTGTTGTCGAGGTTAACACCAGTAGAGAAAGAGACAGAGATAGAGACAGACAGATCCAGACAGGCTGCGCAGGTAGTCTACATAGAGGCTAGGGAGATGGGCCCCCAATGTTGTGTGTGTGTGTGCCAGGCGGTGTGTGTGTGTGTGTGTACAGTACGTGTGTGTGTGTCTGCGTGCGTACAGCCAGAGCTGTAGGTGAGGGCCCGAGGAGACCAGGAGGTGTTTGCTGCTAGGGTTCATCGGCAGGGCCCCCTGAGCAGGGCTGTTTGATGTGGCCCGTCTGTCCTCAGCCACCTCTTAGCCCTGGTGTGACTGTCATTGCCGGGTGAGTGACTGTCAAAGCCCGGCCCAACAAAGGAAGAGCAGACAGCCATTCAGGCCCTGATAATAGCCGGGCCAGCACAAGGCTGACATTCCCACACACTTTGATCACAAGGATCCTCCGGCACACCTTTGTAGGGGCGCCCTATTTGTTCGACAGATGGACGCTGCTTTTGGAGAGCTCACCTGGCCGAGCGGAGGCTTGACGGAGATGCTCGGTGAAATGCCTGTGTTGGTGAATGCTTTCGGCATGTGTGTGCGTTTGTGTGTGCGTGTGTGTGTGTGTGTGTGTGTGAGAGAGAGAGCCACTGTCAGATGTAAGAAATGGCATTCCCCAGGGTGGAAAAAAACCCCAGCTGTTTTTCAAGACTTTTCCAGCTAAGCACGGCATCTTACAGTAAGTAGTAAATGTATTATCGAAAATGGCTTCTACCAATATTCTGGTAACAGAGGAGTTCTTTATTTTCCAGTAAGATGAATCAGTATTAGAATTAGCATCAGTTCAGCATCATCACAACATCTTACCGACATCATCACCATTATGACGCTCCCAGTGCTCTCGGGAGGGCCTTCACACACACACACACACACACACACAAACACGCACACACGCACACACACACGCGCACGCACACACACACACACACACACACACACACACACACACACACGCACACACACACCACAAGCCTGATTTCAATTAGTGAGTCATCTAAGTGAATACCTGGAGATTTGTCATGGTAGTATTTACATGTGTATGTTAATGGAGTAATGGTTGGTGGCTGTCTAAGCACACAGCCAGTGGGCCCTAATGACAGCAGGCAGGCAGGACCACAAATGCTGCCTTCATCAGGTAAACGCTGAAGACGGCCGGAGGGATGAAACGCGTTCGTTGTTTGCTGCTGTACTATGCAAATACAAAAACAAAACAAAAAACAAAAAATACAAATAAGCATGTAAACGTATTTGTGGGTATGGATTTTCCCGTTTTGATTCAGCAGGACCACAAAGGTAACGAAGTTCTGACTCCTGTTCTCCACAGGGGGGTTACTGGGGGAGGGTTGGGGGGGGGGGCACTACCGACTGTTAATGTCCATCTCTCTTCCTCTCCCTCTCTTTCTTCCTCTCTCTCTCTCTGCACCCCCCCCCCCCCCCACCCCCCCCCGTCCTATCTGTTCTCCGATTATCTGCTCTTCCATCCCTGATGTCCTAAACCTCAAAGGCTCGGTCCGTCACATATCCTCTTCCCCAGAAAGCCGCAGCGGGCGCGGCCTATCAGCGAGAGATCTTTAGGGAGGAAGATGAGGGCCGGCGATCTCTCACAACAACCCACCCGGGCATCAGATAGCCTGACCACTTATCGCCGCCGCCACGATGACAATGGACAATGGTCACGAGAAGCAGGATATGCAAAGGACCGATGTTCCGACTGGGCCACCTGCCCCGCGGTAGAGATCCGGCTGGGTCCTGAGCGCCACGGATGTTTTCTTAGCCAACCACGGCGTCGGGGGCCGGAAGAAGAACACCTGTTCTTGGCTAGGGCCAGACAGGAAGATAAGAAGTACTGATAGGATAAAGTGCATTATCGCTGAAGGGGGTATAATAATATAATTTCCTGTGTATATATATCACACAGTGTTTCTCTATAGTGTTGCAACTTCCTGCAGGCTGTCTGGTGAGAAGCAGAGCCTGGTAGTGAGTGTGTGTGTGTTGAAAGCGTCATGTTTTGGGCGCAGCGGTCGGTGATACTTAGATAAGTGACAGAGGAGTAGAGCGATCAGGGAGGTGGAGAGCCAGAGGTCAGGGACCGGAAAGATAATCCAGCCAGGAGAGAGAAGAGAGAGAAAGGGAGAGAGGGAGAGAGATAGAGAGAGAGAGAGAGAGAGAGAGAGAGAGAGAGAGAGAGAGAGAGAGAAAACAATTAATAATAGGAGCTATTACTGGGGGATTGTCAGTGCTAAGAGGGAGGTCGGATTTCAGTGCCTTTTGAAGACTTTGATGGTACAAAACAGGCCTCATTACCAAGATATTATCTCCATTCATACACTCCCCAAGCCACTCACAGCCTGCTGGGAAAGATTAGCTTCCTGGGCCTGTGAACATCCTAACCTACTGCCCAGCCCAGGGCTGGGGCTGGAGGCTTGGGGCTGGAGGGCTGGGGCTGGGGCTGGAGGCTTGGGGCTGGGGCTGGAGGGCTGGGGTTGGAAGGCTGGGGCTCAAGGTTTGGGGCTGGGGCTAGGGCTGGGGCTGGGGCTCAAGGTTTGGGGCTGGAGGGCTGGGGCCCAAGGTTTGGGGCTGGGGCTGGAGGGTTGGGGCTGGGGCTGGAGGGCTGGGGTTGGAAGGCTGGGGCTCAAGGTTTGGGGCTGGGGGTTTGGGGCTGGAGGGCTGGGGCCCAAGGTTTGGGGCTGGGGGTTTGGGGCTGGGGCCCAAGGTTTGGGGCTGGGGCTAGGGCTGGGGCTGGGTCTGGAGGGCTGGGGCTGGGGCTCAAGGTTTTTGGCTGGGGCTGGAGGGTTGGGGCTGGGGCTCAAGGTTTGGGGCTGGAGGGTTGGGGCTGGGGCTCAAGGTTTTGGGGCGGGGGCTGGAGGGCTGGGGCTGGAGGGTCCAGAGGGCTGGAGGTAGCGAGCTGATGTGAGGTCACACTGAAGAAGGACGCAGGGTAGCCAGTCTAGTGTTGCTGTGTGTCTCTTCAGGACGGCAGTCAAGCTCAGCTCTGATCTCAGTGGCCGGGCACGTGGTTCAGGACAGCTCAGCTATCTGCCCCACCGATCTGACACTCGGACGGAAACCCACACTTTGTTCTCGATGCCGGGGCCAGAAACAGACTTTCCAAGTAAGAGAGCTCATACAGGACACAGCAGCACGTCTGTATGATTCTAATTACGGGTAATTTCCAGAGGAAGGGCAAGTGCCACTTCCTGGGGAAGGGGGTGGGGGCACATGTGGGTGTCCAGAGGGGGACCAGGACAGGCCAGCTGGAGGGTTGGGGCTGGAGGGTTGAGGTTGGGGACTGGCCAGAGGTTGTCGTGGAGAAGTGGGCGTGACCAGGCGGCTGGCTGTAGGTCGTACGAGGGGAAACAGAAGAGCTACGGTATCGTGGGACAGATCATGACGGGGTGTAAGGAGGATACCCCAAGTTCAACCTTGACCCCCGCTTTCCTTGTAGACAGATGTACTATGCTACTACTCCGCGTCTCGCGTGACGTCCATCAGACACGTCTCACCTGAAACAGTTTCATCTTCACTTAGCTTCACACACTGTCATGCAGGCATAGCAAGGACAGCTATATTGCCGGGTCTGCTGGGATGGGATAACTGTTTTCCATGACAGAGCTGTTAGATGAGAGTTGCAGCACCCGTGTTTTTCCCTCATATGCGGGGGAAAAAAATATTTTTTTGTCTCAAAATTCTAGACCACAAATAACTCATAATGACAAAGTCAACACAGTGCAACAGCAGTGCATGTCAGAGCAAACTCCAAGCCATGCGGTCAAAGGAATAGACCTTTCTGACCTGTCAATCACGAGGAAAATAATAACCAATAAGGTTGCCTGATTTATTGATTTCTTCTTTCTTCCACGACTTTGTCTTGATGAATTTCCATTTGGAGTTTGTGTGGCGTTTTTGCCATCCTCATAGATCGCCAACACCTAGCATCAACTCTTATATTGTCACCTGCTCCGTCCGAAAATCCGATTGTCATGGATATATCCTTGGGTAAAATAGTTCAGGCCTTTCTGTAGAACTTTCTTAGACAACATAGTAGCATTTGGCAAATAACAGCAATATTGTCAGGAATCCTTTAGAGAGAATCATTTGGTATGTGCTGTTCAGTGGACATTTTGCTAACGTGCTGCAAACCTTGTGGAGCATAGCTTGTTGGACATAGCAACAGTAACCGTAACTTGGCGCCTGAATAGGAAAGGTCTATTATCTGCTAGTCTCACATAGCCAGATCTATCTCCGCACTTCGTTTACGCTGTGCCAGCGCCGGAGACAGGTCTGGCTGGACATATTACCATTCTGCAATAGGGGGAAAAAAACACAGTATTTCTTTAAACCAATCACAGCCGTCTTGGGCGAAGCCAGCCCCGGACGCAGCGACGGTGCTCTTGCAAAATAGTCTGGATCGAATCTGATTGGTGCCGAGAGAATCTCTCGGCCCGAATCAGATTAATTTGCGTCGCCAGTCTCGCCACTGATTGGGCAGTGTGACAACGAATGACAAGGTTTATTGCCAAAACCTACATCCGTTGAGTCAGACTAATTATCTGCAGACCTCTGAACTACGGAAAATTGCAGCTTTACAGGTCCCAAAGAACACAGTGGCCACCATCATTCGTAAATGGCATTAGTTTGTAACCACCAAGACTCTTCCTAGACCTTGCCGCCCGGCCAAACTGAGCGGTTGGAGAAGACGGGCCTTGGCTAGGGAGGTGAGCAGGAACCCGAGGGTTACTCTGACAGAGCTCCAGCGTATCCTTGTGGAGATGGGAGAACCTTTCAGAAGATCAACCATCCAGGCAGCACTCCACCAATCAGGCCTTTATGCTAAAGTGGCCAGACGGAAGTCACTCCTTAGTAAAAGGCACATAACAGCCCACTTGGAGTTTGCCAAAAGGCATCTAGAGGATTCTCAAACCAAAAGAATCAAGATTCTCTGGTCTGATGAAACCAAAATGGAACCTTTTGGCCTGAATAGCAAGCAGCAACCTCAGGCACCACTCATCACCGGGCTAATACGATCCCTACAGTGAAGCATGGTGGTAGCAGCATCATGATGTGGGGATGTTTTTCAGAAACGGGGCGACTAGTCCTGATAGAGGGAAGGATGAATGCAGCTAAGTACACCGAGATCCTTGAAGAAAACCTGCTCCAGAGCACTCTGGACCTCAGACTGGAGGGATGGCAATTTGGACGTGAGATTTGCAACCAAATCTCACGTCAAGCCTCAGACCATGTACACAAGTTTGACAATAATGTCATGAGACTGATTCGGACTGGCATCTAAGCACAGCGCAGCCACATAGGCATATTCATCACTTCAAAATATGTAGCCTACCCTACGGCAAAATATAATATTTTGTAAAGGCCTCTTCTATATGTCATATATCCCTAACATAAATGGGTATTTTCCAATTGTTTGGGTAAACAGGTTTTTGGTGTAAGAGTAATTTCACTTTCATTTTGAGCCTATAGACTATGCGGCCTTACAAGCCTTAAAATGAAAGCAAAATTAATATTAATCCAATCAATCAATGTACTAGTGACATAATTATTAGCAATCAAAATTAACAAATGAAAAGCAATAGGTAGGCTTCAAGTCACTTAGGCTTTTTAAATAAGAGCTTTGACAGTCATATGGGTAATGTCATGCTCTAGAAGATCTATGCAAGTCCTGTTGTTCAGCCAAGGTGAGAGGATGGGCGAGCGAGGTAGGCTATGAACCTGACGCTCACCAGTTTCTCTAGGCCTGGTTGAAATATGATCTTTTACATTCACACAGGTTTTAGCTCTAATTTGAGATTTTGCTACTTTGTAATTTAATGTCACAATAATACATTTTTCTGTATGGAAGGTAAAGTAACATTATTATTGTTAGTAGTAGTAGTAGTAGTAGTACAGTAGAAGTAATAGTAGTAGTAGTAGTAGTAGTAGTACTATTATACATCCTCAAATTGACATGCTGTCTGATTGTGTGAATTTGCATGTGAAGTATTCCTTAAAATAAAATTGGAAAATGCAAGAAGGTTTTCCGGAATCTTTCCATGCAGAGTTGTTATTTGATGAGAGTCGGAGAAACGTCTTGTTTTGGCTGTATTTCGTATCTCCATCCCATAGGGCGAGGCCAGAATATGTAGGGGAGTGATATTTAAATGACGATAGTTTTCATCTGCCACATTTATCAACGCCTGATCATTCCTACGATGGGATTGGCCGCATACGAATGTTTGATAGATCACACGTGGACGCTGTCGTACCATCGTTTCTGTACTCGGATCTGTGCTTGGATCGGCGCTCCTTTGATACTGTAAATGAGGGCCAATGACCCTAAGCACACAGCCAAAATAACAAATGAGTGGCTTCGGGACAAGTCTGTGAATGTCCTTGAGTGGCCCAACCAGAACCCAGACTTGAACCTGATTGAACATCTCTGGAGGGATCTGAAAATGGCTGCACACCGACGCTCCTCATCCAACCTGATGGAGCTTGACAAGAACTGCAGCGAAGAATGGGAGACATGGGAGCCACTGACCAAAAATAGGTGTGCCAAGCTTGTAGTGTCATACTCAAGAAGACTTGTGGCTGTAATTGCTGCCAATGGTGCTTCAACAAAGTACTGTGTAAATGGTGTGAGGACATATGCACGTGATATTTCAGTGTTTTATTTTTAATACATTTCCAAAAATGTCTAAAAAAACGTTTTTTCACATTGTCATTATGGGGTATTGTGGGAATTAATTTAATCCACTTTGGAATAAGGCTGTAACGCATCAATATGGAAAAAGTGAAGGGGTGTGCAGACTTTCCGGCTTGACTGTACATTTGCAATGTTAGCCTCTCTGGTTCTCTTCTACTCTTCCCTGCTCTACACTGTCCCTCTCTGCTCTGTTCTTCTGTACTTTACTTTATTCTACTGTACCTGACTCTGCTCTGCTCTCCTCTACTCTGCTCTACTCTATTCTGCTGTGCTGTGCTATACTCTACTCTATTCTGCTCTACTCTATTCTGCTGTGATGTGCTATACTCTACTCTATTCTGCTCTACTCTATTCTGCTGTGGTGCTCTGCTCTGTTCTGCTTTACTCTGAGATTCCCAGTTCAGCTCTGCTCACTGCACTCTCCTCCAGCCATTATAAAACACCTACAGGCTAGCAGACTAACAGGCTAGCACCCTAACAGACTAGCAGACTAACAGGTTAGCACCCTAACAGGTTAGCACCCTAACAGGTTAGCAGACTAACAGGTTAGCACCCTAACAGGCTAGCAGACTAACAGACTAGCAGACTAACAGGCTAGCAGGCTAACAGGCTAGCAGACTAACAGACTAGCAGACTAACAGGCTAGCAGACTAACAGGCTAGCAGACTAACAGGTTAGCACCCTAACAGGTTAGCAGACTAACAGGTTAGCACCCTAACAGGCTAGCAGACTAACAGACTAGCAGACTAACAGGTTAGCACCCTAACAGGCTAGCAGACTAACAGACTAGCAGACTAACAGGCTAGCAGGCTAACAGGCTGGCCCCACTGACTCAGCCAGAGAAGAGAGGGGGAGATGGAGAAGTGTTGTAGGAGTGGTAGGGAGGCAAGACACCCTGGCAAGATTTAATTGGGGGTGAAAGACTGTGATGTTTTCCTTGGTTCCATGTGTGTCTGGGGGCTTTAATGAGGAATGGCCAGAGTGGGGGTGAGGGGTGGTGAGGGAGCGACTGGCCTCCTTCTCACCGCTCTTATGAGGGAGCGGGAGGGGGGGGGGGGGGGGGTTATGGAACAGCCAGCTAAGTTCTGGGTGCAGTTAACAAGCTAAGAGTGTGAAGTGACTGTCGCCTTCTCTGTAGTCTGCACACACACATGCATGCACACTCACACACACACACACACACACACACACACACACACACACCCCTCAAAAACACTTCAGCCCCTGCCCCAGAGTCGCCTCAGGGTGAGACACTTCATTGCGAGAGGGACCATGTTAAGAGGAAGTGTGACCTGCTGCCAACTGAGCCAAGTACTCCTTACTCTCCATCGCACGCGCACACACACACACACACACACACACACACACACACACACACACACACACACTACAGTAAATATTACATTTTTGTTTCACTTTGGAGGATACAAACACAACACAATTCTGTCCTGTCCGTACCCCTCTCTCCTACTGGTGTTTTTGATCACACGCTGATCAACCTGGGACCCGGGGTTCAAACGCACGGAGTGATTAAGGGACCAAGAGGGCTGTATTGGGACCCGTGGTGACAGATTTGTGCCCATATGAAAACTCCCCTGAACCGCTTAGTCATGTCTGCGTGGCTCCGCCTCCAGGTCTCCCACCAGCTTTACAGCCTATTAGAGCCCCTCCAGAGTGCGGGAAGTGACTCCAAGGTGTTCTCCGTTTCCTCCCGGAGTCTCGCAAATCAAGCGTCGACATCAGAGGGGGTGCTTCACACGGGGGGCGTCGAGGCAGGTGATCAGAGGGAGAGAGAGACCGCTCGTCTGGAAGGACTCCGGACACACTACCACCTCCCCCCTCTGATAAAAAACAGAGGAGAGAAAACAGAGAGAGGCAGCCTTAATAAGTCACGTGTCAGAGAAAGAGAGGGAGAGAAAGAGGGTAACGGAGAGAGAGAGAGAGAGAACCATCTGTGTACAGGTGTCAGAGTATGTCTCTTTACAGTATGAGTGGTGGCTGTGTGGGTTTGACCTAAGAACCTCCCTCATCCCCTGTGTTGGTGCAACCTACTAGTTCACTCAGACCATGCACTATGTGTGCCCCCCCCCCAACATTGTAAGCATATTAACCTGTTTTAATTCATGGTAATCCTATTATTATGGTGCAAAACATGGCAGGTGTGAGGCGCCCACTTGTAAATGATGGTTTTATTATCATTACAGTTTTCCTTGACATGCTCGAATAACTCAAAAAGTCCTTAAGCAAAAATGCTAGAACTCTCTGAAACTACAGACCCACCACGATTCACCCATAGGTGGCGCTATAATAAGCAATTTAGTACACAATGCAGGCATTTCCACCCTGTTGTTGGATGAAAATGGATGAAACTTGTACATGTATTGTATGTCTTTCCTCATGGGGAACAAATTTGCCTCAAGAACACAATCTCTGCCATGATGGATTTTTCTGCTGGTCGCAAATTTGGCAAAACTTACCAAAGGTTTCTTCTCATAAATCTTAAGTTCGATCGGTCTGAAATTTGGCCTATGTGTGGTGCATGTCTCCATATAGGGCGTTAAAGGAGTAGTAAAGGGAAAAATCATGTTTAGCCCTGTTTTAAGGTTACTTATGATCATATACAGTGGTTCAGATCAAAAAGTTCACAAAACTAGCACTTTTGAGAAAGTCTGATAAATGCTCTACCACCGTTTAGGTCATACAATGGATGTGGGTGGGCACCGTGAAAAATCATTCAAAAACATGTTAAACTCTCGATTTCAAAGACAAGAAGTTGAAATTATCAACTTTCTCAAAAGTGCTAGTTTTGTCAACTTTTTGATCTGAACCATTGTATATGATCATAGGTAACCTTAAAACAGGGCTAAACATGATTTTTCCCTTTTCTACTCCTTTAAAAGCTAAGACATCCAATCCAAGATGTTGGGGGGAAACTGGCATTTTTGTAAAAAAAAAAATAAATAAATTGTCCACAAAATCCAAGTGCTTAACTTTTTACAACAGTGACCTAGGGACTGGGCTTAAAGAGAACACTTTAAATAAAAATTACAGCCATTTGACAATTTTGGCGGGAAGCTAATGCTAATATACTAATACTAATGCTAATACACTTTATTAAACTCATCTTCTCATGAACTCTTTACCCAATTCAGTCCTGGACCAAAAGTGGTAGAAATCAGCAGGTCCAAACTCCAGACCATGAGTAACTACACCACAACACTATGATGCAACCCTAGGTGGCGCTATAATAACTAATTTAGTACACAATGCTGGCATTTCCACAGTTTGATGAAAATTTATGAAACTCTGTACACTAATGCCTTTCCTCAAGGGGAACAAATTTGCCTCAAGAACCCCTAAGGTCTGCCATGATGCATTTTTCTACCGGTTGAAATTTGGCAAAACCATTATAACTTTTATTTTCTATTATATTACATTACATTATTTAGCATTTTATGCACTTTATAACAAAAACACAAGCACCAGTGATTCCCCTTCACCAAGAATAACCATTTCATGACCATTTTCTGCTAAATGTTCTCCCAGAGGGGAATGCCTCTAGACCACCCTAGTAGGGTCCCAAATCCATTACCTTTTGGGGCCCCTTAAACACCAGAGCTGGCCCTGCTCATGTCATCAGAGCTAAGAGCCCCTGCTGAGTTCTGACAAATTCCTTGAGCTCCTGGGTCCACAGATTCTAGAAATAAAGTCACTTTTCCACTGCATGAAAAAGGCACAACTCGACTCGCTTTTTTTGGGGGGGGGGTTCTGTTGGGCAAAATGTGAGTACAGGCGAGACGAGTGCCTTTTTGTACGTGGCTGTAAGCCAGCGCACCTATAGCGTTTGTCCGGTTATCACTCCCTCCCTCCCTCCAGACAATGTTGGCCTGCATCTCTCTGTTGGCACCACAAGAGGCAGTAGTCCCAGCACACCAAAATCAAGAAAGACACCAAAATCAACCCTCCGATATCCACTGCACAAGTAGAGTAGTGGTGAGAGCATTGGACTCCCACCCGGGAGACCAGGGTTCGAGACGCGGTGGGGATGACTTTATGTTATCCTCAGTGTAACTGCTTTAGCCACTGACCGCTACCATTAATGTTATGGAAGCTTCTGCTAGTTCTTGTGAGCTCATGAGCTAACTGGCTATCCCACTCTTATTGTGCTGGATTAGCATTGAAAGCATTGGAATTGATGTGTCCAGGCGACAAGACCTATCTTAATTTATCAGACATTATTTCATGTCATTTCAATTCACAGCTATTTCAGTGGCATGACTAGCTTCCGTCCTACCAGTCCTGAACAGAAACAAGCCAGCTACGTGCATAAGCCAGGCTGGACCTGGCCTGGTTTTGTATCACCTCCTTTGAGGTTTCAAGTGAGAGGATGTGAAAACACAGATTACGGATTGGTCAGGTGAAAACACTGCAGACTACTGATTGGTCAGGCAAATGACAAAGGAAACTAAGCCACTTGTAGACAACTGTATTGAAATTGATGAAATTGATGAAATTCACACAGGTCCTAGCTTGAATTTGAGATAGTTTGCCTTCAACTTGAAAAACTCTCTTGAGTTAAATAGGGAGAGTGCCAAAACATTTTGTAAAACAGTAAAATTCTAGCACCAACGGCATGCTGTAGTAGAGGTAACTCATTTATTGTCACAATACTGTAAATGTAATTGAGAGCTATTCAAGTGGAATGGTTTATATACACAATTAGAAACACATGCTGCCCAGGTCGCTGTCCCTAATGCTGGTTGATAGCGCATTGTGTTGCCTCTGGGTATGAAATGCGCTATACAAATAAAGCTTTGATTGATTGATTGATAAACTGTGCTAACGCTTCAGTGAAGAGATGTAAGGACTCCTTGCCATAGTAAATGTTATGATAACATTGTGGAATATTGTAATATCATTTGTATACCAGTTTCACTGTTTCACTCATGTTTACATAAGCAAAAACGTGGAAACCAAAGTGAAAAAAAAAAAGCGAGTGGAGCCAAGTTGAATGAGGTGGAAAAGTGTCATAAAGGGGATGAAGAAATCTAGATTAAAGATAGAATGCAAATCAGAGTGCAAATGACCATCTCTCTTTTTCTCTTTCTCTACCACCTTCTCATTTGTTTCAGATAGTTATGAACGACTCTGTCTCCTCCTCTCTTCTCCCCCCCCCCCCCCCCCCCCCACACATGCTAGCCCCACCCATTCGTTTGAAGCCCCGCCCTGTCCAGTCTGCCTGGGAGGGGGAGAGGGAGGGGCTCACAGACAGGAGAGAGTGAGGCCATTCACTTACTGCTTCAACGCCCTGCCCTGCCCTACTCCACTCACTCAGCCTCTCTATTTCTCCTTCTCTCTCTCTCTCTCTCTCTCTCTCTCTCTCTCTCTCTCTCACTCTCTACCTCTCTCATTCTCTGTCACACACATACTGGTTCTCTCCCTCCCTTACTCATTCCCTCTCCTCCCTCCCCACACTCACACACTCCCTCTCTCTCTCTCTCTCCCCTCTCTCTATCTATCTCCCTCTTCCCTCCCCACACTCTCTCTCTCCCTCTCTCTCTACCTCTCCCTCCCTATCACACACACACACACACGCACACAGGGAGTCTCTCTCTCTCATTCACCTCTCTCTCAGGGACGGGTCAACAGCTCAGACAGGAACCCAGTTCCACACCGGCAGTGCAGAGCGGAGCAGTGCAAGGTGCACACACCCACAGACTCCAGAACGCACACACACACACACACACACACACACACACACACACACACACACACACATACACACACACACACACACCACACACACACTGAGACTGGATGGTAGAACTTTGGACCAAACAACAGAAGAAGAACCCTAAGAACCCCCAAGAAGGAATTAACCTCCAGAAGAGCACCGAGGACTTTCAGAACAGATGGGATTATTACAAAATGACTTCCTGTAGGAGAGTGGTTAGAGCGTGAGAGACAAGAGAGGACACGAGGGGAGGCTGGTTGGACGTCTTCTCGCCCTGCTGTGTGGACCGCTGCTCAGTGATAGGCTACTACGGCTCTCCCCTGCCGCAGACCCCAGACGCCCTCTGGACCTCCCAGACTCCCCGGACCCCTCCTCCTGCTGACCTCCGATCCCCGCCAGGAGCCACCCAGCCGTGCAGCATGCCTACAGCTCGCGCACGGAGCGCCCTGGGAGTCTGACCCCCCCCTCCCCACCCCCCCACCATGTGCATATGGACATCCCCCGTGGCCGGCCTCCGTCCCGACCCACCTCCCGGCTCCTCCGCCCCCCCGCCGCCCTCCTCCTCCTCCGCTCCACTCCCCCCCCTGCCCGGCGCCGCCTCCCGGTGCATGGCCTGCCTGTCCCTGCTCCTCCTGCTCGCCCGGCCGGCGCTGGGGCTGTGCCCGGTGGCCGCCGCCCGCGACCCCCTCCAGGCGCTGGCCAGGGGGGTAGGGGGGAACTGCTCCTGGACCCTGGAGCGCCACACGCGCAGCTACAACCACCTGGAGGGCGACGTGCGCCTGAGGAGGCTCTACTCCGCCAACAAGTTCTTCCTCTGCATCGACAAGACGGGCAAAGTGGACGGAACGCGGAGGAAGAACTACGCAGACAGTGAGTACAGCGCTTTCTCTCCGTTACTCTCTCTTCCTGTTACTCTCTCTATCGCTCTCCCCGCGTGTTACTCTCTCTCTGTTACTTTCTCTCAATCTCTCTCAATCTCTCTCCTTCTGTTGCCCTCTCTCTCTCTCTCTCCGTTACTCTCTCTTTCTGTTACTCTCTCTATCGCTCTCCCCGTGTTACTCTCTCTCTCTGTTACTTTCTCTCAATCGCTCTCTATCCCTCTCCTTCTGTTGCTCTCTCTCTCTATCTCTCTGTTTCTCTCTCGGTTGTATGGCGAGTCCTGGGAGGGATTCCTGCTGCTGACACATTGTTTTCTTTATGGTTGGGGTGGAACTCTCTCTTATCTGAATACTTTTATAGTGGGTCCATCCAGGTTCGTCTAACACCCGCCTACAGCTGGCAAGCCGGCGGTCTGGCCTGGCCCGTGTGCCTCGCTCTGTGTGTTGTGGTGTTTGGCTCCCAAGGGGGGGGGGGGGGGGAGGCGTTGCTAGGAGGGCAGGGAATGCCCTGGGTGGAAGAAGTCGCTCAACCCCCCCCCCGCGCCCTGGGGAGTCCTGGGCCGATGTTT
This sequence comes from Borostomias antarcticus, assembly GCF_949987555.1. Lineage (NCBI taxonomy): Eukaryota > Metazoa > Chordata > Actinopteri > Stomiiformes > Stomiidae > Borostomias > Borostomias antarcticus. The sequence goes on along the minus strand of NC_140259.1, from coordinate 6,596,195 downwards.
ACAGGAAGCCGGGTTCGAGGACAAAACTCGCCGCATCAGTTGGCTGCGCTAGCCCAGGGGATGGGCCGCGTCGGGGGTGTGCTGAGAGTTGCCCTCGCGTAGCGGGATGGCAGATGGGATTTCGAACCCGTTCTTGTTTTCAGTTCGGTTCGCTCACTCGCAACTCTGGTTTATTACACCAGCAGGCAGATTGTCATGTCAGAATGAATCCAGAGCCCTTAGATTTCAAAATGTTTTCAATAGACAAGCCAGCACAGATTATGAAAGCGTGTGTGTGTGTGTTTCCCTACGTGCGTGTAATTGAGTGTGTGTGTGTGTGTGTGTGTGTGTGTGTGTGTGTGTGTGTGACAACTTCAAACCACACATACTGGCAGGTGCACGTTGCTGGTTTGCGCTGGCTGTGCGCTGGTTGCTTTACAGGGCAGTCATAGATCTGTGTGTGTGTGTGTGTTTCTTGTACACAGTTAAATCCTCAGATCCACCCATCAGCATGCGTCTCCCTGAGCTCCAACAGATCACAGTACCTGCTAGGACTGCACCTCACCTCCGTGTGTGTGTGTCTGTTTACGTAGTGTGTGTGTCTGCTGTCCCCAATTTCCTGATAAGAGACCTGGTAATTAATGGGACACCTGAGATGAGAGCGCAGGACTGGGCACGCACACACACACTACACACGCACACACACACACCCTCCACATGTCTGTCCTGTCTGTCAGGCAGCTGACCTGGTCAGCCTGCGTGTCTCTCTGGCCCAGAGCTGACCTCCTAGCTAGCCCGTTGCTGGACGGACCACAGTCGTCTACCCCTCTGACGGTCATGTTTATGTATTTGGTCGTTAATGCCTTATTACGCAGGAGGGTGACTCACAATTTTCCATGCTACTGCGGGCAGCAGCTGTGACGGCCCACCGGTCGACCAGTCAGCCAGCCAGCCAGCCAGTCAGCAAGCCAGTCAGTCAGTCAGCAATCCAGCCAGTCAGTCAGCCAGTCAGTCAGTCAGTCAGTCAGCCAGTCAGTCAGTCAGTCAGCCAGTCAGTCAGTCAGTCAGTCAGCCAGTCAGTCAGTCAGTCAGTCAGTCAGTCAGTCAGTCAGCCAGCCAGTCAGCAAGCCAGCCAGTAGACCAGCCAGCCATTCTGTGAGTTAGCCACTCAGCCAGTGATCTAGTCATCCAGTCAGTCAGTCAGTCAGTCAGTCAGTCAGTCAGTCAGTCAGTCAACTAGCCAATCAGTCAGTCAGTCAGTCAGTCAGTCAGTCAGTCAGTCAGTCAGTCAGTCAGTCAGTCAGTCAGTCAACTAGCCAACCAATCAGTCAGTCAGTCAGTCAGTCAGTCAGTCAACTAGCCAACCAATCAGTCAGTCGGTCAGTCAGTCAACTAGCCAACCAATCAGTCAGTCAGTCAGTCAGTCAGTCAGTCAGTCAGTCAGTCGACTAGCCAACCAATCAGTCAATCAGTCAGTCAGTCAGTCAGTCAGTCAGTCAGTCAGTCAGTCAGTCAGTCAGTCAGTCAGTCAGTCAACTAGCCAACCAATCAGTCAGTCAGTCAGTCAGTCAGTCAGTCAGTCAGTCAGTCAACTAGCCAACCAATTAGTCAGTCAGTCAGTCAGTCAGTCAGTCAGTCAGTCAGTCAGACATGCGGTCAGTCAGTCAGTCAGTCAGTCAGTCAGTCAGTCAGTCAGTCAGTCAGTCAGACATGCGGTCAGTCAGTAAGCCAGTCAGTCAGTCAGCTGGCTAGCCAGCCAGTCAACCAATCAGTCACTCAGCCAGTCAGCTTGCTAGCCAGTCAGTCAACCAATCAGTCACTCAGCGAGTCAGCTGGCTAGCCATTCAGTCAATCAGCGGGGTTCCTCAAGTAAGGCAGTCAGTCAGAGAGTATGCAGTCTCTCATCAATGCAGAGGAGAGTTGGGAAAACCACTCACCTTCTGCAACCTTTTAATACTGCACACTCCTCCCATTTATTATAAATACACAATGAGTTGAATTATAGCTCAGCAGGAGATTTCTGTTTTCTCACCAAACAGGGATTTGGTGTTTCATGTCTAACAGCGATGGCAGCTCCTGTCAGACAATATTGTAAAATGTTTGAAAGACACCTGGATCTGACACGTTTGTAATTCACTTTTGGAATATTAGCACTTTGGAATATTAACAGATTGAAACTGATACTAAAGCCTTTAGTTTAAAACATTTTTTTTTTTAAAGTTTCCTCAGTCCCTGGAGAGAATAGAGTTAGTAGAGCATCTGGGGTGAGGAATTGGTGCCTTTCCGCGGTCTTGTCAGAAGAGTTTAGAGGCTTGTACGGGGCGGCCCGCCGTGAAAAAGTGCAGCCGCCAAAGCGTCATGTTCTCATAGTCCTTACCTCCATCCTCTCATTTCCTTCACTGGAAAGAAAGGTTCTCTATTGACACACGCACGCGGCGAGGGCGTGACTCTTTACCTGCACCCAGGCAACAACAGCACACTGCCAAACCAGCGGTCATCTTGTGTTTGCCCTGAAATTAGGAAAGTGGGTCTTGTGGTCAGTCTGTGGTCGTAGTTGACCGAGAGAGGACCTGCTCCGGCCTGTTCTGTCCTGATCTCTGGTCAGGTTGCTGCTTGTGTGACTCTAGTCACACGATTCAATTAGACTGAAAAGCTCTTGACCTAGAGTATTCCTTGATACCGATCCGCTGTGGGGGCCATAGATTAAAGAGGAGAGGCTGGGAGGAAGTGATGTATATTTAATGAGAGTCCACTGACACAGATACCGTACCAGGGTGCCATGTCGTGGGCACTGTCCCGCTGCAGACACACAGAAACACAAGCAAAGCAGACATGTACAGGAGAGCAAAAGGATTGTCCAAAACGTTCTGATCAGTGGAAGAGTCTCTAAAAATGTTGAGCGAAATTGCTGTTCTGAGTGAGAATCAAAAGCAGAAACACTCGATCATTGAAAGGAAACCACCAGCGATGGCACTCAAATATGGTCAGAAACACTGGTACTAGCTAGAGTAGAGGGATCCTAGGCTTTGATTATAGAAAACCAGATTTAGTCCTGGAAAACCGGCAAACCAGATTCAGTTCTGACAATTTAGATAGCATGTTCGCTAATTGTGATTAGCATTCACGCTAACTTTGATGAGAAAAATAATGATTAACAGTAATACTGTATAAAATACTTAAATGGCATAGGGAAACAAAGAGATTTTATACTGTAGATCTTCTATATATCTAGATCTACTCACACAATATATACAGTATGTTGTGTATATAGATATGTATGCTTAAAAAGTGATTGGTGATGAGATGCATATGTATGGTGTGAGGGTATGGTGATAAGTGTATAAATGTAAGTCTGTTTATATTATATCTGTGTTCATGTGAAGCAATGTCAACAAATTTCCTGCGAAGAACGTAATCTAATCTACAATCTAATTTAAACCAGGCCAGGTCCAGCCTGGTTTATGGCTGATGGGCGTACATACAGCTCTTCTTTTGATATGGACAAATGTCATTGCCTGCCCTATGCCCCATATGTTAAGCAATTAGACCTTACTTCCTGTTTACATGGTGTTGCATTGAGGATGAGTGGTGGCCATGTTGAATTGTGGCCATTCACCCTTATGGAGTATGCATATTAAGTAGAAGTCAAAGGGATGATGCGTTAATGCGGCGTTGCTTTGACGTTGAGTGGTGGCCATAATTTGTGCCCGTTGGAATTTAGGGAACATGCATATTAAAGGAGTAGTAAAGGGAAAATGCATGTTTAGCCCTGTTTTAAGGTTACTTATGATCATATACAATGGTTCAGATCAAAACGTTGACAAAGCTAGCATTTTCGAGAAAGTTGATAATTGCTCTACCACCGTTTTGGTCATACAATGGATGTGGATGGGCATCTTGACAAATCATTCTGAAACATGTTAAACTCGATTTCCCTTTACTACTCCTTTAAGTAGAATGTCAAAAGAATGATGCCCTACCCCCTTACCCCTCTCTAGCCCTCCCTACTCTCCCTACCCCGCCCTGCTATTTTTGACCACTTGGAGCCTATATCTATGTCTTCTCTATCTGATGTAGTTCCTCTCATCTGCTCAAAGTTGTTTTTGACACAGTTGGTTCATGTATTCTTGTTTTGATAAACACCTGTCTCATACTGTATCAGGATGTATTCCAGTTGTTTTCAAGCATGCTGTAGTCCAGCCTCTCATCAAGAAGCCAAATCTAGATCCTTCAGTTCTCAATAATTTTAGGCCTATCTCCAAACTGCCTTTTCTGTCTAAAGTGCTGGAGAAATGTGTTCTTATTCAGTTGCAGTCATTTTTAGACAACAATGGTATTTGTGAAAGTACTGAAACTGCTCTTTTAAGAGCATTCAATGATCTGACTCCGTTATTTTAGTTCTGACTCCGTTACTTTTGGATTTGACCGCCACTTTTGACACCGTGGATCATGGGACCCTTTTATCTCGTCTGGAACAGTGTGTAGGGATTAAAGGTGCTGCTGATTCGGTCGTACCTGTCAGACGGGAGTTTCTCTGTCCATTTCGGGGATCACTCCTCAGATACGGACCCTCTCACCTGTAGGGTTGAGCGATATCAACACTTTGAAACCGTTAAAAGGTCCCCCCCAAAAAACCTGGTACTCAGTATTACCGATTACCATGTCATTTTTAATGTTCAATTTATTTATTTAAAAGGGACAGCGTACAGTTAAAACATATACATTACGCATAGGCTACTATGACAACATATGATGCACTGTACCAGATTCTAGCTTCAAGCTAATTTGCATCTCAATCAATCAATCAATCAAAGCTTTATTTGTATAGCGCATTTCATTTCCGCAAATGGGTTCTGTCCTATTTTGGAGGGAAGGGAACAGGTGGTAGATGTGAATGGTACCTGGTCCTCCCCTCTACCAGTGAACTGTGGGGTCCCTCAGGGAAGCATTTTGGGGCCTTTATTCTTTCTGGTGTACGTGAACGATATGAAATCGGCATGCAACTGCAATTTGTTCCTGTTTGCAGATGACTCGGCTCTCCTGTTCTCACACCGGGACAAATTGCAGGTTGAAAACATCCTCAGTGCCGAACTAGAGAAAATTGGCACCTGGCTATCTAATAATAAACTATCTTTACACCCCGGCAAAACAGAATAAATTCTGTTTGGGTCAAATGTCAATCTTAAAAAATCTCCTGTCTTCTCAATTAGTGTGGGTGCAAACAAAATCACAAATAAAGATGAGGTCACGTACTTGGGGTGCATCCTGGACAACAAACTCTCTGGTGGGAAAATGGCTCTCAAGGTCATTTTCAAAGTCAATCAAAGAACTAAATTCCTGGCTAGAATATCTTTATTCATCAACAGAAATGCAATGAAAGTGCTAGCAGGTGCACTTGTACAGTACCATTGTGATTACGCCTGTACCTCTTGGTCCTCAAATACCACCAAAGCACTTAAAATCAAACTCAAACCAGACCTCCCAGAATAAATTAGTCTGGTTTCTCCACAATCTCCACCCCATGACTCATCTCCTCCCTTCATTAGTTTTGGATGGCTCAGGGTAGAAGATCGAGTCTTGCACATTAAAATGTGCATGGTGCGCAAGATTAAAAACAGGGCAGTACCAAACTACCTTTTGGGCTACTTCTCCAATGTTAACGATGTTCACAGGTACTCCACTAGGGGGAGCTCCACTGACTTGGTCCCCATAAAATTCAGAACCAATATGGCGAAAAATTCCTTTTTATACTCTACCGCTGTTCAATGGAATGCTCTACCATCAGCATTCAAATCAATTGATTCCTTGACTAATTTTAAAAATGCTTTAAAAAATGGTTTTACACTCAATGGTCTTAGACTTACTGTTTATAGCTGCCCCCATTCATGTATATTCATTTACATTAATTTATATTGCTATCTGTTCTTGTGTGTGAAAGTATGTATTGTTTTTATGTTTACACACATGCATACATTAACACACATTTCCATGTACTGACCGCATATATGCACTTTTGGGACCACAATGGAAACAAGCTCTTGAGCTTTTTTGTGCCTGTCCTATTGACAGATGTGTACATGTATCATTTTACTCTGTATACTTTTACTCTGATCAATAAAAAATGTAATCAATCAATCAATCAAATGCAGAGACTCACATGATGAGTAGCCGACACTCGCATGAGTAGCCTAATGTTACGCCGCAATATGGCAAGCCCAGAGGGGATATAGGCCTACATACTGTAAGCATTCTCATTTAAAACAAGTCACTGGCATCTCGGGCTGACTTCGATTGCTTAACGGTCAATTGTTTGGTCGAAATATCTCATCCGACCAAGATTCTATTGGTTGAGCAAATGCAAAGCTTAGCCTATACTTTGTTAGACAAAAAAATACAAAGACACTGAACATTTTACAGCAGCAGTAACCTCTCCGGTGAATTTATATGCAAAAACACAGAAAAGTGGAGTTTTGCATTTGCTGTCCCCTTTAATACTATATTTCAGACAAATGTATGCAAGCACGCCACTAACCAACTATTTAAACGTGTTTCATTAGCCTCTGTAAAGTGAGGAGAGTTAAGGTGCAAGTGTTTTTTGAGCTAAGATGCACCTTTTTGGTACTTTTAATGGGGGTTTTAATGCACTCAGTTTGGGTAAGGGGGGGAGCATCCTTTTGATTTTGTTGTGTTTTTGTAGTGTACATGCTACTTTTTTTTCTTTTCTTTTTCTAAAAACTTACTCTTTTACTCATTTTAGCCAACGTCTGCTGCTGAGATGATAATAATAATAATAATAAGGTAGGTGAACTCAAGTTCAAATGTGTTGTTTTATGTTGACTGTAATTGCCGAATTTACTGAAAAATCGAAGTTGCTGTTCGCAAATTATTTACGTTATCTAGTTTATCTAATTTGCGACCGCTGTAATGTTACTGAAACATGCTAGTAATGTGACATTAACTAACATTAATGCGCTAGCTAGTCAACGTTAACTAACTTGAGAGAGTCATGAGGTGACTTGGAGAGCTAGGTTGTTAGCTAATGTGTTTGGCTGGCTAGCTAACGTTAGTTTGTCATGAGGGCTGGATAGCCTCACCAATCTAGCTACTTGTCAGGTAACAAACCATTCCTTAACAGTTATTCTATACCCTATCGAACAAAAAATTGTTTTGTCTGGTACAAATGGCTGTAGATTTCGCAGTCGACCAACCACTGTGGTCGGGTCCACCAACCACTGTGGCCTAATATAGGTAGCTATTTTGTACTGATTTATTTCGACTTTTTCGGCATCTGTCTACATAGGTAGGCTATAGGAGATTTGCATGACTGCCTGCAAAACTGTACACAGAGGGCTCAATGGATATTTTGTAAATAAACAGAATTGTAAGCATACATTTTTATCATACTATTCTCTGCTGTGTAGTGTTGATGATATTGATTGAAATGCAAGACCCTTTTCTTTGGATGTGTGCATTTGTGCTGTGAGACTGTTAAATGAAAACTTCAGAACCACCGCTGTGGACATGATCTGCGCTTCGCAGGCATACACGATTTGCTCCAACGTGCCCCCCAAAAATTGCGGCATGCAAAAGTGTGCCCCCCATGCTTAGCTCTGTGGCCCACTTGTGCCACCCCAGTCAAAAAGGTCTGGAAACCGTGCCTTATCATTAACTGGCCGGATCAACCTAATCAACATGAATGTTCATTCCTAAAAAACACATTTATATGGGATGGTAAGGCCCCCCCGTATTTGCAGGACTTTCTTTTACAAAGGCCGAAACGGTTAGGAGGAAAATCAATGGCTAATTTTCTTTAATGTGGGTTAATAGTGGTACAGATGTAGAAGCTCCAGCTTTGGTTAAATTTGAATCTTTTAAAATGCAACTTGTTCGTTGGTCAGGGATCCTTTACCTCTTAACTATGATTCTTTCGAAAACCCTGTAGTTGCCAATACTTTGAAGATCTGGGTACAATTTTGGAAGCACTTTGGGTTACAGAGTGCATTGTTAGAGGCTCCTATTCTTGCAAATAATCTTTTCACGCCCTCCAAGTCAGATTTCGCCTTTCGGGCCCGCCATTGGAATGGGATTAGACTTGTTAATTGATATTGTTGATCTATACAGTATGTGAACAAGGTGTTTGCTTCGTTTGAGCAATTGTCAGAGAAATATGCACTGCCTCGTTCCCATTTTTCCAATACCTACAGATTAGACACTTTGTACAAAGGGGCTACCATCCCTTCCCTGAGCAACCACAAAGCACACCATTAGTCTCCTGGGATTTGACGCTATAAATGGGGAAATTGACGCTATAAACCCACAGTCTCTGAATAACTTACAGTAAGAACACTTTCGGAACAAGACCTAGGCCTGTCTTTTGCAGATAGTTCATTCCTCTTCTCCCTGTGCTAGGCACCGTCTGATACAGTTCAAGATAGTTCATCATCTTCATTTCAACAACAAGAAATTGGCAAGGATAAATCCCGATACTGATCCCAAATGTGATCAAGGTAAGGCAGCCACTGCAACTTGGTTACACATCTTTTGGCTGTGCTCGAACCTTCAACTATTTTGGGGTCTCTTTGGGGTGATGCCTGAAGGCACAGCATGGTCAGCTGGGATGCATGTTGTGATCGCCTTTACTACTCTGCTAGCTCGGCGCCTTATTCTCCTTAGCTGGAAGAGACCGCTGCCACCATCTCATACCCGATGGCCTAAAGAGATCATGTTCTACTTGAAGCTTGAAAAGATCAAATTCACACTGAGGGGAGTTGCGGATAAATTTGAAGGAGTATGGAGGCATTTTCTTTCATTCTATGACAACTTAACCCAAATAACGGACTGGGAGGATTCATAATTCCTTTAGCATAGGACAGTGTTGAAGTACTTAGTACCAAGGAATGTACATTACTTGTTTATTTATTTATTTTGGTCTTTTTGTGTACAGTATGTATCGTGCTTACTCAATATTGTATACTGACGTTTATTTAAATATGGTTGTGTCTGTCAAGGCTATGTTCGGTTGGGGGGAGGGCAGAGGAAAGGGAGTTATGTTGGAATTATTTCAAATGTTGATTCTGTGAATTATATGCAAAATTCCAATAAATAGAAGTTGAAAAAAGAAAGAAACTGTAGCATAATCCTTTAGACGGTTTTGCTGACTACACCGTCCAGATTTTATAGCACCTAGTATACCGAAATACCGGAAAACCACCCAACCCTAGTCACCTGTGGTGTCCCCCAAGGCTCCATTTTGGGCCCAATTCTATTTTCTTTATATATGCTGCCCTTGGGGTCCATTCTCCGAAAGCGCAATGTTTTCTTCCAGTTATGCTGATGATGTATAGATCTATCTAGCTCTAAAAGTGAAATTAAAGTCTCTGCAGCCTCTACTACACTGTCTCAAGGACATACAAACCTGGATGGACCTGAATTTCCTCAACTTACAACAACAAGACGGAGGTCATAATGTTTGGACATTCTGCTCTCTTGGATGACTCTATTGGTGCTCTGGCCCCCCTAGCCTCCAAAAATGCTTCTTCTATAAAAAGCCTTGGTTTTCACAGAGCTTTCAAGTTTAAAAAACAGATTAGCTCTGTGGTGAAAGCCACCTTTTTTCAGTTAAGGCTCATAGCCAAGGTCAAGGCCTATCTCCCTCCTAAAAACTTGGAGAGGGTTGTTCATGCTTTTATTACCTCTAGACTTGACTATTGCAACTCTTTGCATGTACGGTAGGTCTAGACAGGGCCATCGGGGAGATATGTCCCAGGCCCTGTGCGAAGTAGGTATTGCAAGGCCTTTATGCACTATGCACGCACATCTTTTTTTTTTCCACAGGCACAGTCCAAAATGGATGCAACATCATTTTCAATTGCAAGAATAGCAAATTCACAAAGTCTCTCCTGGGACATGGTAGTCTGCAAGTAATTCTTTATAAGTTTCAACTTAGAAACTGTAGTCCACAGATGCAACTGTGACAGGGATGGTCAACAAAATTCTAAGAGCAATTTCACGATTGAGGAAGGTTCCATCAATCTTTTTAAGAAAGCAGTGTTTCCAGTGATGTCTTGGTTCCCTCGGGCACCATTGCGTGCATGACGAGCAGTTTGGAAGCCATTTTCCTTCGATTTGGTAGTTTTCTGTTACATAAAGCACCACTGAACTGTCTGGTTTCATTATTTTTAGGATAACTAAATCCAGGTTTTATCTTTTATCTTTATCTTTTATCTTTATCTTTAATAATGATCAAATCTCTAACTTTAGAGTCATAGCCATATTTACTGGCCAATAACCAGGATAATCATACAGGGCATCTCACACCATAAGCTTATCTTGCCTTCCATCACCTGCTGTGTCTGTGCCCATGTCCGTTTCACTCTCAGACCCATCTTCTGCTACGTCACCTGGGGACAGCCCTGATGCTACCCTTCTCCACCTCCGAATTATCATCTTCCCCTGAGGTCCCTACAATCTGGGCTGCAACAGCCACCTGGGCATGGGGGTGTCGTAGCTGTTCCAACTGGCAGCGAGAGGCTGCCGCCTCACTGGTTTTTGTGAGAAATTCATCAAACCCTGAACTCTTCCTTCCTTTTAGTTTTGTCCTTTTTCAGCCCCCCGACTCAAAATTTCTCCCATGGTCTCGTTCCCTCGGCATTTGAACTTTTGAAGCGCACCACCATGCACAAAAGTCCAACCGTGGCCAAAATTGACGTATCGTGATAAGGTCACGATAAGTATAGTAAAAAACAATTCTACAAATCTCATCACGTAGTCTACCAGTATGCTAGATTTTAGGTCTATGATTGACTAGAAATGAATATCTTCATCACATGTGTAACAAATTTCTTGAAGCAAAAAATAAAAAATAAAAATCCCTACCTGATGGGAGGCCCTCTTAAGCGCGAGGCCCTGTGCGACCGCCCGTTTCGCCCCCACTAGTGGCGACCCTGGGTCTAGACCAGTCCTCACTCCTGTGTTTGCAGCTAGTGCAGAATGCTGCTGCTCACCTTCTGACTAGAAAACAAAAGCACGACCACATCACACCTACGCTATCTTCCCTGCACTGGCTTCCTGTCCGCTTCAGGATCGATTTTACAATTTTCTTACTTGTTTTTAAGGTTTTGAACGGCCTAGCTCCTCTGTATCTAGCTGAACTCCTGCACGTCCATAGCCCAGCTAGAGCACTCAGGTCAAGCCATCAGCTGCGCCTGGATGTCCCTAAATCCAGGCTCAAAATCAGAGGTGACCGAGCTTTTGTAGTTGCTGGCCCCCAAGCTGTGGAATAGTCTACCGCTGCATACAGTATTAGAACTGCCCAGACCTTGGATGCCTTTAAGTCTCTCCTGAAAACTCTTATCTAAAAAAGTTATCTGCTATTTATTATATTGTATTTATTGTTTTAGTGCCTTTTAGCCCACTGTACAGCACTTTGCTCAACCACGGTTGTTTTTAAATGTGCTTTATAAATAAAGTTTGACTTGACTACTCCTCCCTACCCCTCTCTAACCCTCCCTACCCCCCCTACCCCTCATTACCCCCTGTCCCTCCCTACCGCTCCCCACCCCTCCCTACTCCTCCCCACCCCTCCCTACCCCCCTGTCCCTCCCTACCCCCATACCACTCCCTACCTCCTGACCATCCCTACCACCCTACCACTCCATACCCCCCTACCACTCCCTACCCCCTGACCCTCCCTATCACTCCGTACCCCCCTACCACTCCCTACCCCCTTACCACTCCCTACCACTCCCAACACCGCCCTTTCCCTCCATACCCTTTCCTACCCCTCCCTTTCCTCACCCGTGCCCCACTCAGTTTTTCCAGCCCCTGCTTCCAACCTCTCAGGTGCACAAACATTCAGGGTTAGTCTGTGGCCTGCTGCTAATTGAGCTTGGAAAATACCTGTATCAGTCCCAGTGGAGCAGAGCATGGAACAGCTGAGAGAGAAGGAGAAACAGAGAGAGAGAGAGAGAGAATAGGGAAAGAAAGAGAGGCAGAGAGAGAGAGAATGAGAGAGAGAGAGTGGGTGAGAGAGGCAGAGAGAGTGAGGAGGTCTTTATATAGAGTACTTGTACCATGTCATTGAGGACTGTAATATCATTCCCATATCAGTCGTCAATGTTCCTGGATTCCATTGAAATCTAAAACTCATTGTAATCACTGTGTCTGACGGCGTATTGAAATGCCACACTGTCTCCACACGCAGACAGGATACAGAGGAGGATGGGCACGGTATCAGTTGCATAATTCTGCAAATCATTTCCCCCAAGCTCCGACCGAGACGGCGTAGCTTCCTGTTCCGTCCTGCTGCTTTTGAGCACACAGCTCAGGTATCTATTCCTGAAAGTTGTTATTGTGGTAGCCAGGTTCTAATCCGCATGGCTGTTCTGTATTTGTCAGTCAAATCAGCCCGATAGGCCGTTCACGAGGCAGAGTACAGTTCCTAGTACCAACCAAACCTCACTGTCACCAAGCCCACTGCTAAAAATAACCCGCCGAAATAATAATGAAGCGTGAAGGCGTTCCGAGTGATCAGGGCTCAAAGCTGTTTTCCTCCGAGGCCTCCGAGGTTACGGCCGTCACGATCACAGGGAGCGAACCCACGGGTCCGAGTGTGTACTGGAGCTCCCGCGGGAGGGGCACGCATCGGGCCCCCCCCGCGGTTCACAAGTCCCACCTCGTTAATTGGCCAAGGCACGGCCCCGGCCCCCCTCCCGCTGAAAACGCCGGCCAATCGCGATGCAGGGAGAGCAGGATCAAGGTAACCTCGGGTCCGGCTCCAAACGCACTTTTGGACGGCCGTGCTGCTCGGCCAAATTTGTTTTCTTTTGCTACCCCCACCCCCCCCTCCCCTTTCTACACGTCTCATGTCTCAAGTCTTATGAAATATAACTGGCAGGCGTGCCAGGGTATGAGCCAGCTCCGCGCCTCGAGCTCAAAAGGAGTCTCTGTTGAGGCTCTGGGTGTGTGTGGGGCGGCGGGCGACGGCTTCAAATGGCTGTACGGCTTCCAGGCGATGACTCGGAGCTCACCCTGAGGATGGCAGGTCACAGTAGAATCAGGGTTTTGGCGGTAAAACTCGCACGCACAAACACACTCCTAGCTCTGCAACATTTCGCCGTTTGATGTCGGTTTTCCCTCGCTGAGTTCAGCACGTTGGACTCGGACCAGACCTAACGGGAAGAACACCCTCTGCCCAGCCGGAGTAGAAGATGCTGTGGAAATGATTCGCACCTGGTGCGGAGAGAGAGGGGAAACTGTCACTCAGCAGGCCGGGGAGAGAGTACCTGACTTGGACCCGCTTTCGGGGCTGGACTTCCGTGAAAACCAGGCAGTCAGCATTCTGACACCGGTGTACGGTATAGTTCTGGTTCTGCTCGGCGCAGCGATGTCGGAGCCAGACGTCCACCTGCCCTTAGCAGACGTTACCCCACCGGCCCGGCATTCTGCCCCGCCCGGCGGTTCTTGAGGCGTGAGAAAAGCTCTGATGTTCTGAGGTTCTATCCTGCTCTGATCGTTAGGACCCCGCCCACATGACTCACTCACAGAGCCAGAGCAGGGGTGGACAACACCTGGAAGACGCACACACACACACACACCCACGCGCACACGCGTGCATGCACACACACATGCACTCACACACACGCACACGCATGCACACACACGGACGTATACATATGCACACACATGCATGCACACACACACACGCAGAGAGTGAGAGAGAGGAAAAGACAGAGGATGGATTTGGAGAGAGAGAGAGAGATGTCTTGTCTGGGCCTGGACTGTGTTCTACTCAGTCTTGGTGGAGGATGGTGGTTCAGGTAGGGGGTCTGAAGGTGGTCCATCCTTCCCCTCGTTAGGGCCCCTGCTGGGCTTCCTCTGCCTGCGGGGCCTGTGACTGCGGGGCCAGGGGACTTCGTAGAGGACAGGCTGCCAGCGGGAGGGGAAATCCCACGGATCCCTCCAAGAGAGGACAGAACGCTACGGAGCCGGTAAACAATGAGAATCGACCCCTTGCCAGCTGTTCCTGGCACGGACGGGCGGAGAGTTAAATTAAAACACACGCACATACAGGAACCTTCAGGGCAGATGAGTGACTGTGGTGCTCTAATGAGCCCCGGCTGTCAACCCTCTGACACCACAGGCTGAGAACATGAATGGAGCTCAGAAAAGAAGCAATTAGCCGCTAACAGCCAGCCGTAGTCCATGTTAGCCCAGCCCAGGTCCTAGATCCAACACAGCCCAGCCCAGGTCCTAGATCCAGCTCAGCCCAGCCCAGGTCCTAGATCCAGCCCAGCCCAGGTCCTAGATCCAGCTCAGCCCAGCCCAGGTCCTAGATCCAGCTCAGCCCAGGTCCTAGATCCAGCCCAGCCCAGGTCCTAGATCCAGCCCAGCCCAGGTCCTAGATCCAGCCCAGCCCAGGTCCTAGATCCAGCTCAGCCCAGGTCCTAGATCCAGCCCAGCCCAGGTCCTAGATCCAGCTCAGCCCAGGTCCTAGATCCAGCCCAGCCCAGGTCCTAGATCCAGCTCAGCCCAGCCCGGCTCCTCCCCTCCCAGCTCTTTATTGGGTTAAGCAGCAGGTTAATAGTCTGCCTCTGGCTCCAGCTGTTCACACCAGGGCACTCAGCACAGCCTGGGGACAAGAACCTGGACATGAGAACCTGGTCACGAGAACCTGAACATGAGAACTTGGTCATGCGAACCTGGTCACGAGAACATGGTCACGAGAACCTGAACATGAGAACCTGGTCATGCGAACCTGGACATGAGAACCTGGTCATAAGAACCTGGACATGAGAACCTGGTCATAGGAACCTGGTCATGAGATCCTGGTCATGAAAACCTGGACATGAAACCTGGCAATGAGAATCTGGAGATGAGAACCTGGCAATGAGAACCTTGACATGAGCACGACATGAGAATCTGACGATGAGAACCTGGACATGAGCACCTTGACATGAGAACCTGATGATGAGAACCTGGACATGAGAACCCACATGTTCCGTCAGTTCATCATGGAGGGTGGAGGAGAGAACACTGTGGCGTCACTCGTCACTTTATAGTCCGAGTGACGAGCCAAGGAACCGGTCACCGCTGCGGCTGTGGGAGTCTCCTGATGAACGTTCTCTGGTGAACCGTTCTGTTTCTAGAGAGTTCTAAAGACGAACAGAGTGCGGACAGTTAAACTTCTCTGGATGGGAAGCTTGATACATGGGAGATACTGTGACAGCCAGGGCTGTCTGGAGCCAGGGTAAATAACCATTAGGCCTGATCATTCCTCCCAGACAGAGGAGGCCAATGCATGCCCTCTCGATTTACTGTAGCCTGTGTGTGTGTGTGTATTTCTGATTTACTGTAGCCTGTGTGTGTGTATTTCTGTTCTCTGCATGATTTAGCGTCCCTATGCACAGTCATAATGGCTTGTAGTATTTTAGAATAGACATCACTGTCACACGCAGACACACGCATACACACACCCGGCGCCAAGCAATAACTTTTTAGAGGGCATTGGAACTCAGATTTTCCCAAGCGAGAGATCATTAGCTTAGGTATTTTTATTATATGATTGTTTCTGAAAGATATAAAATGTGTAATAATTAATTAAGCTGGGAACCTCCTTCCCATCACTCTCTCCCCTCCTCTCCCCCTCTCCTCTTCTCTCCCTGCTCCTCTAACCTCCTCTCCTGCCCCCCCCCCCCCAGCCTCCCTCCAACACATTCACACATAGACAGGCTTGGAGTCTGGAGGACAGATAGCGAGAGAGAGAGAGAGAGAGAGAGAGAGAGAGAGAGAGAGGCACAGGGGCAGACAGAGATTTTAATGGTCTTGACGTTGTCTATTAACGGATCTGATGCCCTAGCCCTCACCCTTCCTGTGAATTGCCCATAAAAGTAGGTGACGCGTGTACAGGTATGCGTGTGTGTTTGTGTGTATGTGTGTGTGCACGCATACTGTATCTGTGTACGTGTGTGTGTGTGCGTATGTGTGTGTGTGTATAATGACTCAGTCAGGTGATCTGACTGAACACAGATATCTCTAGTTCAGATGTTAGTTATCTCTGCAGCAGGGCCAGTATCTCTGAGTGACTCACTCTAGGGGAGAGGGCTGGACTGTTGTGTACTCTGTTCTGTATATTGGAGTATTAGTACACATATTTATACAGACTGTATTTTCGTATGTATGTATGCATGTATGTATTGTGGCGAACTAGGTTCGCTAGCTAGCCAGGATAGCTAGCGGACTGCACTGTAGCTAAAAAACATATCCCAGCAGGCAGTTCGGCCTATGTTCCAGGCCAGAAATATGAATCTAAAAAAGCAGTTACGAACGTTATATTTTGAATGGTTGGATGTGTTATGTGAATGAAATTTCAGTCTCACCAATGTGTTACCCCCACCATTTGTTCTTTTCTGTTTTCCTACAACTTCTGTGGAACTTCTTTTTAGTCCATTCCCATAGAATCAGTCTGTTAAAACCACCATTTGCCCTGTGTGACCTCACTCCCCTGTACCGGTTGTCCCTGGATGACGTCACTTTCTCTACCATGATTATAAGACGACCCACACTGTTCCATTCCGACCATCCCGAGCTGGGAAACACTTCCTGTTCTAGAATCCGGTTTGCAAATCGTAACCCAGAATAAAACTATCGTCTTTGTTTAAAACCACGAAGCCTCTTAACAGCAGGCCACAGACTCAGCCATCTTGTTGGTACGTGCCTCCGTACACTCTGATACTGTTCTTCTACATAGGAAAAGATTGCTTTGAGTTCTTCAGTACGTTTAGCAGAGGATGACAAATGACTGAATGTTTTGTTGACTATAGACTCAATGTTTCAATCAAAGCTTAGCTTATCCTCTGGGATATATTTTACAAGTATGAGACACACTACAAAGTTTTTGGTTGAATATATTTGTGGGCTTTCTCTCATCTTTTGTCTTGCCTCAACCCACCCGATACAGCATGAATCAGCCAATTTATGCGAGAAAAATCTATGTAGCCTAATTAAGCTGATGAGAATCGCACAACAATGCATCTGCTAGCAGGTCAGATTCATATCGTTGATACGAAATGCATAGAGGCGCGTGGGCGGCGAGCATTGAGCAATTCCCCTGTTTGCTACTTTTTCAAACTTTCTGCCAGTAGGCGCAAACACAGGCAATGGAGAGGGTCAGGGGAGTTTTGCGGTCCTGAATTATGAGAAACGGTAAGATGATAAACTATCCACGAAGATGTCAACATCAATAATAACCAATGCTAAGCCAGCTAAATGTTACTGTTAGCTAACATGAACCGAATTATTTACCTCAGTTAACACTAGCTAGACAACAAGCTAGCTATTCTACACAGTAGCTCGCATTAGCTAGCTGCTAGTTAGTTGCACTATTATGTGCACAATCATATGCCCCTAAAATGTTTCCGTTTATTTCTGAAAGATGGACGAGTTTGTGAAGTAAAAACTTCTGAGTTTGTCCTTGCTTTTGAAGGTAATGTAAGTTAACATTAGATCAGTTTAAAACAAATGAATGAAATATCAATGAGTAGCCTAAATAAATGAATGCCTAAAACAAATGCTGTGTAGCTAGCTACATACTTGTTTGATTTCAATATAGAAAAAAAAATACTGTTAGTGATTGCGGTGAAATAGAGGATCTGTCCATGTATCTTTTATTGGTGAGTGCTACCATGCATCTTTGATGTCCTTTTTGATGTTCACAATTTTGGTTAACCACAACAAAGTCTATTTTTTGAGGAAGGCGCATCCATTTCTATTGCAACAAAATACTGTTAGTATTGGTAACAAATAAAGGTAATGTTGTATGTTGCAGCTGAGAAGATTCACGAAGACCGCTTCTTTCTCTTGGATGGAGACAGCTCGACTTCCCTGATATCTCTCCTTGGGCCACGGGTGGAATTTCGTCACTTAAAAAAGTTGCTAGAGGTACACTAGAGTAGTTCTAGACAAAATGGGTTGTGCTCTGAATGTCATATATATATATATATATATATATATATATATATATAGCACTTAATATGGTTTTCTTATTTTTTTTCAGATTGCAACTAACACAGTGGAGTACCTGTCCAGAGCAACAATAGAGCACCCGTATGTTCTCATGCTGGGGGAGGGGCGTCAATGTTCCCAAGCATGTGATCATAAATGGGACAGCCTTGGACTTGGAGCACCCATCTCTTTTGTGTGCGGTCGAAGGGTGTTTCAAGGCAATTCATGAAACTGAAACCATGTGCCCAGATTTGGGAGTTCATTCAGACCATCATTGTTGACATCCCAGGACACGAATCAAACACAATAAAGTCAATGAGAGCTCAGCTTGCTGTGATATAACTTGCTGTGATGTAGGGTGAATTTTCCCTGACTTATGAATGTCATGAATACAGCATGATTCAATTTGTTCATAAAAAAGGGAAAACATGAACTTAGCATAAGGAGCATGAAACTTGATGAATGAATGCATGAATTATTCGTAAGGTACATGTTTGTATGAATTTTACATGTAGGCTACTGTACATGTTTTTACAATCACATGTTTTTACATCAACAACAACAATGTTTTGTTAAAAAAAAATATGTTTTTCTATTATTATTGTACAAAAGATGCTTTTCTATTCTTATTGTTTTGAGCAATAATAAAAGTATGTCTGGGATGTGCTTGTTCATAATTCGTTTTATAACAATTTAATTTAGACATAAATCTAAATCCACTTTTTGGTAGCTTTAACCCAACAACATAGTAAGTTTTACCCATTTTTTTGAGAAAATATAACCCAACATGCTGGGTCAAACCCATATCTACTTCTTCTTCTACGCTCTACCGGAAATAGCGCGCGCTCTGTGTGATACGTCACAGTGCTGCCACCAATCGGTGAATTCTGCAGCAGCGTCAAACTAGAAAAGGTTCTCTTCTTTCCCTTGGGGACAGTAGAGTTTCTGAATAGGCCTAAACACTTCAAACAAATAAAACCCCTTTCTGCAGCAAAAATTTAGGATATAATATTTTATAATAATAGTGTTTGTAATTTTCAGACAGTAGCATAGTCAATGTAGGCTACCTGCACCCATGACCTGCACATCAATGCTGTGGAACGACTTCCTGTTCACTCATTTACAGTAGGCGCAATGAGGTTGCAGCATTACCAGAATATTATGTAAAATACCGTTATTAACTTCAACTGAATGCTTTCAACACATGATGAAAGCATTCAGTTGAAGTTAATGACGGTATTTTCCCTCCAAAAGGACTTAAAACTCCCTGAACTGATCTCACACGATGCCTTTAAGGAAATCCTATAGGATTTGGAGCCTGAAGGTAGTGGTAAGTGTCTCTATCCTTAAACTCCTACAGTATATTACCTATGCACTCCTGAAACAATGTTTATTGTTGTTCTGTATGTATGAAACCTTTATGTATTTGTATTGTGTGCTGCCCTCTTGGCCAGGTCACTCTTGAAAAAGAGATTTCCTTTAATTTCATTGAGTTTTATTTGGTTAAACAAAAGGTTCAATAAAAAAAATAAAAAAAAACTGAACTCTGACCCCTCCCTAGACTATTTATTTTCTGTGATTCAAGGAAGTAGCAGATTGTACCATGCATAAGAAAATGCTCACTTGAGACATTCTCCTTATAGACAATAAAACAGTACAATAAAACTATTATCTGTATGTGTGTGTGAGAGAGAGATGGAGAGATAAAGAGAGAGAGAGTGAGAGAGAGCGAGACCGGGGGCACACAAGTGAGAGAGCGAGGGAGATTGAACTGGTATAGAGACGTAATCTTGACACAACTTCTAACATCTACTGCTGCACTGGGAGCCAAAGTGGAAACGGTTCAATCAATCAATCAATCAAAGCTTTATTTGTATAACGCATTTCATACCCAGAGGCAACACAATGTGCTTTTCAGAGAACAAGGGAGGTTGGCATCGCTCCACCCCTACATATATCAGAATATTATGTAAAATACCATCATTAACTTCAACTGAATGCTTTCATGTGTTGAAAGCATTCAGTTGAAGTTAATGACAGTATTTTACATAATATTCTGGTAATGCTGCAATCTCATTGCGCCTACTGTAGTTCTATTGACGTTCTATTGAGTTCTACTGACGTGGTTCCCATATGGAGTGTGTGGTGAGCCACGTGTGTGACATATCTGACCTTTCCTTCTTTTTGCGTTCCTGGTCTCGGTCCCTGGAGGTGACCCTGGATGACCAACTGTCGTTCTCGGCACGTATTACATCCATTACACGCTCTTGCAGATTCCTGCTCTACAACATCAGGAGGATTCACTCCGTCCTCACGAGACAGTGTAGGCGCTCATCCAGGGCCTTGTCATCTCCCGCCTGAACTACTGCAACTCCATCCTTGCCGGGTGCCTGGCGACAGCCATTAAAGGGGTAGAATTGTGGACATACAGATGGGAGCCCTTGGGGGTAGTAACCTTACCCACTGGATCTCAACGCGCCGTCTGCAGCATTCCGCTCAACCGCTCGCATGCCCATAGAGGGAGAAGTAATACTACTCATTGACCCATTGCTGTTGCCTTGTCTGGCACATTAGATGAGCTTACTTTGTTCTCAAACTCCTTGTTCTCCGTCTGGTTGTAATTTAATTATTACAAACATAGCCTATCTATCTACAGTATCTGTCTCTGACGTCAGGTCTATTTCTGTTAACTCGTATGGAACAAGGTATCGGGACAAGTAGAGGTTTAACAAAGTAGGCTAGCTAACTAGCTAGCTAGCAGAGTTCTCATATTATGGAACATGGCATCGGGATGAGTAAGCTAGCTAGAGCAGAGCTAACTAAAGATGTGTTCAAAATGGTTCACTCACTCGCTATTCCCTATGTAGTGTTATCCATATAGTGAACTATAGAGGGAATGATTAAACGGTTTTCGGACACTACATCGAACGTCATTGCGTCGGATATTCATGGCCGCAAGCAGGCATAAGTGTCCATCATGTAAACAACCCGAACACTGATGGCAGCAGGTTGAAATATCAAGTAGTATTCAGTTTCCATGTTCAGTTGAATGATAAATGCCAAATAAATGGTTGTTTGATGTGCAAGTGCGGTTTTGTCAACTTTAATGCTGTCTGCTTATAGCAAGCTGTGAAGCTGCACAATAAGACTGTGATAGGCAGTTAGCTCACGACAGCAACTTCCATAATATTAACGGTGGCTAACAAGCAGTTAGCTAATGTTACAACGATGATTCCTGTAGTTATTTTGATGCTCTTGGTTCAATTTGTTTCTCGGGCAGGAACGGAGACAAACTTAAACTCCGATTAGCAGCAAAACAGCTACAGGAATTATCGTAACGTTAGCTAACTGCTTTAGCCACTGATATCTACTGTCTTCTTCACTTCTTCTCCTTCGATAAAACATAACAGCGTTGCATTGTGTTGCATTATCTTTAAAGTCGCACCGAAACGGATGTTAGGAATCATCTAGCTTCTGTAGTTTGACGTATTTCCACCTGACTAGGAGTGGAGGATCAGTAATGTACGTTAAGTGTGTTAAAACAGCAACTACCATGCAGGTCCTACAAGGTGAGACCAACCTTTCTCACTCTCTCACACACACACACAACAAGATGTTACAAGGAAGCTGAAGTAGAGTGCACGTCAAGTAGTGAAACTCACTCCCCTAGTATAAAGGATGTGCGAAACTGCCGAGCGGGATAGATCTCTTGGTATAGTTGTTGGCACATCAGAGTTGAGAGCTCAAGGTTGTGAGTTCTCGTCCCGCCCTGGACAACCCCTTAACATGAGTCAAAGGAACGAGTGAAACACACACAACGGAAAGTGAAATGAAGTCCTTCAGACACACACACACACACACACACCCTACCTCATCTTTGAACCACCCTGCGGTGCACACACATTCTCTGTACCTGCTCTCTATCCATGAAATCATTTAGCTAAATGTACTTGAACAGGATGGGAGTTGCGTGTCAGAGTTCTGTGTGTGTGTGTTTGTGTGTATGTGTGTCAGCATCCATGTGTCTGTGTTTATACTTGGTCCATATCAGGGGCATGAAGTGGTCCCTAAACTGAAAAAGATGTGCGTCTCTCCCTTGAATGTGTAATGCGGACCAGACCTCACCTTCCACCACATTCAAATGTTTCTGAGGACGTGTGTGTGTGTGTTAGTGAGACAGAGAGACCTTTGATGCTCTTTATTGAGACATCCTTAGAAAACACTAACCAGCAACCAAATTAAAACCACACAGTTATCATCTTAAAAACCAACCACAAACACCCCCCACCCCACCCCCACACAGACAGTAGCAAAGAACAGCACAAAATCACAAGCAAATATCTGCCCCTACCGTACAAATAGCCCCCCTCAGACACCGCACCCTCTCAAACTCAGCCACATTGTTTGTGATCACAAAATAGATGTGTTCTACCCTCTAAACCTTCCCTCTAAACACCTGGACTGGGTCTGTGGGCCCCGCCCCTCTGCCCCTCTCACCTTATTCCTCTCTGTAATCCAGATGGACAACTTAGCCTGCCCACACACAAAATTAAGTAGTACACACTTATCCCTCTCCCTGTTTGTTTCGGGGTCACAGTACACATGGTGTACTGTGACCCCAAAACAAACAGCTCCATTGAAAACAGAAACCCCAACCTTGCACATAGCCGCTGTAACAGAACAAACACAGGAACAAGACGTGCACGAACAGAAAACACATGGACCACTGTCTCCGCCTCACCACAGTATTGGGCACCCCTCACCCCTGGGTCAAGCCTGTCCAGAAAGGGGTTGGTCACCAGGGCCCCGTGCACCACTCTCCACTGCAAGTCCCCTGTCCTTTTAGGGATGGGGGGCTTATTCAGCACCCGCCACTTGAACCGTGTACTGCTCCCCCCTCACCTAGAACCCCCTGCCACTGGTGTGTCGCAACCCCCTGCAAGGCCCTGACGTTCCTCGCCTACATGCCTCATACAGAGCCCTCCCCTTCACCTGTCTGAGGTCACCCAGGCTCGGAGTACTGAAGGTCAGCAGCTGGCTCCCACTCTCCTGCCCCCGAACTGCCACACAGAGCCTCACAGAGAGAGAGAGAGAAAGAGAGAGAGGGAGAGAGAGTTAGGCCAATTCTCACTTCTAATCAATATCCTAAAAGCAAGTCACCTCCACTCTGACCCCCATCAAGCCCGGGTCTGCTTAGAGGAGCACAGAGTGATTGATTGATTGATTGATTTTATTTATTTAGGGATTGAGATGTGAAAGTGTAAACACTTATTTCCAACATGGTCCTTTGATATTTACATACAAGACAACAATAACACAATACATTTCCACAATACCATAAATTAAACAATAGTCCTAAACTACATGTATGACCTGCCACCTATAGGGCTATCTGGCCACTTTACCCCAAATATATGAGCGAACCTGACTTTTAAACCCTCCTCCGCAGGGAGAGATGGAGACAGAGCTTCTTTTTACATTGAGACCTGACACCAAAAATTCAAACAGCGCTTTTCCGCAAAATCATAAACAAACATACATTTACAACCATGTAAAATGGTTCATCCCCTCACAGACAGAGCAAAATTATAGTTCCTGTTAGGAAAAAAGCCCCACTGTTCATACCTAGCAGTAGAATATGGGGTGACCTGCCGTAAGCCTGGGCACAGCCAGAGAAACAACGCACCACAGGGGAATGTAAATGTTCCCCTTCAAAACTTTGTTTTTGATTTTGATGACTTGAGAGAGAGAGACAGAAAGAGAGAGAGATTGTGTGTCTGTGTGTGTGCGTGTGTGTGTGTGTGTGTGTGTGTGTGTGTGTGTGTGTGTGTGAGAGAGAGAGAGAGAGACAGACAGACAGACAGAAAAAGAGTGTGTGTGTGTGTGTGTGTGTGTGAGAGAGAGAGAGAGATGGTGAGGCAAGATCTTCAGTCAAACCCAGTGGGTCGTCAGTGTCAGGGTGTCCCCTACCGTTGCAGACTCTCCACTAGAATGGAAAGCTGCCTAAGAGAGGCTGGCTACAAGGCTGCTGCTGCTAGACCAGGCTCCTGCCACGCCTGAGGGGCTGCTAGACCAGGCCCCGGCCACGCCTGAGGGGCTGCTAGACCAGGAGAGGTCTGCACAATGCTTTATCTTGTCTAAGGCTGAACTGATATCGTTCACAACCAATGTAATTGCTGAAGTTGTACTATGCTGGGATCTACCAGACTGGTACGGACTAAGCACTGAATTGATTGAAAGGAACATTTTTAGTTGATCATTTATTAAGGACTTCAGTAGTTTTGCCAGACAGGGCAACCTGGAAATAGGTCTATACAGTAGTTATCCAAATTGTCCCTATCACCCCATCTTATGTAGTGGAATCACCCTGGCAGATTTCCACTGAAGAGGAATCTTACCAGAGCTAATTGGAAATGGAAATGTACTTCATGTTCTCTGATATTTCGCAGCATATATAGACTAAACAGTACTGGTCCCAGGATCGACCCTTGGGGAACCCCACAAGTTATTCAGGTTTTGGCCGAGAGGTGCTCATCAAGAGAGACAACATAGTCTCGACCCGAAATATAACTCTTAAACCAGCCTAACACTGAACCAGAGAGCCCAACGTAATTCTCAAGTCTTTCAATAAGAATGTTGTGATTGACGGTATCAAAGGCAGCACTCAAGTCAAGCATTACAATGATAGACAGTGTCTTGTTGTCTGTGTTTAACCTTAGGTCGTTGACCACTTTGACTAATGCAGTCTCACTGCTGTGGTGAGGCCGAAAGCCAGATTGGAATTTATCAAAGATACAGTTCAAATTAAGATAGTCATTTAATTGTTTGTAAACCAGTTTCTCTAGAATTTTACTTAAAGGAGTAGTAAAGGGAAAATGTATGTTTAGCCCTGTTTTAAGGTTACTTATGATCATATACAATGGTTCAGATCAAAACGTTGACTAGTTTGGGTTGCTAGGCACATTGTTTGGTTGCTATATCCAGGGTTGAGAGACATTTCTGAAAGAAAAGGTAACGGACACTTTCCATTTCACTTACGGTTCCAAACCCATGTTAACTATTGGAAATATGATATTCAATTTGTAATTCCATAGCAACGTGATTTAACAGTGAGGGACTATAATGACACTCAGCAATGAGCAACACATAAATAACATTTCTTTATATTTTAATGTAGAAAATGTGAGTAAATGGCACATATTTATTTGTCTTTGGCATGTGGGGCCATGGTATAAGCGAGATAATCAACTGTGCGTTAAACGGTTTTAAGGCACGACGTGGAGGCAACGACGTTCTTCGCCTTAAACCGTTCAACGCACACCTACTCGTTGATTATCCCTCACATATACAACGGCTCATAACCAATCAGATTGCGAGGTCGGAACTGCCCTTTGTATAAAGAGACGTATACTGTAGTGTTGACGCAACATCTAACATCTACTGCACTATTACACCGGGAGCCAAAGTGGAACCAGTTCTACTGACGTTCTATTGAGTTCTACTGACGTGGTTCCCATATGGAGTGTGTGGTGAGCCACGTGTGTGACATATCTGACCTCTCCTTCTTTTTGCGTTCCTGGTCTCGGTCCCTGGAGGTGACCCTGGATGACCAACTGTCGTTCTCGGCACGTATTACATCCAATACACGCTCTTGCAGATTCCTGCTCTACAACATCAGGAGGATTCACTCCGTCCTCACGAGACAGTGTAGGCGCTCATCCAGGCCCTTGTCATCTCCCGCCTGAACTACTGCAACTCCATCCTTGCTGGGGCCCCGGCGACAGCCATTAAAGGGGTAGTTCAGAATTTTTGGACATAGAGATTCATTTACAACTTACCCATAATGTTGATTGATGGAGAACATTTTCAGATGGTTCCATGCTCTCTCGTTCCGGCATTAGCAGCATACATCCAACCTCTTAAAGCATTTATTGTATTTCGCACACTGGCTTCAGCACTAGGTTATGCTCTTAATCACTTGTTTAGAAAGGAGATGCACTTGTGAGTTCTGGGCGAGTTGTAGTACACTGACGAGTTGTAGTACACTGACTACCTACGTTAAATGCAATTATTGTAAGTCACTTAATAAAAGTGTCTGCTAGATGACTTTAAAGTAATGTAATGTAATGTCCCACTAGGAGTGAACAATCAGGAATGTACATTAAGTGTGTTAAAAACAGCAACTACAATGCAGGTCCTACAAGATGAAACCAACCTCTCTCTCTCTCTCTCTCTCTCTCTCTCACACACACACACACACGTACCTCATCTTTGAACCACCCTGCGGTGCACACACATTCTCTGTACCTGCTCTCTATCCATGAAACCATTTTGCTAAATGTACTTGAACAGGATGGGAGTTTGCGTGTCAGAGTTCTGTGTGTGTGTGTTTGTGTGTGTATGTGTGTCAGCATCCATGTGTCTGTGTTTATACTTGGTCCATATCAGGGGCATGAAGTGGTCCCTAAACTGAAAAAGATGTGCGTCTCTCCCTTGAATGTGTAATGCGGACCAGACCTCACCTTCCACCACATTCAAATGTTTCTGAGGACGTGTGTGTGTGTGTGTTAGTGAGAGACAGACGAGAGAGGAGAGAGAGGGAGAGAGAGTTAGGCCAATTCTCCCTTTTAATCAATATCCTTAAAGCAAGTCACCTCCACTCTGACCCCCATCAAGCCTGGGTCTGCCAAGAGGAGAGAGACGAGAGAGAGACGAGAGAGAGACGAGAGAGAGACGAGAGAGAGACGAGAGAGAGACGAGAGAGAGACGAGTCTCCTCCGGCAGGGAGAGATGGAGACAGAGCTTCTTTTTACATTGAGACACTGACACCAAAAATTCGAACAGCGCTTTTCCGCAAGATCATAAACAAACATAAATGGTTCATCCCTTCACAGACAGAGCAAAATTACAGTTCCTGTTAGGAAAAAAATCCCCACTGTTCATACCTAGCAGTAGAATATGTGGTGACCTGCCATAAGCCTGGGCACAGCCAGAGAAACAACGCACCACAGGGGAATGTAAATGTTCCCCTTTTCTTGAACATTTTTGATTTTGAAGACTGTCTGTCTGTCTGTCTGTCTGTCTGTCTGTCTGTCTGTCTGTCTGTCTGTCTGTCTGCCTGCCTACCTGTCTGTCTGTCTGTCTGTCTGCCTACCTGTCTGCCTGTCTGTCTGTCTGTCTGCCTGTCTGTCTGTCTGTCTGTCTGTCTGTCTGTCTGTCTGTCTGTCTGTCTGCCTGTCTGTCTGTCTGCCTACCTGTCTGCCTGTCTGCCTACCTGTCTGTCTGTCTGTCTGTCTGTCTGTCTGTCTGTCTGCCTACCTGTCTGTCTGCCTGTCTGTCTGCCTACCTGTCTGTCTGCCTGTCTGTCTGTCATACCCAGGTCGGTGAGCCTCTGCTCCGTCTCTCTACCCAGCCAGTGGAACCTTCCCTTTTCTCTACCACAGCTGCAGCTCACCCCTGGGCCACCCGGTCGACACGCACACACACACACGCACACACACACACACACACATACACACACACACACACACACACACACACACACACACATACATACACACACACACACACGCACACACACACACACACACACACATACATACACACACACGTAGACATACACATACACATGTACACGTACAGTACATACAGACATGCGCACACACACACACATACACACACACACACATACATCTGCACACACACTCACACGCACAGACTACTCGCTGTCCTGGCCTCGCAGTTGCCAGGGCAACGCTGTGTGTTTTGAGAGTGTCTGGACGGGTCCGGAAAGAACGGGCTGGTCCAGGGGAGGGGCCGCTGCTGGCAGGTGGCACGGCGGGGGCAGGACGGGGTTAATTACGACCACAGGAAACACGCAGGGCTGAGATAAGTCAGTGGGAGCAGTCTGGCGGTTGGCTCCGATCGCGGTATGTGTAAACACATTAGCCTAGCGATGCTCTGTTGGGACTCCGCGGGGCCCTGGGTGTCACAGGCCCTCTCCTCAGACTCTGGCCAGGCTCAGATGTGGTCATACACACACGTACATACGCGCGCGCACACACACGCACAGATGCAAAAAACGCACATACGCACACAGACGCAGTCACGCAGACACATGCCGTGCACGCGCGCGCGCACACGCGCACGCAAACACGCGTGGGAGAGGACAGCAGAGATGAAGGTAGGAAACTATAAACAACTTAGTCGTAGACCTTGTTTTCCTCCGGCTGTGGCTCCAGGCCATGTGCGTCTGGACATCAAAGCAGCTGCAGATGCAACCAGCTCCACTGCTGTACTGGTGCTGGAGAATGACCTCAGAGATGGAGCAGCACCCCAATCCCCCCCCCCCCCCGCGCCCTCATCCCGGCCTCCTTGCCCCCCCCCCCCACCCACGCCCTCATCCCGGCCTCCTTGCCTCCCTCCCCCCGCGCCCTCGACCCCAAACCCTGCTCCTTTTGATACCAAAGCGCAGGAAGCAGCAGACGTTGTGAGTCACAGAGGGAATCAGCTCGTAACTGTCTTGCGGGGGCCTTTGATTGGCCGCCCCGCGCTAGTTACTGATGTGATGCATGATTTGGAGGCCGTTTGCCCCCCCCCCCCCGTCTCACCGCTCGCTCTATCCCCTTGATTAAAGAAAACCCCCCTCTCCCTCCCTTGCCCCCCTCCCTTCCTCCAGTACCACACAAGCTCAGACATGGGTCTAGTTAACCTCCTTCACCTCCCTGATTCCTCACCCCTCACCCCAGCCTCTCCATCTCCCCAGCCTCTCTATCTCCCCAGCCTCTCTATCTCCCTAGCCTCTCTATCTCCCTAGCCTCTCTATCTCCCTAGCCTCTCTATCTCTCCAGCCTTTCTATCTCCCCAGCCTCTCTATCTCTCCAGCCTCTCTATCTCCCCAGCCTCTCTATCTCCCTAGCCTCTCTATCTCCTTAGCCTCTCTATCTCTCCACCCTCTCTATCTCCCCAGCCTCTCTATCTCCCTAGCCTCTCTATCTCCCCAGCCTCTATATCTCCCCAGCCTCTCCATCTCCCCAGCCTCTCTATCTATCCAGGCCTCCATCTCCCCAGCCTCTCTATCTCCCTAGCCTCTCTATCTCCCTAGCCTCTCTATCTCCCGGCCTCTCTATCTCCCTAGCCTCTCTATCTCCCAGCCTCTCTATCTCCCTAGCCTCTCTATCTCCCTAGCCTCTCTATCTCCCCAGCCTCTCTATCTCCCCAGCCTCTCTATCTCCCCATCCTCTCTATCTCCCTAGCCTCTCTATCTCCCCAGCCTCTCTATCTCCCTAGCCTCTCTATCTCCCTAGCCTCTCTTTCTCCCTAGCCTCTCTTATCTCCCTAGCCTCTCTATCTCCCTAGCCTCTCTATCTCCCCAGCCCCTCTATCTCTCCAGCCTCTCTATCTCCCTAGCCTCTCTATCTCCCTAGCCTCTCTATCTCCCCAGCCTCTCTATCTCCCTAGCCTCTCCATCTCCCCAGCCTCTCTATCTCCCCAGCCTCTCTATCTCCCCAGCCTCTCTATCTCCCCAGCCTCTCTATCTCCCTAGCCCCTCTATCTCTCCAGGCCTCCATCTCCACAGCCTCTCTATCTCCCTAGCCTCTCTATCTCCCTAGCCTCTCCATCTCCCCAGTCTCTCTATCTCCCTAGCCTCTCTATCTTCCTAGCCTCTCTATCTCCCTAGCCTCTCTATCTCCCCAGCCTCTCTATCTCCCCAGCCTCTCTATCTCCCCAGCCTCTCTATCTCCACAGCCTCTCTATCTCCCCAGCCTCTCTATCTCCCCAGCCTCTCTATCTCCCCAGCCTCTCTATCTCCCTAGCCTCTCTATCTCCCCAGCCTCTCTATCTCCCTAGCCTCTCTATCTCCCCAGCCTCTCTATCTCCCCAGCCTCTCTATCTCCCTAGCCTCTCTATCTCCCCAGCCTCTCTTATCTCCCCAGTCTCTCCATCTCCCCAGCCTCTCTATCTCCCCAGCCTCTCTATCTCCCTAGCCCCTCCATCTCTCCAGGCCTCCATCTCCACAGCCTCTCTATCTCCCTAGCCTCTCTATCTCCTTAGCCTCTCTTATCTCCCTAGCTTCTCTATCTCGCCAGCCTCTCTATCTCCCCAGCCTCTCTATCTCCCTAGCCTCTCTATCTCCCCAGCCTCTCTATCTCCCCAGCCTCTCTATCTCCCCAGCCTCTCCATCTCCCCAGCCTCTCTATCTCCCTAGCCTCTCTATCTCCCTAGCCTCTCTATCTCCCTAGCCTCTCTATCTCCCCAGCAGAGTCTTCAATACTGTGGTTAGGGTGCAGAGTGTTCATTCTGTGTTGAGGATCAGGGTGCAGGTTATGAGTGGTGGTGGGGAAGGGGCGAGGGGGGGGGAGTGATTTATCCCACCTTCTGGTAGGCTAGTCTCTAATAGACATGTTCATTCTAGCATTGGATCAAATACATGAATCTCTCATAATCAGTAACAGAGAACAACATATAGCCTTGTCATAATGCTGGTCATCACTCCTCTGTCTGTCTCTCCATCTGTCTGTCTGGAGCAGATGGTGACAAGGCCACATTTTTTATTTAGGTAATTAAGTTAGACTAAATGGCCAATTACTGATCAGTGATTATGAATGTTGACACGTCTCTTCCGCCAAGACTTGTCAAGTGGAAAATGTCTGCTAGCCGTGATGCTAATTTTCACAATGTTCTACTCCACTCACTTGCTAAAAAGCATAAGTTAACAATCAGAACAATAGTAGTCGTCTGGTCAATCTAGTCGTCAGTAAAATCAACCAAATGTCACAACTGGACATCATTGGAATCAAGCTATGTTCTTTTGACCAGTGGAGTCGGCCATTGACCACCATTCAGTTGGGATGGGCATGTAATGGACTAAATGGCCAATTGTGCACTCCAACTGGTATCAACACTAGTTTACTCAAATCAGTGCTGAAGCCATCCATGGTTCTGTCCTGTGCTTTGATCCAGGCTTAATAACTTCCCATTGTGAGTCTTCAATACTGTGGTTAGAGTACAGTCTTCGTTCTGTGGTTAGAGTGCAGTCTTCATTCTGTGGTTAGAGTGCAGTCTTCATTCTGTGGTTAGAGTACAGAGTCTTCATTATGTGGTTAGAGTGCAGTCTTCATTCTGTGGTTAGAGTGCAGTCTTCATTCTGTGGTTAGAGTGCAGTCTTCATTCTGTGGTTAGAGTGCATTCTTCATTCTGTGGTTAGAGTGCAGTCTTCATTCTGTGGTTAGGGTACAGAGTCTTCATTCTGTGGTTAGAGTGCAGTCTTCATTCTGTGGTTAGAGTACAGTCTTCATTCTGTGGTTAGGGTGCAGTCTTCATTCTGTGGTTAGAGTGCAGTCTTCATTCTGTGGTTAGAGTGCAGTCTTCGTTCTGTGGTTAGAGTGCAGTCTTCATTCTGTGGTTAGAGTGCAGTCTTCATTCTGTGGTTAGAGTGCAGTCTTCATTCTGTGGTTAGAGTGCAGTCTTCGTTCTGTGGTTAGAGTGCAGTCTTCATTCTGTGGTTAGAGTGCAGTCTTCATTCTGTGGTTAGGGTACAGAGTCTTCGTTCTGTGGTTAGAGTGCAGTCTTCATTCTGTGGTTAGAGTGCAGTCTTCATTCTGTGGTTAGAGTGAAGTCTTCATTCTGTGGTTAGAGTGCAGTCTTCATTCTGTGGTTAGAGTGCAGTCTTCATTCTGTGGTTAGAGTACAGTCTTCATTCTGTGGTTAGAGTAAAGTCTTCATTCTGTGGTTAGAGTGCGGTCTTCATTCTGTGGTTAGGGTGCAGTCTTCGTTCTGTGGTTAGGGTGCAGTCTTCATTCTGTGGTTAGAGTACAGTCTTCATTCTGTGGTTAGAGTGCAGTCTTCCTTCTGTGGTTAGAGGGCAGTCTTCATTCTGTGGTTAGGGTACAGAGACTTCATTCTGCGGTTAGAGTGCAGTCTTCATTCTGTGGTTAGAGTGCAGTCTTAATTCTGTGGTTAGAGTGCAGTCTTCAATACTGTGGTTAGGGTACAGAGACTTTGTTCTGTGGTTAGGGTACAGAGTCTTCATTCTGTGGTTAGAGTGCAGTCTTCATTCTGTAGTTAGAGTGCAGTCTTCATTCTGTGGTTAGAGTGCAGTCTTCATTCTGTAGTTAGGGTACATAGTCTTCATTCTGTGGTTAGAGTACAGTCTTCATTCTGTGGTTAGAGTGCAGTCTTCATTCTGTGGTTAGGGTACAGTCTTCATTCTGTGGTTAGAGTGCAGTCTTCATTCTGTGGTTAGGGTACAGTCTTCATTCTGTGGTTAGAGTGCAGTCTTCATTCTGTGGTTAGAGTGCAGTCTTCATTCTGTGGTTAGGGTACAGAGTCTTCATTATGTGGTTAGAGTGCAGTCTTCATTCTGTGGTTAGAGTGCAGTCTTCATTCTGTGGTTAGAGTGCAGTCTTCATTCTGTGGTTAGGGTACAGAGTCTTCATTCTGTGGTTAGAGTGCAGAGTCTTCATTCTGTGGTTAGGGTGCAGAGTCTTCATTCTGTGGTTAGAGTGCAGAGTCTTCATTCTGTGGTTAGGGTGCAGAGTCTTCATTCTGTGGTTAGAGTGCAGTCTTCATTCTGTGGTTAGAGTGCAGAGACTTTGTTCTGTGGTTAGAGTGCAGTCTTCATTCTGTGGTTAGAGTGCAGTCTTCATTCTGTGGTTAGAGTGCAGTCTTCATTCTGTGGTTAGGGTGCAGTCTTCATTCTGTGGTTAGAGTGCAGTCTTCATTCTGTGGTTAGGGTGCAGTCTTCATTCTGTGGTTAGGGTGCAGTCTTCATTCTGTGGTTAGAGTGCAGTCTTCATTCTGCGGTTAGAGTGCAGTCTTCATTCTGTGGTTAGAGTACAGTCTTCATTCTGTGGTTAGAGTGCAGTCTTCGTTCTGTGGTTAGAGTGCAGTCTTCATTCTGTGGTAAGGGTACAGAGTCTTTGTTCTGTGGTTAGAGTGCAGTCTTCATTCTGTGGTTAGGGTACAGAGTCTTTGTTCTGTGGTTAGAGTACAGAGACTTTGTTCTGTGGTTAGGGTACAGAGTCTTCATTCTGTGGTTAGGGTACAGAGTCTTTGTTCTGTGGTTAGGGTACAGAGTCTTTGTTCTGTGGTTAGGGTACAGAGTCTTTGTTCTGTGGTTAGGGTACAGAGTCTTTGTTCTGTGGTTAGGGTACAGAGTCTTTGTTCTGTGGTTAGGGTACAGAGTCTTTGTTCTGTGGTTAGGGTACAGAGTCTTTGTTCTGTGGTTAGGGTACAGAGTCTTTGTTCTGTGGTTAGGGTACAGAGTCTTTGTTCTGTGGTTAGGGTACAGAGACTTTGTTCTGTGGTTAGGGTACAGAGTCTGTGTTCTGTGGTTAGGGTACAGAGTCTTTGTTCTGTGGTTAGGGTACAGAGTCATGGCACAGCTTGCCTGGTAGATCGCATATCCACTATGACGTCAACTGCACACGTGATGGTGAGGCTCAAATGGCAGCCTCTTGTTTGGCTGACCTGCCTACTTACCTGCTAGCTTGACTGAGCAAGGGTGCGGAGGTCTGGGGAGGTGAGGAGGGGGCTGGGTGTAATTGGTCACATTTGACCCCAGCCTGGTGGACTGTGGGAACACTGACTTTATCATCCTGGGAGGTAATTGGTTAATGAAACACTTCCGAAACTCCTCTAGATGGTCCTCCACTCGGCTGTGTGTGGTTGCGTGTGTGTGTGTGGGATTGTGTGTGTGTGTGCATGTGTGTGTGTGTCCAGTAAATGGCAGGATGCAGAGGGAATTCCCCAAGGCC
>NC_140259.1:6536601-6557258 GCF_949987555.1 Borostomias antarcticus | reverse complement strand
TAGTTTTAGTTTTTTTCTTCTTCTGCGCTAGACTTGTGAGACTATCCTGATTTTGTGAGCTCACGTTGTTTCACTCTGTGCAAAACAAACCATCTGGCGCATGTCAGGTTACTCCTGCTCAGGGGCACAGCTAAATAAAAAATGGAGGATAGATTTCATATCCACCCCAAATACTAGGCTTATGTATGAAATGAAAAGACTAAAACTAAGGACTAAAACTAAGGACTTTCTCTATAATTTTAGTTTATTTTAGTTAGTTTTGTTAACACACAATACAGTTTTAGTTAGTTATCATTTTTTTGTAAAGCCTAGTTTTTATTTTTATTTCAGTTAACTAAAATGTTTTTTCACACCTAGTTTTCGTTTTTTAGTTAGTTTTCGTTAACTATAATAACCTTGCCGTGGAAATAACCCTGGTGACCCTGACCGTCGTACTGACCCTGACCCTATCACTCCCTGGCTACAGTAGGCCGTACTTGGACCTGAGCTGTCCGGCCAGGTCAGAAGCCCAGACTATTTGGGTCAGCATCATGCTATCAGGTTGTTCAGCCACTGGAACCAATTACATGATGATGCTTGTATTTTTAATGGCCCTCTAAGTGATGGTCTCTCTCTCTCTCTCTCTCTCTCTCTCTGTCTCTCTCTCTCTCTCTCTCTCTGTCTCTCTCTCTCTCTCTCTCTCTCTCTGTCTCTCTCTCTCTCTCTCTCTCTGTCTCTCTCTCAGTCTGTCTCTCTCTCTCTCTCTCTCTCTCTGTCTCTCTCTCTCCAGAGACTGTGTTCCCATGGTAATCTTGCTCAAGGTGTTTCAAGTAGCCCTGAGTGACGTTGGCTTTGTCTGGGCTTTACTGAACCATGCAGGCTTGCACACACACGCACACACACATATACACACGCAACCCCCCCCCCCCCCCACACACACACACACGCACACACATATACACACGCACCCGCCCGCCCCCCCCCCCCCACACACACACACACACACACACACGCACACACATATACACACGCAACCCCCCCCCCCCCCCCCACACACACACACATACATACACACACATACACACACACAAAAAAACACACACACACACACACCCCACAAACACCATATGCACACATATGCACCGAACACACACACACACACGCACACAGACACACACACACACAGACACACACACACAAATACACACACACACACACACACAGACAGACAGACACACACACACACACACACACACACGCGCAGAGCCGTGGTGGGGGTCAGAGCAGATCAAAGGTGCTGGTCACAGTCATTAGGGTCCAGCGGACGAGAGCGCGACATGAAAAGCTGCTCGTCTGAAAAGCAGCGGAGGGAGAACAAAACCAGCAGGGCCCTCTCGATTTAAAAGGCAAGCAAACTGTGAGATAATTGAAAAGGTATGTCAATCAGGGGCCAGGAGCCCAGTGGGAGAATCCAGCTTCCCAGGCTCGGGCCCTGGACCAGGCAGGACCACAGAGAGAGGGGTGGGGGGAGGCGGGGGGGTTAGTGGGGGTGGGGGGCGGGGGGGGGGGGGGGCGACCCCAGAAATTAAAGAACAGCACAGAAGGAGAAAACAGAAGAGGGGGAGTAGAGAAATCTCTCCACTCAGTCTTTCACTCCATTCTCTCTCTCGGTCTCTAATTGTGATGGGAAGGAGGGGGGGAGCCCCCCCCCCCCCCTCGAACCCTCCAGTCCCGACCCCTGCTCCGACAAAACAGCTTAGTCATTGCTGAGATCTCACCCCCCCCCATCCCCCCAACACCTCTCAGGTGGGCAACACCGACCTTCTGGTGGGCAGAGCAAGGGCCAGATGGAGGTGGTGTAGTATCATGACCTCCCCACCGTCTTACCCCCCCCCCCCCCCCCCCCCGGACCATCCTCATCCCCTCCTCCCTCCCTTGTTACCCCCTCCCATCTCCTCCCATAGCATGACTTGTACAAAGGGTCACCCCATGAGAGTGTTTCAGTGTTTCTCTCTCTCTCTCTCTTCTCCAAGGTCAGAAAGGGCTCGAATGATCTGACGATGGGCTCACTTCCAAACGAGAAAAGAAAAGAGTAAAAAAAAAAGTCTCGGGGCGAAAAGACTCCGTCCAAAAAAACTAAACAAATCCCTATAGAGGACAGAAAAATGGCGAGGCCACACTTGACTAGGCATGTATAGAACAGCTCTGCTTGTCGAAGCAGCTTGAGTCCTTTGATGGGCCGGGGGCCAGGCATGGCTAAGGGTCAGGAGATCCAGCCCTGGGCGTGTAGGAAGCCAACAGGACCTTTATAACTCTCAATGGGGCTTACAGATGACAGGGCGCGGGGCCAGCGGAGAGCTCCCACACGGCTACTTGGCTTTAAAATGTGTCTCTTTTCTCTCCACACAGATCCGTCGGTCGCCTCGGTGAAACAGTTCATCTCAAACTACTGAGCTGGAAACAGAAAGGAACCGTCGCCCTCGCTGAACTCGTTAAACGTTCCGCGGGTCCCTGTTTAGAGGGAGCGCCCCTAGAGGCGAGGTTCTTACCGGGTGCTGCTTCAGTGTTCTCCCAGTGCTCCTCTGCCTAGCCTGCGTTGTGCTTTAAGTCCAACTGAAATGGATATTTGAGATCTAACTTCCATAGTTTGACGTATTTCCGACTCAAACGGACTATAGGCAAGGCAAGTTTATTTGTATAGCACATTTCAGCAACAAGGCGATTTAAAGTGCTTTACATGAGACATTAAAAGCATCAAGACAAAGTGCAACACAAGAAAGGTCATATAAAACGAAATGCAAAAAAGTAAATTTAAAACAAAATGCAGGAAAAAGAAAACACAGGAATAAAAATTACAGTGCAGAGAATGAATGAATAATTATTTGATTTAATAAAAAGCAGCGGCAAAAAGAAAAGTCTTAAAGAGATTTAAAAGAACTGAGAGATTGCAGCAGACCTGCAGTTTTCTGGAAGTTTGTTCCAGATATGTGGAGCATAAAAACTGAACGCTGCTTCTCCATGTTTTGTTTTAACTCTGGGGACAGAAAGCAGACCTGTGCCAGACGACCTGAGAGGTCTGGATGGTTCATAACGTAGCAGCAGATCAGGAATACATTTTGGCCCTAACCCATTCAGTATTTGCTGTAGGCTATAAGGGTGGGGCATAACGTTTAGAGGAATCTGACTGGATCGTTGACAAGTTGACGAGTTATAACAACTTTAGACAGATTCGATAGACAGATAGCATTGATTGATGGGTGGATGTTGTGAGATTATTGGTTGACCTTGCTCTTGCATTGCTGATATAAGCACTCTGGATTTGTTTTACACTCTAGATTTTGTTTTACAGAAAGAAAAAGAAAAAAAATCATAGGTTTTGACTGTATTGTGTATTTAAAGCAGCAGAGTGCCGTGGCTCAATCATTCCTTCCAGCTGAACGTGATGTTGATGCCAGTCCGTAGAGATACTGACCCTAGATCAGGTCAAATCGGCAGCTACATCAGTGCAAAGTTCACTCTATTACTTAGAAGACTGCGTTGTAGCATCATAGGGTTGACCTTTTGATTTCTTTCACCTTGTTCACGATCTCTCTACAGGGTTTGGAGATAATCAGCTTATCTCAACACTGCAAAGACAAACTATCTCTTTTTTTTTTACAGGTTCTAATCGGAACAACATGATCTTGTTCTCTGCAAAGCGCATTGTGTTTCCTCTGGGTATGAAATGCGCTATACAAATAAAGCTTTGATTGATTGATTGATCTTCTCAAAGGTTTTTTTTACAGAAGGTTGTCCCACAGGGACAAGTGAAGACTCCTTCTCGTTCTAGGTAGCAGGTCACTTCCCTTAGAATGGCAGCTACTTCCCCAGATAATTACAATAAACTCCAGTAGCACTTTCAAGCTCCAGCAATTTTCATTGGCCCAGGACGCGTGTTCGTAAATTCAGCGCCAGTGTGTTGGGGGACGTCACCAGAGGTGCAGGGTCTGGCGTCTGTTGATGAGGTACTGGCACGCTCCTGCCCATAGAGCGCCCACTGCTAGTAAACATCACTTGTAAAGTGAAGGAAGAGGGCGGGGGGGAGGGCATCAAAGTGCTAACGTGTCCTAGGAGGATCAGAGGGATGAGGGGAGGCTGGATCAGGGCTGGCCTGTCTGTCTGTTTGTCTGTCCTGCCTGTCTGTCTGTGTGCTAGTCTGTCTGCCTTTCTGTCTGTCTGTTTGTCTGCCCTGCCTGTCTGTCTGTGTGCTAGTCTGTCTGCCTTTCTGTCTGTCTGTTTGTCTGCCCTGCCTGTCTGTCTGTGTGCTAGTCTGTCTGCCTTTCTGTCTGTCTGTTTGTTTGCCCTGCCTGTCTGTCCGTCTCATCATCATCGTCATCAACTTTATTTAGCAGACTCGGGTCCATAAATCACATACAACAATTAAGAACACCACCAAACATAAGACATAAAGATAAATATCTGTCTGTCTGCTGGTCTGTCTGTCTGCCTTTCTGTCTGTCTGTCTGTCTGTCTGTCTGTCTGTTGGTCTATCAGAACAGGCCTGTCTGCCTATCTGTCTGTCTGTCTGTTTGTCAGGGCAGGCCAGTCTGTCTGTTTGTCTGTCTGTCTGTCTGCCTGCCTGCCTATCTGTCTGCATATGTAACCTGTCTTTCTGTTTGCCCGTCTGTCAGGGCAGGTCTGTCTGAGAAGAAAGACACTCAACAGTCTCTATTTCTTTATCCTCCCCCTCGCTCTCTCTGACCTCACCTGGTAAGCATGGTATTGATGTTGTTTATCTAAAAAGAGACCGGTGAAACTGTTGACCAATGGCTGGTCTAGAAACGAACAGGTAGAACTGTTGACCAATGGTTAATCTAGGACAGGTGGACCAGAAGTTTGTACAGCAGTTGGACCCCTCATGTGAGCCATATTACTCATTATTTAATCCACAAACATATTAAATCAAGCCTAGTAGCCAAGCACAGCTCTTTCCCAGTTTCTCTCCAAACAAAGTCAGGATTTAGAAAAACAACCCCGAGGAAAGATGGCAGCCCCGGTAGACCAGCACCTGCTCAACGCCTGGTCACAACGTTTATTTTTCATCGCTGGATGGTTTTAACCGGCTCCCCTGCTCGGAAACTCTCGCTCTCACCCCTGACCAAAAAACTAGGAGCGAGACCAGGACCAGAACGCGTGGTTCCAGCCAGGGGCACCGGTCAGAGCCGGTCAGGCCGGCGCTCTGCAAACTTCACGCCTCGTCCCTCGCGGAGCCCGCGTCTGCCCGTCCCTCAACACCAAGGCGTGCTGCTGTGTTTACTGTGCCTGTCCAACGCCAACACCACATCTGTTAGGCTGGTTTCCTTTAGCAGGCTGGTCCAGGGGCCCGCAGACCAGGATGGGGGGGGGGGGGGGGGCATGAAGAGAGAGAGAGAGAGAGAGAGAGAGAGGGGGAGAGAGAGAGAGAGAGAGAGAGAGAGAGAGAGAGGGGGGGGGGAGAGAGAGAGAGAGAGAGAGAGAGGGAGAGAGAGGTTCCCTGTGTCCCTGCAGAGCTGTGGCTGTGTTTGAAACACCCCCCTCCTCCACCCTCACCTTGATTGGATCTCTGATCTAACATGATTGGTGGATGGGTGACCATAGGGGTGTTCAGAGAGGGGTTTGTGTGTGAGGAGACGTGTGTGTAAGGATAGGGAATATGTGAGGACAGAGGTGTGTGAGGAGAGGGGTTTGTGAGGAGAGAGGTGTGTGAGGAGAGGGGTTTGTGAGGAGGGAGGTGTGTGAGGAGAGAGGTGTGTGAGGAGAGAGGTGTGTGAGGAGAGAGGTGTGTGAGGAGAGAGCTGTGTGAGGAGAGAGGTGTGAGGAGAGAGGTGTGTGAGGAGAGAGGTGTGTGAGGAGAGAGGTGTGTGAGGAGAGAGCTGTGTGAGGAGAGAGGTGTGTGAGGAGAGAGGTGTGAGGAGAGAGGTGTGTGAGGAGAGAGGTGTGTGAGGAGAGAGCTGTGTGAGGAGAGAGGTGTGTGAGGAGAGAGGTGTGTGAGGAGACCAGGCAGGGAGTCTCCACGGGAGAGGGTGAGGCTCAGAGCCCCGATCCTCCGACAAGTGACATCCCAGCCCAGTTTCTCCTTCAAATATCCACTTAGCGTGTTAGCATCAACTTATGCCGGGCTCAGACTACAGGATTTTTGGGCCGATTTATCCCCGATTCACCCAGACCAGAGAAATCTGGTCTGGAACATTGGTCGGGGCTGATGATCGGTCCAGATTATCTTGTAATGTGAGGGTCAAACAACAACAAGTTTGATATTTACGATTATTACGTCCCGACTTTACAAGTGAGACGGCGAGACCAGTAGTTCATTGTTCCCTCGGGCACGATAAGATCCTGTAGTGTGTGATGAGCCGTTATTTTCAAATCTTGCTGTGTGTGCTTGTTTGAGATGCGCAAGGAGAATATCTGTTAAGATTCTCCTTATGTGCATGATGTAACCCGATTTCAAAATTGGTTAGGATTTTAAATATCCTGTAGTGTGAGCCCGGCATTAGTACTGACTACTTCAGTGTTAGAGCTCAATGCCAACAATGCCCATTTTCTTGCTCTCTCGTTTCAATGGTGCTTGGCTGGACCGAGGTTTAGGTTGTGTGGCTACCTATATGGATGACGTCTTTGGTCGCTGTCCTCCTTTCTTCACAACTAGACTCCATTCTGAAGTCTGTGATGTTAGCTGTGAAGTTGGCGGTAGCCATTAGCCCTCCAGAGCTGTTGGTGCGTCCACCACTTGTTCCGTTTTTCTGGTCAGCGTTCTCACCAGCTAGGTAAATGGTAAATGGACTGCACTTATATAGCGCTTTTCCACCTTAGCGACACTCAAAGCGCTTTATAATGGCCTCTCATTCACCCATTCACACACACACTCACACACCAATGGCGGTAGCTGCCATGCAAGGCGCTAACCTGCTCATTGGGAGCAATTTAGGTGTCTTGCTCAAGGACACTTCGACATGTGGACAGTCGGAGCTGGGATTCGAACCACTGACCCTTCGATCAGTGAACGCCCCGCTCTACCAACTGAGCTACAGCCGCCCCAGGTCCCGGAACTGGCTAGACTTGGCCGGGCTAACAGATCCTCGATAAAGCCTTATGGAACCTGTTTTTCAGAGGGTTCTTTTATTGTTCAGGTGTCTGCACACTGCCCTAACCAACGCCAACCAACACCAACGTTGGACTGGACATGTTTACTGTGTACTAGTTGTTTTATGTCCCAGTAACAAATGTACTAGTGCTATTTATTCTCCAGTACAGTGCATGATAAGTGGTCAAAATAGATGATCTAGAAAACAAATATCTTACACTGTACTATATGTTGACCTTGTTTTTTCTTAAATCTGAACATGTGTGTCCCTCGGTAGTTCCCACAGACCCCAGTGAAAGCTGGTCTGAACTGGTCTATTGTGTCCCTCCTGGGCTCCCGTCCTGTCTGGGAAGACAGAGGTCCCTGGAGAACAACTCACTATCCCTGCTATCCTCATCACTAATGATGGACGGGCTTCAGAAGGGAAACTCCGCCTTCTCTCTCTCTCTCTGTCTGTGTGCCTGACGTCTCTCTTTCTGTCTGCCTGCCTGCCTGACCTCTCTCTTCTCTCTCTCTGTCTCTCTCCCCCAGGTCTGATGGAAATCCGATCTGTGAGTGTGGGAGTTGTCGCCATCAAGTCCGTCAGCACTGGCCTGTACCTGGCCATGTCTAAGAGAGGCACGCTCTTCGGTTCGGTAGGTTCCCACCTCCGCGCATTGTCTCGGAGGTCAGGAGGAGAGGGCAGGGTCAAACACAGGGGTCACAGATACACAGTACTCACACACACACACACACCACATAGACTGGTGGGGGTAGGGTGGGAATATACTTAAATAAACTAGAATGTAACTAATACACTCTAAAAACAAGGGCTAATACACAGTAGAACAATTTAAAGGCACCTACACACTGGCCCAACCAACTACCTCCCAACACCCAACATTCTAAAGTTGGCAGTTGCTGTTAGAATGTTGGAAGTAAAAAAAATCAGCAGCCAAAACCACAACAAACATGGCGCACCAGTCCAACGTTGGGGTTGCTTGGCGTGGTTAGGGCAGTGTGCAGACACCTTAACAATAAAGGAACTCAACCGGTTCCATCCGGCTCTATAGAGCCCTTTTCAAGTCAGAAAGAATTAGCCAGATAAACCAGCCAGCCAACCAGATAAACCAGCCAGCCAACCAGATTAATGAGCCAGCCAACCAGATGAATGAGCCAGCCAACCAGATAAACCAGCCAGCCAACCAGATGAATGAGCCAGCCAACCAGATAAACCAGCCAGCCAACCAGATAAACAAGCCAGCCAACCAGATGAATGAGCCAGCTAACCAGATAAACCAGCCAGCCAACCAGATAAACCAGCCAGCCAACCAGATAAACCAGCCAGCCAACCAGATAAACCAGCCAGACAACCAGATGAATGAGCCAGCCAACCAGTCAGCCAGATAAACTAGCAAGCCACCTAGATAAACCAGCCGGTCAGCCATATAAGCCAGCCAGACAACACCTGGGCAAGCTGATGGTACCTGCAGACCAAGCTTGCATGTGAGGCCGGATCAGAGGCCTGTCCCTCTGTCAAAACACGGGAGAGAGGAAGGAAGGATGATCTAAGACGACAGAGAGAAAGATTGGACGAGAAGGACTACAAAGGAGGCAGCTGGGCTCTTGGAAGAGACTTGCGTGCCATCGGACAGTTGTTGTGCATACATTACAGCGTTCTCTCTGTCTGGCTGTCTGTCTTTCTCCCCTCTCTCTGCCACGCTCTCTCTCTCTCTCTCTATTTGTCTCTCTGTGTCCCTCTCTGCCCACGCCCCACACACACACACACCATCTCTCGCTGTCTCCCCCCTCCCTCTCCTATCGGAGTTCAACCTGTGTGGTGGTGTATAAGCCAGTGAGAGAAGACCAGCATCGGTGCTTATAGCTCCGTCACCTCTTTCTCTGCCTACACACTCAACTCCTCTGATGATAAACTCATTCTCCCAGCATTCATTCTCACACACGCCCTCAGTCGCAGCTTGACGGCCAATCATAAAACCGGAGCAGCGGCAGGCAGGTTGAGGTTACCCGGGGTGGCGTGCTCAACTCCTTTTGCAAATGTGCTCCCGATCAACTGTGCGATAGAGACCTGGGGACCACGCCCACTCTGTTATCTGTTAGCTACACAGACGCAGACCCGCTGGGAGATAAGAAGCTTCAGTCAGGGGCGGCCAGGGCTGGTTTAGCGGGTGCGTATCATCCCTCATCTCTGACATATCCGTACGGTTTCATTTAATCAGAAGGGCAGAGATAAGACCTGATAACGAGAGACGGTGATTAAAATGTTTACTACAGCAGATTGATTCGATGAAGTACATCCAGTAAATAAAACGTTTAGCGTGTGTGTGTGTGTGTGTGTGTGCGTGTGTGTGTATGTGTGTGTGTGTGCGTGTGTATGTGTGTGTGTGTGTTTGCGCTACAGACTATGACTTTTGCCCCGAGCTCAGGGGTTGGCAGCAGTAGTCTCCTTCTGGTTATACATTTAGAAACCAACCTGTATTAACCTCTCTCTCTCTCTCTCTCTCTCTCTCTCTCTCCCTCCCTCCCTCCCTCCCTCCCTTCCAGGTGAAGTACAACACCAGCTGTAAGTTTAAGGAGCGCATCGAGGAGAACGGCTACAACACGTACTCCTCTCTGCGCTGGAAGCACAACGGCAGGCAGATGTTCGTCTCGCTCAACGGCCGAGGGAAGCCCAGGCGAGGCCACAAGGCCCGCAGGCGACACCCCTCCACCCACTTCCTCCCCATGTTGCCCTCCTAGCCATGTGCCAGGACCTCTGCGCCGCCATTGGCTGTCCCTCCTCACCGCAGACCCCGCCTATTAGTGTTGCTGTTGTTGTCATGATAAAATAATGGATTAATGTTATCGATGTTGTTATCGTTACTCATCCCGTCCTCCTATACTGCGTACGTACGTGTGGAGGGTTGACCCAGACTCTTGTGTTGTGGGGGCAGCAATGGAGGCGTAATGCAAACAGTTAAGTTATTTCCCCTCTGTTTTAGTGTACATTCAGAAGTCAAGCTGCTAACCGGGTGTAAATACTGTCTGTCGTTGTTGTTATTGTTGTGGTTGATGACGCTAGCGCTTCAGTAATCAGAGATGAGGCCACCACAGCGGCTCAGAGTGGAAGAGCGGCTAACTGCGAGCCTGGACTCTGATAGGTCTGCGGGAGTAGCCTGACCCCCTTGTCCCCCCGAGGGGTAGAACTGTGGTTCCTTGGCGCCCCTGCTCACCACTGCACCCGGATCCTACAGGACTGTTGTCTACGTTCTGCTCTGCTCAACGCTGCTGTTCTCTCGGCTCCGCTCGGGGAGATCCGACAGTCACCGTCACTGAGGACGGCGTCACCACTGCTCTGTCCAGAGGAGGCGAGAGAGGGCGGGCGGTTTCTCAGCCTGACCACAGCGAACACAGGACGCTGGTTTGGTCCAGTGGATATGAGATGGGAGGAGGACACGTGGGGGAGGGAACGCTCCTGAGACACTCCCATCTGTCAGCTACTCCTTCTCCTCTTCTCCTCCTCCTGCTACTTCTCCTGTTTCCTCCTCCTTCTGCTCCTGCACCACCCTCCCCCTCTTACTCCTTCTGCTCCACATACTCCTGCTCCTCCTCCCCTTGCTCCCCCATCTCCTGCTCTACTTCTCCCTCCTCCTTTGCTCCACCTCC
Organism: Borostomias antarcticus; assembly: GCF_949987555.1. Classification (NCBI taxonomy): domain Eukaryota; kingdom Metazoa; phylum Chordata; class Actinopteri; order Stomiiformes; family Stomiidae; genus Borostomias; species Borostomias antarcticus. Next base: position 6,546,532 of record NC_140259.1, on the reverse strand, counting down.
TCCTATTACTCCACCATGTGGACCAACATCTGCTTGATCAGCTGCCAGAGGAATCTCCACCCACAGAATAGCCTCCATGCTGCGTCCACCTTCTCCAGGACTCAATCCAGACACCTCAGAGCAAAGACCATCCGCCCAGATCAACCCCTAACCTCCAGCCCAGACCTAGCTCCATCCATCCACCCAGATCAACCCCTAACCTCCGGCCCAGACCTAGCTCCATCCACCCGCCCAGATCAACCTCTAACCTCCAGCCCAGACCTAGCTCCATCCATCCACCCAGCCCAGCCCACCTCCAGCCCAGACATAGCTCCATCCATCCACCCAGCCCAGCCCACCTCCAGCCCAGACCTAGCTCCATCCATCCGCCCAGATCAACCCTTAACCTCCAGCCCAGACCTAGCTCCATCCATCCGCCCAGATCAACCCCTAACCTCCAGCCCAGACCTAGCTCCATCCATCCGCCCAGATCAACCCCTAACCTCCAGCCCAGACCTAGCTCCATCCATCCGCCCAGATCAACCCCTAACCTCCAGCCCAGACCTAGCTCCATCCATCCGCCCAGATCAACCCCTAACCTCCAGCCCAGACCTAGCTCCATCCATCCGCCCAGATCAACCCCTAACCTCCAGCCCAGACCTAGCTCCATCCATCCACCCAGATCAACCCCTAACCTCCAGCCCAGACCTAGCTCCATCCATCCAGATCAACCCCTAACCTCCAGCCCAGACCTAGCTCCATCCATCCATCCACCCAGCCCAGCCCACCTCAGGCGCAGACCTCAATCCACCCAGCCCAGCCCAGCCCCCCATCCAGCCACCCAGGAGCAAAGGTCTCCAGCCTAGTCCTCCAGCCACACTACCCCACAGCCAATATCTCCATCCACTCCAGACCCTTAGATCTCCTTCCATCTGCAGCCCTACCCCCCCACCCCAACCCAGACCTCCATGCCCCCCACCCAGGAACCCAGCCTCTCATCCTAGAGGTCAGTCTGAAAGGGTCAGGTCTGTGGTCATGCTGTCCAGAACTCTGTACCTAGCTACCACTGCTGCAACATAGTATATCTGTGCATCTGTGGCTGTAGCTACTCTCTCTCTCTCTTCCACAGAACTGTAAAAAAAAAGTTAAAGGTTAATTTCTTATGTATGGTAACTGGTTATTGCTTATCTTCACTATTTCATGCCTTGCTAACATGTTCACAAAAAAACTGTTGCAAATAGAACTTTTAATATATTTAAACCTTTTTTTAGTTTGACTTTGATGTTATTGTCTCCATTTTGTGTTGTATTCCAGGCCGTATACTACTCCATACTGTATTGTACTTCGATTGGTTAGCTCCTCTATCGCCAGACACACCCCCTTGATCTGATTGGTCTGCTACAGAAACAGGGTTTTCTAGAGCAGAGGCCAAATGTAAAAGAACTCCAGCTTCATTTGGTCATGTTAGAAAAAAGAAAGTTGTTAGAGATCTCATAAATTCACATTCTATCCAGCACCACAGCTGCAGTGAGAGTTAGACACATTTAGAATATTCCATAGAATTATTTTCTATGTACTGGCATGAGCCACATGTATGACGTGCTGCCTTTCTTAGGGTGCATTCACACGGCCGATTTTGCAAGCTGCTAAAAATGCGAGGTACACCGCATTGTCCCTGGCCGACACTATTCGTTGCTAAGAGACAGAACACAACAATCATAGGCCGCTTCCTCCAAGCTCCACGAGAAAATTTAAATATTTTCAACCTTTCGGTGCTGTTAAAACACGAGATGTCTCGCTTCGGCAGAGGAGCATGCCGAAAGGCTACGAGCACGCTGCTCCATAGTCAACAATGAAAAGCAACGCGGAAACGCTTTGACAAAATCTGCTGTGTGAACGCGGCCGTATATGTTCTATGGAAGCTGAAATCTGCACCATTGTTAAGACACATACTGTTCTGTACTGTACAACAATAAAGTGAGTGCCTTGGTCCATGTTCAACTTCGTGAACTTCAATAAATTGATCATAAATTAGCTAATTTTGAAGGACACTGTCTGTCAGTGTATCTGTCTGTCTGATGCACACATTGTTTTTAGTTGATTTGTGTGACCATATATGGGCCGGAACTAAGCCACAAGGACCAGATCTGGCCTGTATATGGCCCAGATCCGCTTGCTATCTGGGCAGTAGGACTGTTCTGTTCTGCTGGTGTTTCTTCAACAATAGAACATCACCAGGAGTCCAGACAGACAGAAGAGTCCAGACAGAAGAGTCCAGACAGACAGAAGAGTCCAGACAGAGGAGTCCAGACAGACAGAAGAGTCCAGACAGAAGGGTCCAGACAGACAGAGGAGTCCAAGCAGAGAGTCACGTAGGACGTCGTCTGAAATGGCTGCGTAGTTTAGAGCCCCACAGAGCTCTCCAAACTATAGCCCTCTAAAATATATTTTAGTGGATTTATAAATAGCCATTCACAAGCCTAAAACTGTTAGGAACAACCTGAGATGACAACAACATGCCAGGTGAAAACCCTTGGTTAAAAAAGAAGGAAGGGAAGGAGGAGGAGTTTGCGACTGAAGAGAGCCGTGTGGACACGGCCACAGAGCTAGCTAACACAGAGCTAGCTAACACAGAGCTAGCTAACATCAGGGCCATGCTGCAAGGGATCGCTGCTGATATAAGTGGAGGGAAAACTAGCCTGGACTCCCTTCAAGTTACGGTTCAGCAACTCGGTGGAAGAATTACCCATGTGGGCTGCCATCTTGTTTAGAGGGCTGTGTGACGTCAGAGAGCGCAACTGGGAGTACATTGATCTGGTACGAGTTCACGGGTGGGAAGTTACGGGTTTGACAGCCATTCCAGTGCATTTTCACGTGTAGAAGGTCGGAAAAACACGGGTTACGGGTTGCCTGGAACGCGCCATAAGTCTGTCCTCATTTTGTTCCCTCAAACTACTGCTGTTCATACAGGAAAAAATATACTACCCACAATCCTATAGTGCAACAGCAATTTCTCCAGAGATGTTGTTGTTGGCAACCCCGCCCCAATAGCGGATCCTAGGACTACAACTGGCTAAATTGACTCTGATTGAGAGGACACCTGTGCCACTGATTGTTTGATTGGTTTCCAACTGTCTGGTTAGTCTGTGTATATATAGCTTGCAATTAGCTCCCCTGTTGTTCTTTGTCTGTTCATTATTTGCTGTAGCTGTGCGTTGTCCCTGGTTTTGTCTTGTGCCATCTTGTAAGTTTGTAAGCTTTGCCTTTTGTTGTCCACTTGTTGAATGTGTAAATGAGTTTTATTGTTTAGTCTTTGGTTTAGTTTGTACCCCTTGTGGTGCCTTTAACAAACATTATGTGGAAACTGATGACATCTCCATGTTACATACACCTGTGACATTGACATCCAACCCTTGATTGCTTGTCAGTGTGATACCCATCTATGGCTGCTCACATGGCAGGTAGCTCAACAAGTGTTCAAGCCCAGGGGGATGCAGAATAACCAGGCCAGGTCAAGCCTGGCTTATGTGCGTGGCTGGCTTGTTTCTGTTCAGGACTGGTAGGATGGAAGCTAGTCATGCCACTGAAATAGCTGTAAATTGAAATTACATGAAATAATGTCTGATAAATTAAGATTCAATGCTAATCCAGCACAATAAGAGCAGGATAGCCAGTTAGCTCATGAGCTCACAACAACTAGCAGCAGCTTCCATAACATTAATGGTAGCGGTCAGTGGCTAAAGCAGTTACACTGATGATTCCTGTAACGTTAGCTATTTTGCTGTAATTGGTTCAACTTCGGTTTCTTGACAAAAGTAAGGGATAAACCCAGATAACACAAGGCTAGCAGACCTACAGTGGGTCCCCGATGGACGAGATGGCGAACCTCCAGCGGAATATAAAACAAGGCTAGCGGACCTACAGCAGGTCCCAGATGGAAGAGATGGTGGTATTAAAAGTCCATATACCGTCTTGTTTTCTATTGTTATTTTCTATTGGTTTTTTTTCACCTTGCTTAAGCTTAGTGTGCACGTTATAAGAGCCAGCGGAGAAACATCTCACTGCTCATTTTACTGGTACGTTGCATGTGACGAATAAAACGTTGAATTTGCACGTGACCTTGAACATCAATCATGTCAATTGGGAACCTCTCAACGTTTTCCGCGGTGTCTGGGGATCTGTGTGCAGCTGGCAGGGCGTTTATGTATGCAAATTCAGGTGTACGAGAACACGCATTCAACTTAAGGAGAGCACAGCTGAGAACACTTTGGCGGTTTAGGAACACATTTCCACCCGTTCATGAATCCGGCGGGGATCTTTCTTAGGGTTGGTCTTACGAAGTTCGTAAGAAGACATTTAAGAAGACACTTAAGAAAATGTTCAGGAATGATAACCCTTTGGTAACCCTTACTTAGTCCTCCAATTACTAAACATTTACCTGGTAAGTATAGCCTAATAGATAATGGGTAATTACTGAGACACCTATACTGTGGGTATCATTTCAAAACAGGAGTATTTCAAATGTTCAATTACTGCACATAAATTCAATAACTGACATGGCACCACCAGGTAACCACATTTTTAAATAACTTCTATAACATCCAGTGACAAACACAAATGACAAATCACAATGCTCATATTTCAGGAATCTGGGAGTGGGACCGAGAACAGGAGGAGAAAACAAAACAGAGTTGCATACACAGAGAAACATAACAGTAAGCACAAGTCTATATCAAAGGGGCTTGTAATTGGTCACTTAATTGGTCACCCAGTTCCTGCAGTCAGTTTAACAGTTAATTCATCTGCAAAACAGACTACATTTTACTTAAAAATATAATCTTCCCCACCTGGGTCTTGAACCCCTGATCTCCCACATGGGAGTCAGAAGCTTTATCCACTATACTTCCGAGGAACTTGAAAGTGAGTGATGTCATAGTGTTTTTTCCTTCTCTGGAATCTCTCCTGTACTTCCAAAAAAGGGGAAAGGAGAGTGAAACGAGGGAGGGAGAGGGATGGACAGGCCAAAAGTAAAGGTAGACCCACAGGCTAGCAGAGAGTGTGGGTATTGTTTCGCAAAATCTTCCCCGCCGGGGCTTGAACCCCTGACCTTCCGCATGGGGTCAGATGCTTTATCCACTACATTACCGAGGAACTTGAAAGTGTGCAATGTCATAGTGTATTTATTCTTGTGTGTTGGGACCGCTGCCTCTTGTGGTGACAACATAGAAATGCAGGTCAACAACACGACGGAGGGAAAGAGGGAGGGAGGGAGGGAGTGACAACCCGACAAATGCTATCTATGGTGCGCTGGCTTAAAGCCACGCACAAAAATGCTAATGCATACTCAGGCATTGTGTTGTGACATGATTTTTTAAAGATATTTTTAATTAAAGAAGAAAATTTACATTATGGTCTGGGTAAAAACATGAGCACACCCTCATGTATTTGTCATTGTCTCCTTGTCATCTTCTTCCTCCTTCTACCTCATGCACACTTCCTCATAGTTTCTTCGTATTGTGGCAACCCAGTGGACAGGGAAGACTACAGATGCCAAAATAGCAGTAGCACACAGACAAGGGAAGCAAGTTGCAGAAAAAAGACAAAAGTTGCTCTTTAATTAACTCAACTTGGTGTTCCAGGGACTTCCTGTGGAGTTCCCCAAGGCTCTATTCTGGGGCCTCTTCTGTTCAACAAATTACATGCTCCCAGCCTCCCACTAGCTCCAATTATGGAAAACAAAATGTTACCATAGCTACGCAGATGGCACACAAATGTATATCACCATATCACCAGGGCACTATAATCCCATACAAGCGCTAAGTAAGTGCATTGAACAAATCAACGATTGAATGAACCAGAACTTTAACTAAACAAAAATAAAACTGAAGTAATAGTCTTTGGAGCTAAAGAAGAATGATTAAAAGTCAGCACTCGGCTCTAATCAGTAATGCTAAAAACCACAAATGAAGCCAGAAATCTTTCAATAGTCACATTAAGACAATTAAAAAGCCAGCCTACTATCACCTGAAGAATATATCAAGGATTAAAGGATTTGTCTCTGTGGGTTCTGGAAAAACTTGTCCATGCATTTATCTTCAGTAGACTCGACTATTGTAGAGGTGTGTTTACAGGTCTCTCTAAAAAATCTATCAGACAGCTGCAGCTGATTCAGAACGCTGCTGCTCGAGTCCTCCCTAAGACTAAGAATGTGGATCACATCACTCCAGTTCTGAGGTCCTTACACTGGCTTCCTGTCTGTCAAAGAATTTACTTTAAAATACTGCTGTTGATTTATAAAGCACTGAATGGTTTAGGGCCAAAATATATTTCTGATCTGCTGCTACGTTATGAACCATCCAGACCTCTCAGGTAATCTGGCACAGGCCTGCTTTCTGTCCCCAGAGTTAAAACAAAACATGGAGAAGCAGCGTTCAGTTTTTATGCTCCACATATCTGGAACTAACTCCAGAAAACTGCAGGTCTGCTGCAACTCTCAGTTCTTTTAAATCAAGACTGAAGACTTTTCTTTTTGCCACTGCTTTTTATTAAATCAAATAATAATTTTTTCATACACAGCACTGTAACTTTTATTCCTGTATTTTATTTTTTCCTGCACTTTGTTTTAAATGTATTAAAGGTATCTTCTCCTTTGTGCAAGGAGGAACAGGATGAGCACTGCCAGAGCCTTACAAAATGACCTCCAGCAGGCCACTGGTGTGAATGTCTGACCAAACAATCAGAAACAGACTTCATGAGGGTGGCGTGAGGGCCTGACGTCCTGTAATGTGCCCTGTGCTCACTGCCCAGCACCGTGGAGCTCGATTGGCATTTCCCAGAGAACACCAGAATTGGCGCCCTGTGTTTTTCACAGATGAGAGCAGGTTCAACCTGAGCACCTGTGACAGACGTGAAAGGGTCTGGAGACGCCATGGAGAACGTTACGCTGCCTGCAACAGCATTCAGCGTGACCGGTTTGGTGGTGGGTCAGTGATGGACTGGGGAGGCATGTCCCTGGACCGGTTTGGTGGTGGGTCAGTGATGGTCTGGGGAGGCATATCTCTGGAAGGACGCACAGACCTGTACAGGCTAGACAACGGCACCCTGACTGCCATTAGGTATCGGGATGAAATCCTTGGACCCATTGTCAGACCCTTCGCTGGTGCAGTGGGTCCTGGGTTCCTCCTGGTGCACGACAACGCCCGGCCTCATGTGGCGAGAGTATGCATGCAGTTCCTGGAGGATGAAGGAATCGATACCATTGACTGGCCTGCACGCTCGCCTGACCTCAATCCAATAGGACACCTCTGGGAAATTCTGTCTCGGTCCATCCGACCCCGCCAGGTTGCACCTCAGACTGTCCAGGAGCTCAGTGATGCCCTGGTCCAGATCTGAGAGGAGATCCCCCAGGACACCATCCATCATCTCATCAGGAGCATGGCTCGACGTTGTCAGGCATGCATTCAAGCACGTGGGGGCAGTACAAACTACTGAGTACCATTTTGAGTTGCTGCAATGGAATTTCAGCAAAATGGACTAGCCTGCCGCATCATTTTTTTTGCTTTGATTTCCGGGGTGTCTTTGAATTCAGCCCTCTGTAGGTTGATCATTTTAATTTCCATTAAACGATGTGGCATCCTTTCATTCCTAACACATTACCCAGTCCATATCAGGAAAGATATCCTGCATGATCCCCCCCCCCCCATTGAGATCTGATGTGTTTTCAAAGTGTTATTTTTTTGGAGCAATGTATATTTGGGAGGTCGGTCGATGACAGCGCACAGCACTGGGTCAGAGCAACCCATCTCAAATAATGTCACCACAGCTGGAAAATGAAGACGATACAGCGCACTGCTTACATTTAAAGTCATTTTTATAAACAGTCGTCGTTCCTCCTCCACGGCCCGACACCGGGGAGTTAAAATACGAACAGCCAGCCAGTAAAAGTTTGACGAGTGCGCTGCCCTCACAAAGCAAATTAGAAAGCCTAGTAAGTTGAAAAACTACAATGGCAATAAACTGATTCTGATTTGGATGTCCGCCATGTTGTCTCTCTTGGAGAGGGGAGTGCGTACAGGCAGGGGAGCCCAGACAGAGGGCTCCCTTGGCAGACTGAGGCACTCCTCATCAGCAGGAGACTTTGATCATCAAACTCCAGAATGTTGCAGAATCCGTATGGAATGCTCCTGAGAACATCTGCCATGCACAAATACACACACGCACACACGCACACACACACACACACACACACACACACACATTTGAATTCTTTATCTAGTTTGCATTTTCAAAATACATTGCAGGGGCCCAAATATAATTCCATTGCTGACATGTTACTGGGCGGTTTAACATATTTTATACATAAAACATATTTCATAATACACAATGAAAGGTGTTCCTTAAAAAAGTGAGGTGTGAAAATCCGGTGCGTGTGTGTGTGTGTATGTGTGTGTGTGTGTGTGTGTGTGTGTGTGTGTGTGTGTGTGTGTGTGTGTGTGTGTGTGTGAGCTGAGGACTTCAGAGATGAGTCAGGTCATGTTGTTGTTGGTATTCCTGACCATCTGACCCATACACTCTCAGGTGACAGAGAGGAGGCCCGGCCGGTCCTGACTGGTTTGCTGACACGTTCGTCAGACTGTTGTGTAAAATATCTGTTGTGCAACATTCCTCTGTTGTGTCACATTCCTCTTCTCCCATCCAACCTTCACGCAGGCCAATGGCATCATGAAGATCCATTCCTCTGACATCAATGTTCAACTTATGAATATTTAATATGAATATTAAAGACTGGAGCCTATGCGGTCACCTCTATCTCTCTCTACCTCTCTCTCTGTCTCTCTGAATAGAAATGTTTGGGTGGGCCCCCTCAACACGAATAATATTCATCTTATGGGGGGGGGCAGAATAGGTAGGCATGTTTAAATGCATAAAGCCTAGAGATCAATGGAGTGGGTCTGTGTGTGTCTGTGTCCTGGAGAGCTGTAGAGTGGCTCTGTCAGTGTGTGTTCTTGTGAGTGTGAGTGTGTGTGTTCTTGTGAGTGTCAGTGTGTGTTCTTGTGAGTGTTCTTGTGAGTGTGTGTGTTCTTGTGAGTGTTCTTGTGAGTGTGTGTGTTCTTGGTCTGCGGGGTCTTCAGATGGAGAGGCCCTGAAAGAGACCACTGACTACCAGCTGTAGCAGACCCTACACACACACACACACACACACACACACACACACACACACACACACACACACACACACACACACTCTCTCTCCCACAGACCCAAGATAATCCTACTCGGTGGTCTGCTATTGGTCCCTCAAGTCTGAGATTGTTTTGTTACAAAAACAGTCCAAGTTATTGGTGTGAATGGGCCAAGAAGGGGACAGTGTGTGTGTGTGTGTTTGCGTGTCTGAGCGCTGGTGTGTGTGTGTGTGTGTGTGTGTGTGTGTGTGTGAGTGTCTGAGCGCTGGTGTGTGTGTGTGTGTGTCTGAGCGCTGGTGTGTGTGTGCGTGTGTGTGTGCGTCTCTGAGTGCTGGTGTGTCTGTATGTCTGAGAGTCTGCATGCGTGAGACGACTATTTAAATGTATTTCAATTGTCTCCAGCCATAATTTGCTTTGTTGATTTGTTCCACTGTAGCTCACAATACAGCAAATAGAACCCCTCAGTTCTACAAAAGTGTAGACAGGTCCCTGTAGACAAAAGAAAATCCTTGAACTTGTGCTCTGTTCTGTCTGTGTCTAAATGGTAAATGGACTGCACTTATATAGCGCTTTTCCACCTTAGCGGCACTCAAAGCGCTTTACAATGGCCTCTTATTCACACACACATTCACGCACCAATGGCGGTAGCTGCCATGCAAGGCGCTAACCTGCTCATTGGGAGCAATTTGGGGTTAGGTGTCTTGCTCAAGGGCACTTCGACATGTGGACAGTCGGAGCTGGGATTCGAACCACTGACCCTTCGATCATTG
>NC_140259.1:6494101-6534101 GCF_949987555.1 Borostomias antarcticus | reverse complement strand
AATGGACTGCACTTATTCTACTACTACTACTTATTCTAGCACTTCATTCTGCTTGCCCCCCCACACACAGTGCACGTCACATTGGGCAAACGCAACTGCAGTCTTGTTTCCCAGGCCTAGACCAAGCTTATAGTCCTTTCATTGTCCTTGCAACCAACTAGTTTCAGTTTGAAATCCATTGTAGTATAAATGAGGGTCACCCTCAGTGATTTCTTCCGAGAATCTTAATTAAAAGGTTGAATGAAGAATGAACATTTTCAGATTGATCTTTGGATACAATTGTTTTGTAGCCTATGTTACATAAATTTGGCATATTTCGTACTGTAGGCTACACCTTGCATATTTGTTATATCCAAGCCCAACCCGATATAGCCCATATCAGCTGCACTGTCCTAGATGAGAAGCAGGCTGCAAGGTCGGGACATATAATGGTATGTTCGTTTGTTGTCGGAGCTGGCAAGTCGCAAGTGGCAAAATACCTACCTCCGACCTGTGTGCATTCGAGCTATATACCATTATATCACAGTTACCTAGTTATATCTATATACCATTATATCACAGTCACCTAGTTATATCTATATACCATTATATCACAGTTACCTAGTTATATCTATATACCATTATATCACAGTTACCTAGTTATATCTATATACCATTATATCACAGTTACCTAGTTATATCTAGTGCATTGGAGCAACTGGGGGCTGAGAAACATATCCGAATTTGCGACGAGGAAGTGAGAGTTTATGAGGTGTTTTATTTAATCATTCCTAGTAGCAAGTCGCAATTTCCCACCTCCCAGTTATAAACGAACGCACCTAATGATGCGCTGCACCGTCTCGTGCGCCCTGCTCGTCTCGTGCTCCCTGATCGTCTAGTGCGCATGACCGTCTCGTGCTCTTGGAGGTGACACCAACCGTTGGAAGAAAAACCGTTTGTTTGCTGAAACGTTTTTGACTTTGACCGTTGGTCGTCTGTGGATAGGTAAGCCTCACATTACCGTTAGCGGTACTATATTATTATGTATATAATTACCGTTAGCGGCACTATAACGCTGAAGGTTAACAATAAAAAAAAAAAAAAAATTTAGCTAACCCTCCATAACACTGAATTTGCTATTAGCTAGCTAGTTAAGTAGGGAACACGGTTTGAGTGGCTACAATAGCAGTTGGCCAACTTAGCTGCTGTTATAATGTAGCTAACTTCACTGAAGTTAGGTGTTAACTTAACAGTTAACCTTAGCTAATACTAGTTCACATACAGTAGCTTACTAACATTACCTAATTTCATCATTAGCCAAGGGGTTTTCTGACTGTTGAATAATATTAAGTAATTATATTTGCTTCATATTGTCCAGCTGTTAGCTAGGATGCAGAGGGACAGAGCATTTAACTTCAAATTGCTGGTGCCTCCCAGAGTCAACCCAGGACAGATATCTGCTGTCAAACCTCAGGAAAGCTTTGAGGAAAGTGGAGGATTCATGAACAAGATGCAGCAGGTAGTTCATTCATTAATTGCATTTAACGTAGGAAAAGCCAATGTACTACTACTTGCCAGAACTCACAAGTGCATCTTCTTTCTAAAACAGGTGACTAAGAGCATGATCTAGTGCTGAAGGCAAAGTGCAAGAATAGCAATCTAAAGTACAGTGCGGTACAATACAATACAATAGTGCTTAGGAGGGAGGATTGTTGTAGTACTTCTTGAAGAGATGAGTTTTGAGCCTGCGACAAAAGATGGGCAGCGACTCTGCTGTCCTGACGTCAGTGGGCAGTTCATGGACTGAATCTGAATTCAGCCATTCAGATTTGGATTTGGTCTGAAAACTATCCAATTTATTATAACTGACATGGTTTTATTATAACTTACAGGGTTACAGTAAACGTTTTGACAAGGAGGAGGTGCCCTTTCCTAGCACAAACATGGTTGGGTCAGCTAAACCTAGAACAGGTACGTCTTTGGCTATCCATAGTTTAACATTTTCCTATTTGAAAGACCTTGACTGTCTTGCTGTTAACCTGACCTGTTCTTGTTTTCCAAAGAAGTGTCCAAGACCATTTTTATGCCAGAAAAACAGGAGGTGAGTAGGAAAACTAGTCTATGGAGGCCGGTTTAAGCTTTTCCTCTCCTGAATGATTTGCAGTCACATCATGTTTTATTAGTGGTTTTGAATTATTACCTCTACTGTAGGTCTAGAGGTAACCTCATCTGAGACCATAATGTCTTAATGACCTTGAGAATGTCCTCTTGGTTCTGTGATAGAGATGCTTTGACATGGCAAGCAGAGGAGTGGGTCTTGGTTGCCTTTAAATGTGGTTATAATAAATATTTACATATTATTAACATATTTCTCAGAGTTATTGTGAACCCAGACCGCTGTATTCAAAACTACTTGATGAAGTTGAGAAAATAAAATGTTGGAAAGTCCAAGTGGGCTCTGAGACTATGCAGAAAGAGAGGAGACTGCAAGAAAACAAAAGAACAATGGAAACCCTGCGCAAAGCCATCCAAGAATTGCAGGTATGAATATACCAGTTAGTTTCTGCAGGAAAGACAGACTAACCCTGTCTTTCGATATGTTAATTGTACCACCGCTTATTTCTGCCTGTTGCAGTTTGGGAATGAAAGTCTCAGCATTAAACTGGAGGAACAAATGAGTCAAAATAACGATTTGAGGAACAAGTATGTACCTTGTCAAGTGAACATTTTTATTTGTCCTTAATGTTGCTGTCAGACTGATGAGATTGACGAGAGGGCCGAAATGGTCATAGTCAAATAGATTTTAAATTAAACTGTCAGAATAATAATTCTCATTTTCATTTTCATCGCAGAAATAATGCAACACGTAATTTATGTAACATATTGAAGGATACGTTCCAGAGATCGGCAGACAAGATACAACTGTGTGAGTGAAACTGTAAGGCTGTAAGCTACAGCTCAAATTAAATGAGTTGCGTGGTCAAATCTGAATAATTTTTCCGTGTTCTCTCAGTTGAATCAGAAAGAGAGGAAACCCATCACATCTTCACAGAAAACAGTGAGAATATTCAGGTAAATGGTATTCAGGTAAATGATTAGACCTACAGTATGTAACCGAGTGAAACATGAGAGTAGCAGATGAAACTCCCTCAAAGGAGCGCTGCCAGTCCCACCAAGAGCGTTTCCATCTCGCAAGCGGGAGAGCTTGTTGAACGTGGGTTTGAATCCTGTCTTGGGCAAGTCCTTAACATGGGTCGAACTGTTGAACACAATTACTACTAAGCCAGTGGCCTTGCTCTGGATGAATTAATTAGTGTTTGTGGTAACAAGTCATTCCTTTTGTAGAGGATGGTTGCTGCATTCGAGAGCCTTCGCATTCAAGCAGAGTCTGATCGTCATGAAATGCAGGAAAAAGGTATGAATTCAATATTGAAGGCCCTGTAAGTACTGTAAGGTCTCTATTGTTACCATATCTACTGTTTACATTGTTATCTTCTCAGTTATCTGCTGTAATCGTTAAAGCATAAGTACACAGAATTTCATGTTTAGCCCTATTTCTGGCTTCCCTGGCATGCATCGGACTAGTACAGGTTAAAATATTTCTGTTTTGTGCAGTACAGAGTTCTGAGTATGATATACATGGATTTCAAGTTCAGGAATTACATGGTTTATGCTTACCAAGTTCTGAAGTCCTGTAAACTGAAATCCACGTATATCAAACTTTTTTCGAGTGTGCCCATAGCTAGCAACGAGCCAGGGCGCGCGCGTCAATGTTATTGACACAGAGCTTTGTACTGCACAAAACAGGAATATTTTAACCTGTACTAGTCAGATACATGCCAGTGAAGCCAGGAATAGGGCTAAACATGAAATTCAGTGTACTTATCCTTTAAATTCAGTAACTTCACTTATGAAATTTCTCACTCAGTTAACGAGGGCTTGCTACAATTCGAAGATCTGAAGAAGACGTTTGGGGAAGAATTCAGCATGACACAAGAAGAGGTCGCTCAAAATCACATCAAACTTGTTTACATTGGCTTCTTTAAACAGATGTAGACCATCAAATAATGCATGTTATGTGGAGAACCGGCTGTGATTATGCAAAAAATATTAACAGGCAGTGAAACTTCAAAAGGCAATGGAAGAAAAAAGAAAAGAACTGCAGGAAATCCAGCTCAACTTGCATGAAGCCCAGGAGATTTGCAAACAGCTACAAGAAGCAGCAAGTATGATTGCCATTTCAAGATGACTAAGGGTGTATGAATGCAAAATCCTTGATGTTGCGGTTCCTTGTTAGCTAAAGCACTGCGTATCTTTGAATAGAGCAACACCATGAAGCCCTCCAGAGGTCTCACCAAGAGCAAGACTCCTTGATGGAAAAACTACAAAGAGAAGAGAAACTTCACAAGGAGAGCCAGGTCAGTGTTGTTTGCTGAGCAATTTTAGAAGTCATTTTAGAGCCTTTTTGTAAACAAAATGAAATTATTTCAACAAGTTGAACAGAAATGTTTTGAGGGTAACACAGGGTTGTGATAATGTAAAGGGGATTTGACTCAGCCCAAAATTAATTTACATGTAGGCCTACAAGAAGAACATTGCGTAAAACTGTAAAGTGTACTGAAATGTAAAATAAAAAGTCCCAAACCAAGACAAGATGTTTGGGCGGCTTGTGGACACTTCCTGTGATTCGGATCCGCTCCAGAATCTAATGGGTTGTTAGTTGACTGATGCTACACTCCTCCAATGAGTTTCATGAAAATCAGTCTGGTAATTTTAGCATAAACCTGGTCTAAAAATGAATAGAGGTGAATGGCCGGACGTGTTGGGGCGGCTCGTGGACGCACCCCGTGATTCGGATCCGCTCGAAAATGTATCATTTCTAAGTTGGACCATGCTACACCCTTCCACCGAGTTTCGTGAAAATCGTTTTGGTGGTATTTGCATAATCCTGCTAACAGACGTACATACGGACGTCCACACATCATCGTAAACTTAACCTTTCGCCCCGGGCTACCTCGTCCATGCATGTCACATCGTCTACCTCTGTGCACTATGAACCTTTTGATTGTGTTTGATGATTATTGTTTAGGTTTTCAGTAATATGAAACATGTTTTTTCTCTGTACATTGAATAGGAAAATAGAAAAGCTGTTGCCTCAGAACTGGAGCAGCACAAAGAGGAGACTGCACAGATCATCATCCAAAAAGACACAAGCATAAAAGAGCTCAACAAAATGAAAGATGAGCAAGCAGTCCAGCTCGCTGAAATTCAGGCCACTGTTCAGGAACTACAAACCTCCCTGATATCTGAGGCAGAGAGGTTGGGAGATGCTTGATATTTTCCAATGGTTTTGATATGATGGGTGGAATGGCCTGTTGACATCATGGTCACTTTCATCACCTTTTCTAAGGTTACGAGAAGTGGAACTGAAGCTTACTTATATCACTGAGAAACTTCAGAGGAAAAGCATTGCACTGGGTACGGTATAGGAT
This sequence comes from Borostomias antarcticus, assembly GCF_949987555.1. Lineage (NCBI taxonomy): Eukaryota > Metazoa > Chordata > Actinopteri > Stomiiformes > Stomiidae > Borostomias > Borostomias antarcticus. The sequence continues at coordinate 6,528,630 of NC_140259.1, read as the reverse complement.
CAGTTCAGCATCATAGTATTGTATGTTTTCTAGCATGGATTTACTGTTCTTTGCCTTCTAGGAGAAATCCAAGAACAGAGTGAAAAGAAAGACCAACAGATACAAGGCCTTGAGGAGGAGCTGGTAAGGTCTAGTGTCTGTGGACATATTTACACGGCTATATGGCTTGTCAGCACTGTGGTCATACAGTATGTTCCAAGATGGTTGAAAACAGATTGAATCGTCTTCTACAGGATGCCAAATCAAAATCCATACAGTCACTAAAGGAGAAGATAAAAGCTGTTGAGAACAGAGCACTGGAAGTCACGTCTGAGCTTGTGGGGAAAAGTGATGAAGTCCAGCAATACAAGGTGAGATGGGACTACCCATGTTATTTCATATGAGCATTTATGTGAAATGACATGTTCATACGAACCTATTGAACGAGGCCTTGTCCCTTTTAATAAAACGTTTTCACATTCATGACACGCTGTGTACACACCAGGCTTCTTTCTTCTTCTGCTCCTCGTAGAATAAGGTGGCGATTGTGACAGCTGAGAACAACTTACTGGAGAAGGCATGTGGGAAAGCTGAAAAGGCACACAACGATTTGAAGGAAAAGTACCACATGACTGAGGTCAGAATACATCACATTTTCCTCTTGGTATAATGGGATAGACTTGGCCCATACAGTATACTGTATATATATACTGTAAATATAGGGGGCAGATGTTTGATCTCAAGACATTACTCAAGACATTATCACATGCTTAGTCCAGCAAATAAGGTAATTCATACTGTATGTTCTAACCCCCAGGCCAAAGTACAGGAAATTGAAGAACAGTTATCTGTTGCCATGACAAAAAATGAAACATCCACCAAGGAGATAGAGCAACTGAAGGGAGACATTGTGCAGCATGAGTGAGCTCTCCAATGTTAAAGACATGGTTACCATAATGCATAATTGCCCAATTTTTCCATTTATCTACAGTATTTGAAATAATGTTGTTATTTGACTTTGTCCCAGAGTGAAATATGAAGAGCTATTGGAGAGTTTTCATGAGCTGCAACTTCAGAGGAACACCATTCAGAAACAGGTTGAGAGTGAATCCTCTGAAGCGAAGACTCTGGAGGGTCGCCTAAAGGTTTGCAGAAAATATACTGCTCTCTACAACAATATTCTAGGTGCAGTGATTATAATTTTTGGATGATATTTTGGATGATCCAAACGTTACATCTAACATTTTATGTACTGACATTGTTTTTATCAGGAGAGTGAAGCAAGAGGGATGAAGATCTCAAAGGAAATTGAAGCACTTGCAGAGGAAAACGGGCAGCTACGGTTAGACTGGATTTGACAAGGCTTTAGTCGTCTGTATACACAGTTGTTTAAGAGTCATATAAAAACCTGTCACATTTCCATCCAACAGAAAGGAGGTGAACTCTTTAAACACCAAAATTGTAGAACAAGCTCAAGACTCTGAGAACTTGCAGAAGAAGTTTGATGAAAGTGTAAGCCTGTCAACTCAACTGTCTTGAAGCCGTCCTATATGTGGTTTAGGTATTTACTATAATTTAACTTTATTTTGGTTCACTATTTCTCCAGTGTGGAGATCTGCAGGGAGAAATCACAAAGAAGGCGAAGTGCATAAAAGCAATGGAGGCAAAGGTGAGAATGGCTGTCTGTTACTGTTCATAATGAAGAACTGTTTTACAGTTTCTCATACTGTACTGTACCGGTCTCTCTCCAGCTCTCCCACCTGAAGACCAAGTTGGAGGCTAAAGCCACATCCCTGGAGGAATATCAGAAAAAGGTGTGTAGTAGGACATGGAGACATGTGTGTTACACTTTGTGTAGTAGGGCTGTCAAAAGTGCCATGAAATTGAGTTCGAATATATTCAAATTAATTTAGTAGAGTTCGAACGATATTTACGATACTTTTTTTTCAAAGATTTTTCATGAATATAATAGCCTAATAAAATAACCCTTGACTGTACTGTGAACACTATTACCACTCGCTGAGGTGTTAACTTTCATCTTTCGATATGGTGCTGGGTCTGGATTATTGGATTATTGCCCGTAAATAAATTGTAGCCTATAAATGTTCTGTTATTAATGTAAATCGCTGCATAATGTTTGATAAATAATATTATTTATTAATATTACAATATTTGAACTCTCAAATTTAGGTTCAAACTTCTTTAAAAAAAAGATATTCACATTTTTTTCCAGCTTCCGATTTTCTTTTGACAGCCCTATTGTGTAGGAATGCCATATAGAAAATATTTCCTGTTTGTTTTCAGACTAAAATGCTCAATAAACAGATAGTCAAAGAGATGGAAAAGTCTGGTCTGTTTGAGAATGAGGTATGTGATTTTATTCATTCTCACAAGTATAATGCGTCATGGTGTAGAGACATGCAATATGCTCGTCCAACGATGTGTGCCTGCCGGCAACTTTTTACTGTTGTCCATTTTAGATCCACCAACTTCAAGAAGAAGCAGCAAATCTTCAGCGATCGGATGAGGAGAAACGGCAAGAACTGCTTGATGATGCTGCAGTCAAATCAGCCTCTGAAACCCAACTGCAGGAAGAGGTTATTCATTTAAAACTGATACCACTGTACCCTCACTTTGAATGCTTTTTCAGCATTGTTTGATGTGGCATTAATACTTGTACACATAATGTACAGGTTCAAAAGCTGAAGCTTAAAGCTGCAGAAGCCATCAAGAGTAAGGAGAACACAGAGATCAAGTGCCAGCACAAGATTGCAGACATGGTTGCCTTGATGGAAAAGCACAAGGTGAGATTATCCTCAAACATATATCCAATCCATAGATGCGTGTTTATTAATGGTTTATTGTGTTGGTATCAGAATCAATATGACAAAATGGTTGAAGAGAAGGATGCAGAGCTGGATGAGAAGAGGATGGGCAAAATGGAGGCAGATTCCAGTAGAACAGCACTGGTATGATCATGACAGTATACTGTAAAGTAGCCATGGACAAATCAAAAACATACAACCACAACATGATGGCGGGACACATCAATTGTTCTATGAGTAAGTGCAACAGAGATACTGTATAAACTTGTCCTTAGGAGATGGAGCGATCACAGAGCAAGAGAGAAAATGATAATTTGAAGGAACAACTGGAGAAAGAAATGAAGGACAGGGTAAGAGCTCATGTTTCATTTTCAAGCACATACGATTTCAATCCTTTGATTAGTACATTTTCATTTTCATAATTCAATCATGTCCTATTTAACCATCACTTGTACTGTAATTTGTGATATTAGGAGAAGTTAATACAGAATATAACACAACTGAAAGAAGAAATTACATATAAGAAAATGAACCAACAGCTTGAGACACAGAGTAGACAGGTAATCATCACAGATGCTCAGAAACAATCCAGTGTCAATGTGAAGGGATCTTTCTATCTAACACTCTTTATTCAACACTTAGCTGCTCGCACCAACTGCAGATTCAGAAGTGAGATGTTCCGATACCTCAAAAGAATCATCCATTAAGAGGCGCATGTTTGATTTCTCCAAGAAAAAGCAGAAAACCCCATCCCAAAGCTTGGATAAAACAGTGGCTTATACTCCAAAAGTCAAGGTGGGTAAAGTTTATACTTGTTCTTTGTAATTAAAATGATAAAGTGTTCCATTTGCCTTGTGATCACAGTAGTATTGATAAAATAAAATACTAACTGGTAATGCTTGTTGTCAAGAAAACTGTAAATGAGGACCTCAAAACTCCATCCTGGAGTTCCAGCAACAAGGTTGGCACAACGCCACGAATCAAGGTAACTGATTCACTCACCTATTCATTTGCAGTAGCGATTATGTATTTGATCTCCCTCTGTCTTCTGTCTTGTTGAGTGCACATCCCGGATTTCCTTTGCAGTCATACAGAATAAGAACACCACCCTCACCAACTCAGAAGTGTGTGCCTTGGAAGAGAGCCACTCTGCAGCTTGATCCAAAGTCTGACAGTTCCGAGCATACTGACCTGCTGGTAAATACTGCCAGCATGTACTTAATTATTATTATCCCCACTCGTGTACTCGTACCACTCGACCCTACCCACAGTTCGCTCAGGAATTCGGAGACAAGATGGCAGCTCCCTGTGTAACCAAGTGAAACTTAAAATACTGTTTTATTAGTACTTCTAATTTCAATTACAAAAATGTCGTATTTGTGTCTCATTAAATCAGTCTCACACACAGTATTCCCCAACTGTTATCTGAGGACATGTTCGCTACTCTTGTATGCACAAAAGACCACATAGTATGTTATCTACTGGTTTGGTAAACAAAGCTAGCTAATGTCCATCTTTGTTCTAAGCTGCTGTTGTGTCTATTTAACATGGCTACTTTGGGGGTGATGTCGTTCTGTCTCTCCCACCCCACCACTTCCCAGCCAAGAACACAGCATCACACACTGTTTCTCAATACACTTACCCATGACTTGAACTCCAACACTACAACTTATCACAGTCCAATACTACAGTGTATGAATGTTTATCCAGTATGCCATCTTGAACACTAATTCTCATCTTCTCAATGACAGAGCTTTTCAGTTGCTCCTGAGCCACTGCTAAGCAGCCACCAGAGGGCAGGATCATCCTCTGCGCCACAGCAGAATAAAGCAGACACCTTCAAGAAGGTAAAAGGGAGCAATGGGAATCTGCTTATCTGACACAGATGATTGTAGTTTGAGATAAGTTATTCAGTGCCTGCTTATGTTGCTGTGTTATATGCAAATTTACTTTAAAAAGTAGACAATGGCATGGTGTGTGCAATTTCTGAATACAAGTCTCTGCCCCTGCCCTCTCTCTGGCCTGTGCTTCTGACTCCATGTTAGATCCAGAGCCCTGCCATTTACAAGTCACCTGGGAATGCCATCAAACTAGCTGCCATGAAGAGGATGCGGGATGCTGGCTGGACAGCTGTCATGGGCGCCAACAAAAAGAAGAAAGACACTGACAACATCTTTGCATAGAGAATATTATATTTAGCAGTCATGTCATATCTTATTACTTAAATACAGCTGTTGCTGAAAACCGAGTTTACAAGTGAGAGCTTTGAAATTGAATTAGTATGTTTAGAAAAAAGTTATTTTGCTGTGTAGTCACTACTACTGTACTTACATAGTGTACACTTGTAATTGTAATTTATCTATAGAGGCAGCATATAGGCCCATCATATTTTCTGTTTGGTATAAATTGTAAACATTTATTTTAAAGTAGTGAATTAAAACAAGTGATTAAAATAGTTTTAAACTCAAGAGATTTTAACTTATTGCAGGACAAAAAATATGTAATGAGAAAAACATTTAGAACAAGCACCAAGAGTTACTAAACACCTCAAGTTCTGGACTCTGGATTTAGAAAGTAGGCTACATGGCCTCCTGAGTAGAATATACTATAATTTTACTATACAAAGCAAAATTGTATGTGCAAAGCAAAATGTAGGCTACCAAGTGCCAGGGGCTACCAAGTGCCAGGAGCAGTGGGCAGCTGCGTCAGTGGGGCCTGGAGACCAAGTCCAAGTGTTATAATGTACATGACTCATTCTGTACACCTCACTCTCTTTCCCCTGAACTGATTTGGGACAGTTTTGTAGACATGTTTCAACAGCCAGTCGCAATCAGACAGTATCTTTTGCAACACGTGTGGCTACAAAGCCACATGAGCATGTCTGAAACACTTCATGAAGCAACATGGAGGACAGGACAGAGGAACAGACGGAGGCTAGGTTCCTATAAAAGACCAGCAGGTCGGTAGCACCGCAGGACTAAAGAAAGCATGGCGATCTGCTTGGTGGTCCTACACACGCTGCTGCTCCTGGTTCTGGACGGTAAGATCCCACCTACCCGACTGATTCTGTCCATGTGTCTGCTTCTCGTTAGCCTCCTAAAACCGTCCTGATCTCACAAGCTTACATTCTGTTTCTCAACACAAGTCGGCGCCAGCAAAAATGATCTGTAGCAAAACAATATAAGCTTGCGAGATCCGGATGATTTTTACAAAGCTCATGCCTTCAGTACGGAAGAGTGAGCCGTTGTGTGTATGTGATATTGGTCAAACTGAAAATACAAAACAATAACAAACTGCTGTTGAGCTCTACACTCTCTTAACATGCTCCTGTGGCTTTGTGTTGATTCATAGTCTAACACAGGAGCCACAAAACTGTATTGACACACTGTGATGCTGACATCTGTCCCCCTCCTGTGTGTGGGCAGGCACGGCTGCCTCCAGGGTGGGTATAGTGGGGGGCCGGGAGGCAAAGCCCCACTCCCGTCCCTACATGGTCTCCCTACAGGTCAGAGGCGGACACTTCTGTGGGGGGGTCCTGGTCCGGGAAGACTTTGTCCTCACAGCTGCACACTGCTTTGGGTAGGCAATTACACTCCAGCTATACTGTAGAATAGAGTAGAATCTATTTATCTATTTATTTATCTATCTATTTTGGCATCTCTCTCTATTATCTGTTCTTCCTCTCCCCCGTTCCCAGGAGATTCCAGGTGGTTCTGGGGGCCCACTCTCTCTCTAGCAGGGAGCCCTCCAAACAGGAGTTCGTCGTCCAGCGCTACATACGCCACCCTGCCTACGACGGCAACGATAACGACCTAATGCTTCTCAAGGTGAGGCACTCACACCCACGGCTGTGCTCACAACACCAACTCTAACAGGTTCCATTCCCGCGGGGCGCTGGTTATACCAACCTACAGTATTGCAATATGTAGAAGGACATATGGAAATAGGCCAGGCCCAATCAGTGTTGGGAGTAACTGATTACAAAGTAACGGATTACTGTAGTCAGAATACTTTTTTTCCAGTAACTTAATGTAAGGGATTACATTTGAATTTTCAGTAATCAGATTACAGTTACTGACCTAATAAAAGTGATTATTTCGAGCTACTTTCATGTGCGCCTGCTCCCTTTCATTTGGTTCATACGCACATGCGACCTCTGCAGTCATGGCTGAACTGACTCTGAATGTCATCAGAGTTGAGATGTGCTAAGAGTGCTGGTATAGGATCAGATTGTCTTGTGTCTATTATGATCTAAAATGCAAAACTGATCCTAGATCAGCACTTCTATGATTCGGGTAAGGAATGATGAATGTGGGGCGGCTGTAGCTCAGGAGGTAGAGCGGGTCGTAGGGTTGGCGGTTCCAATCCCGGCTTCTCCTGATGACATGTCGAAGTGTCCTTGGGCAACACTGAACCCCAAATTGCCCCCAACGACCACGCTAGCACCTTGCATGGCAGCTGCCACCATTGGTGTGTGTATGTGTGTGTGAATGGGTGAATGAGAGGCCTTCATTGTAAAGCGCTTTGGATAAACGTGCTACAGTATATATGTACCATTTACCATCTGGTTTTAGAAAGTAACTCAAAAGTAATTAGCAAACTGATTAATTTTCACAGAGAGTAATTAGTAAAGTAATCTAATTAGAATTTAGAAAAAGTAATCAGTAACTTTAAAGTAACTTGTCCAATACATGCCAAGTGTAGAAATCCACCTTTACCTTTCAAGGTTACAGTCTCTAGCTCTCTCTGCCAGCTGGGTGGTCCTGGCAACGTGCCCAGCGAGGTTGTCTGTACTCTTAGGGAGACCGGCTTTTAATTACTTGTACAGTAGGGATAAACCTAGCCAAGTCTCTCTGTTTCTCTTAGCTGTCTTGATTCAAGATTCAAGATCGGTTTATTCGCCATGTAAAGGTGGTAAAGGTGCATACAGTCCACTGATGGAGACGACTTTAGACAGGGTGCAGGACAGGACAGTGCAAAGACATGACGGAACAAATACAAAATAGAGTATAACCAAATAAATAGAAAAGCACATGCAAAATACACAATATATACATAATGAAGTGTGGTGAGTGATACAATGTGTGTGCAGAGTGTAGTGTGTTGTATGTGCAATGTTTTATATACAGTATACAATGTTATATACAGTATACAATGTATGTGCCGTTGTGATATGTGGTACAATCAGTGGTTGTGTGCAAGTGGTGCAAAGGGTCTAGAGTCAGTGGGGGTCGGCGTCGGGGTCATGGGGGGACGTGAGTGTTGGCGTGCCGACATGACCAGAAGCACTGAAACAGTGAGAGCTCTCCTAGTTGTGGTGCTACTAAGTATTCAACCCCCAAAGTACAAGATCCAGATCAAAAAGAAAGAATAGTCCTGCACACACATGTCCTCCAGCAAAATGTATTTGTGTCGAAATGTGTCTCGTCTTGAGAAAGGTCTTTGACCAAAACGTTGACGAAACATGAAAGAGGAAATGTATTTTGGATCTGCGCCAACGTGACCAGGTTTTACTCTATATAGAGGCATAGTGATCTTTCCTGTCTGAGTCTCTGTCTCTCTGCCAGCTGGCTGGCCGTGCCAACCTGACCAGGGAGGTCCAGCTGATTCCTCTGATGCGGGAGCCGGTGGCACCAGGGAGCGTTTGCAGCACGGCCGGCTGGGGAGACGTGGGGGACAACGACACCTACCCAGACCGCCTACAGGAAGTCAATGCCAACATCCTGTACACCAGGACATGCAGGAAGAAGTGGCGCATCATCACCATCACCCAAAACATGTTGTGCGCTACGGGACCCAGAGCATTCCAGGGGTTCTGCTCGGTATGGCGGTACACACAAAAAAGTGCTTTATAGAACCATTTGTAGCAGCAGTAGACCCCTCTGAAGGTTCCGAATAGAGCATAAGGATCCAAACAAGGTTATTATAAACATTTTAGTTAAAGGACAATGCACGTTTTTGACAACCTGGACCTTATTTACGACATATTATAAGACGTTTGACTCACCGAGATCACTTTGGTGTAGTTCGGAGGCATGTAGAAGAAATTTTAAATCCAGCGCGAGCCAGTATATCCGTGTAATGGCGGTGGTCGGGGCACTTAGAATGCAGTTTCTAAAAATCTATTTTCTGCCGCAAAACGGTTGTTTTCATCAATCTGTCTTGATGAATCGCTAGTTGTGCTTACATAGAGCATAGGCCTGTTGTGGTTTTTCACATGCCTCTGTAATATGATCTTTAGAAACGTCTTTAGACACGAAATAGCCTCCTCACTTCCTCGCTGTGCGCATGCGTGCTGGAGCAACGATTGCGCGCTGTGCGCATGCGTGCTGGAGCAAGTGAGGAAGCTATTTCGTTGTGTGGTGTGTAACCGTATTGTGTGTGTTGCAGGCTGACTCAGGGGGCCCTCTGGTGTGTAACGGCATGTCTGCAGGCGTGGTGTCCTTCTCTGGGCGGAGGTGTGCCGACCCCCTAACCCCTGATGTCTACATGCGGGTGTCTACCCATCTGCCCTGGATCCAGGAAGTGATTAAGTACAACTAGTGTTGTAGTGAGAGGGATGGATAGATATCATAGATCACATAGATCATTCACACTGCAGAAGCTATATTGTCTGTTATGTGGTGTCCCATCATTTCATGTCATCCCATAAAGCAATAACTTAATGATTAAAGATTCAAAGATTCAAAAAGCTTCATTGTCCATTCTTTCAGGAACAAAATATAAACATTTCATTAGCTCCCATGGCTTTTAAACCAAATAGCAGACAGGACATGTAGCAGACACGGCAGAATACCAGAACATATACTGTCATATCCGTTTAAAAATGTAAAATACAAGGTATATATAAACACAATCATGTCATTATGTCTATGAATCAATACAAATTCTAAGTTGGCCCATGCTACACCGCTCCACCAAGTTTCATGAAAATTGGTCTGGTAGTTTTTGCTAATCCTGCTAACAAATAAACCAACCACACACACCACAGGAAACACACCCTGGGGTTCAGTGCCCCCTGGTGGTGGAGGAAGAAGACACTAGGGAAGCACCGAGACGTCATTATCTGTATCTGTTCAATCAACATAATTATCTGTATTAGCATTTGTATTCAGATAGAACCCGGAAGTGGGCGTGGTTTATACCGGACATCTATCTATATAACAATTCTGTCTGATATCAGGATAACTCAACTAGATTGATGGAAAACAACAGTCAAATACAACAGTAGATGGCGCTGTGGTACCATTGCAGATGCCAGCTGTCACTTGACTAGCAACTTCGCTCTCAGAGTCAAGACAACATGAAGCGAGCAAAACAGAGTTTGGACATGAATGAAGTGTGCTGCTAAATGTAAATTATACAACGGTTAGTTCTGGTTCTTGATTCTGATTGGCTGGAAGCCGTGTTAAAATACTTTGTAACACACACCTGGGACCGCATATCATTCCATTTTCAGTATTAATGCGCCTCCCATTTGATCCAATGCATTGTAGTTGTTGTTGTTGCTTGGCAACCCTTTTGTTAGGGGAACTATTTTGCTCGGCGGAATTGAGGGAATGATGCTTCATTTTGAATAAATGTTAATATTTTACTTTGCTGTGTGTTTATTTTACACTAATAGCTGTAGTAACCGTTGTATAAAAGCAGTAAACCACTCGAGGCCGTGTGTTATAGTGATTTTATAACAGCTAGGGGCGTTGTTAGGCACGAAGCGGAGAAGAGAAGCTAAAAAACAACATATAAAAGCTGGAAGTGGGCTGGTAGCGGTCAGTGAAGTAGTACTTTGACCCCTCTGGGGGCCCAAGTAAAGTACTTTGAATTGAATTGTGGACTCTTGAGGTACAGCTCAGAGAACTTCATGTTCATAGTAGGAAAGAATGTTGAAACTGGTGTTTGTGGTTCTACCTTTACAGATAACAGCTTACTCAGAAATCAGACAGGATACTGTAGCCGTTAAACTAGGCAAGAGGTTTCTGCTAACATCTCTCTAGATCGGAGTTGTGGTTGCTTGCACTGGCTCACTGGTTTATCTCTGTCAAACCATAAAACCCTCCGTCTGCTCAGCAACAAGCACCAGCCTCACATCTGATCATGACAGTTGACAGCAGTGAAGCAATATATATTCACATTTTTATATAATTAATACCACGCTTCAGGCATCAGGTACACCAGGACCAGGCAAATTCATTGCAGGCCCTGGATAGAAGTTCAGAGGCTACTGACACAGGGGGGTTTATCAGCCTATCGACAGTGGAAACAAGGCACGAGCATTGTTATGGTTTTTAAAGGAGGTCATGTATAATGTATCTGATTCCAAATGAATTAATATTAACCCTTTTAGGCCATGCCAGCAAAACACACTTTATGAAAAAAAGTGATAAAAGTGCATATACGAAGAAGAGGTCATGTGATTCATGTGAAGTTATCAGACATGGTTGGGGGTATTCTCGTGAGCTTCTGTTTTACCTTGACGCATCCAACATCCAATTCCAGATTTACTGTATTTTACAACTAGGGTGGATGTTTTGGTGTAAATAGTGCTACATTCAATTTAAAAGTTAATTTTACTCAAGGACCAGTGCGTTCTACCATAAAGGCCTGATTGGTGGAGTGCTGCCTGGATGGTTGATCTTCTGAAAGGTTGAAGGACCAGAGAAAAGATTAGGTTTGTAAATTTGTTTCCATAGGGTGTTTAATAGCTGTTTAGTACTGTTATAGTCTGTTGGTTGCATGTGTGTATTCACAAGATGCCTTTTGAAAAGATGAAGACAGTTTCAAAAGCCCTCTGCTGTATTAATAGAGTTTAAATAAAACAAACCATTTTGCCCATATTACATCTGCCAGTTGCACAGCACATGTGCACACATAATACTGTAGCTCATGACAGAGTGCACTTTTTTGTATGTGCAACTTCTTTGGGAAACCACAGATGAGACTGAACCTGGATCAAAAGTCTGATTAGCTTCCAAGAGGTCCGGATGTTTCTCAGTGCTGCTGATGAAACTACATTCTCTACCAAGAGTTGAGACAACAAGGAGTCGAACTGCTGACTAAACAAACATAATATTTACTGTATCCTTTATTTAAACAGGGAGTATCTTGGAGGCAGATATCTCTTTTCCAAATAAGCCCTGCGTACAAAACGCACAATACAAATATAAAACAAAAATATCAAATACAAGAAAGAGAAAAAAGTAGGCTACGCTTTGGCAAAAATCTCCATATGTAAAAACAGTAGTACAGTAGTTGTATGCATACGTCCATGAACCACCTGAGTCCAGCCAAGTCCCAAAAATTGAATGGAGGTGAATGGGTTAAAACATAGTTTTAATTTGTGTTCTAAGTTGGCCCATGCTACACCCCTCCATGTTTCATGTTAATCAGTCTGGTAGTTTTTGTGTGATAAATGCTGACAAATAAAACCAACCAACACCCACCAGTGAATACATTATCTTCTGTCTTAGGCCTGCAGTCCATATTGTTAAAGTTCACCATAGAGAGGGGAGGGGGGAGTTGTTATGAGTTGTAGGCCAGCCCTCTGGTTATATATGGTATGACAGGGTGTAGATTTGAGTCACAAACTATAAACACAGTCTCTGACTCATTCTGTAGGGGGAGGGTCAGCACTTGTATATAAGAACAGCAGGTCGGTAGCACCACAGGACTGAAGGCATCATGGCGATCTGCTTGGTGCTCCTACACACGCTGCTGCTCCTGGCTGTGCATGGTAAGATACGATCTACCAGAACGATTCTGTACTTGATCTCGCAAGCTTACGTTCTGTTTCTCAACACAGAGCAGTGGCAGCAAAAATGATCTGTAGCAAAACAGAATGTAAGCTCGTGAGATCCGGATGGTTTTACAAGACTCAGATACTGTATATACTGTAGATACTGTAGATACTGTGTATCAGTGTCAGATGTGCCCTGTTTACCAACAACATATACAGCAATACAGTAGCAGAGTACAGAAAAATACAACAACAGTGACAGCATGCAGACAACAATGACAATGTATAAACTTACAATCAACAAATATTGTAATACAGGGTACGAAAAATAGTTTAGTAGTGACAAGGTACAGGGGTACAGAGTAGAATAATTATTAAAGTACAATAAAGAAATGATTAGCATCAATGGCCAGTGATGCCAATTTAGATTAGATTCTAGATTTAGTGACTTTCCAGACTCCCCTGGCGACTTATTTCATGAAAAGAGACTAGTGACAAATCTAGTTACTTTTTCTGGTCATTTGGGGAATTATTCACCTTATTCACCTGGCAGCCATATTGGTCAGTCTGGGGTGCGGATGCGGAAGTGCCCGTTGACTTCAATGTTAAAAGTTCATTGTAAAAACACCACTTCAAGAACCGAAATAGTCAAAATAACAGGCTGAATACACTATCGGGGTTACAAACTCATCATTACCAGACTGATTGTTTTTCACTGCCGTTGTTTTCGCGTTTGGAAATAATACATTACACCACTACTCTGCCCTACAACGGAAGAAAGGGGTATCTCGATTTTTATCAAAATTGAGTTTTTGTCATTTTTGGGACATTAAAGGTCTACTTTATCATGTGGAGAAATATTTTGACTCCACGTCAATGTAAAATGTGGAGATATTTGTGGGTATCTCCGTATCTCCCCAAACCCCAGGGGAAACAACAAGAGAATACCGTATCATGAGTTGCTACTGTGTATAGAACGCACACAAATACCCTAGAACCCTAAACACCCTGTGTGTCAGTAAGACCCTAATACATCCATGGTAAGACCAAACCAGATCAGGGAGTGTGTAGCATTCACCATCTCCCAGGGTGACTGGACGTGGGCAGAGAGGGGGAGGGAGACAGGGGGAGGGAGACAGAGAGAGGGGGAGGGAGAGAAGGAGACAGGGGGAGGCAGACAGGGAGGTGGAGGGAGACAGGGAGAGGAGACAGAGAGAATGAGACAGGTATAGAAGGAGACAGGGGAGGCAGGGAGAGAGGGGGAGGGAGACAGGGAGACAGGGAGGCACGGGAGGGAGACAGGGAGAGGGAGACGGAGAGAGAAGGAGACAGGGGGAGGGGGACAGGGAGGCAGATAGGGAGACTCGCAAAGTTGTTTTCTTTTTTTAACCTTTAATTTTTGTATTCCCCATGAATTTTTTGTCACTTTAGGGGCTCAGCAGACATTGGCCAAATTGAAAATACAAAACTTGAATAACAAACTGCTTTTGAGCTCTACAAGCTGAAATATTGTGTGGCAAATGTCTCTGCACTCTTATTCTACACTCTCTTACATGTTCCTGTGGCTTTGTGTTGATTCATAGTCTAACACAGGAGCCACAAAACTTTATTGACACACTGTGATGCTGACATCTGTCCCCCTCCTGTGTGTGGGCAGGCACGGCTGCCTCCAGGGTGGGTATAGTGGGGGGCCGGGAGGCAAAGCCCCACTCCCGTCCCTACATGGTCTCCCTACAGGTCAGAGGCAGACACTTCTGTGGGGGGGTCCTGGTCCGGGAAGACTTTGTCCTCACAGCTGCACACTGCTTTGGGTAGGCAGTTACACTCCAGCTATACTGTAGAATAGAGTAGAATCTATATATCTATTTTGGCATCTCTCTCTATTATCTGTTCATCCTCTCCCCCGTTCCCAGGAGATTCCAGGTGGTTCTGGGGGCCCACTCTCTCTCTAGCAGGGAGCCCTCCAAACAGGAGTTCGTCGTCCAGCGCTACATACGCCACCCTGCCTACGACGGCAACGATAACGACCTAATGCTTCTCAAGGTGAGGCACTTCCACCCACAGCTGTGCTCACAACACCAACTGTAATGGGTTCCTTTTGTGCAGGGCGCTGTTTATATCAACTTACCAACTTGTGTAACATAATGGGACATAATGGAAAAAGGTCCCCAAAGCACAAGATCCAGATCCAAAAACAAAGAATACAGTAGTCCTGCACACACACATTTCCTCCTGCAAATGTATTCGTGTTGAAATTTCTCTACCAAAACATTGATGCAACATGCAAAAGGAAATGTATTTTTTAGATCTGTGCCAGCATGACCAAAGGTGAGGCAGCATTTATACAACCATATATTGGAACAAACTACCAGATGATTTTAGATCAGCCCCATCTAAAGCAGTTTTTAAAGGAGTAGAAAAGGGAAAAATCATGTTTAGCCCTGTTTTAAGGTTACTTATGATCATATACACTGGTTCAGATCAAGAAGTTGACAAAACTAGCACTTTTGAGAAAGTTGATAATTTCTCTACCACCGTTTAGGTCATACAATGGATGTGGATGGGCACCTTGAAAAATCATTCAAAAACGTGTTAAACTCTCGATTTCAAAGACAAGAAGCTCACCGAGGGGGTAATTGGTGTTCGTTGGTGTTCTGACATCAAATTCGCCGCAAAGTATGAATCCTGTAGGGTTTTATTGATCATTTTATGAAATCCATTGACGTGTATTGACGCGACCGTTGTAGATGTGTAGATCAATCCGCAGAGGGGATTCAGGAAGCGGAACTACTTACGGTAGCTATTGTTATTGTTTATGTTGCTAGGCTACCTAGTTTGTGGAAGTTTACACACGTATGTGCTGCGACTAAATAGTTATATTTGATATTTGATATATATTTGAATGTGAGCTCGCGAAATCAGGATGGTCTCACAAGGCTATAATGTGCTATATAAACAAATTTGACTTTACTGAGTATACTCTACAGACATGGTGATCTTTCCGTTCTCTGTCTCTCTGCCAGCTGGCCGGCCGTGCCAACCTGACCAAGGAGGTCCAGCTGATTCCTCTGATGCGGGAGCCGGTGGCACCAGGGAGCGTTTGCAGCACGGCCGGCTGGGGAGACATGGGGGACAACGACACCTACCCAGACCGCCTACAGGAAGTAGATGCCAACATCCTGTACGCCAAGACATGCAGGAAGAAGTGGATCAACATCAACATCACCATCACCAAAAACATGTTGTGCGCTACGGGACCCAAAGCATTCCAGGGAATCTGCTCGGTATGGCGGTACACTCGAAATAAAAAGTGATACAGTACATAGAACCATTTGTAGCAGCAGTAGAATCCTCCGAAGAAAAGTCGGTGCGTAAGATTCCAAATAGACGCATTTCAGGCCTGTAAAGTTCCAGGTATCATAGAACCTTTTTCAGGTCGGGAAGAACCTAGTCTGGAGAAAGACCCCGCAAAACATGGGCATATGGGCGGAGCCAGCGCCTATCTTTCAAATCCAGCTGCGTTTGAACATATTTCATTGGGTGCGTAATAGTCGGGACTAAATGAAAAAGTCATCCAGCCCAGAAAAGAAGAAAACTGTAGTTAGCCAACTCTATGAAGAGAATTAACGTGGAAGAAAGTCCCAAGTAGCCTAAATCACACTTTTTGCACCAGATATGTTACCTCACAGCTTGCCGAAATGCAGGACTCGTTAGCAATACTTGAAAAGTGAAAAGCTGCGGTCAGTGACCAATCAGAGGCCAGAGGCTGCATTTTTAGTGCTTAAGAAGTGGGTATACTGTGCATCTATGAAAAAGGGTGTCCACTCTGTATACTGTTCTTCTGTGCCCTCGACTATGCTATATAGCAGCAGCCTATCTGAGTTCCACTGAGCACAGCGTGGACGCCACAGTTTATGATTGGGTGCAAAATCACTCAGAAACTGACCAAGTGCCTTCTCTCTACTTTAACACAAAGTGAGGTCCTGTAGAAATGTGAAATGAGATGTTTTCACTTTTATTCTTATTGAACTGAGCTGTAGCTCTGTGTGACCGTGCTGTCTGGACTGTAACTGTGTGGTGTGTAACCGTATTGTGTGTGTTGCAGGCTGACTCAGGGGGCCCTCTGGTGTGTAACGGCATGTCTGCAGGCGTGGTGTCCTTCTCTGGGCGGAGGTGTGCCGACCCCCTAACCCCTGATGTCTACATGCGGGTGTCTACCCATCTGCCCTGGATCCAGGAAGTGATTAAGAACAACTAGTGTTGTAGTGAGAGGGATGGATAGATATCATAGATGACAGGTCATTCACACTGAAGAGGTTATATTGTCATTGTCATTTCATGTCATCCCATAAATCCACGACTTAATGATTAAAGATTCAAAAAGCTTCATTATCCATGCTTTGTAGAAAAAATATAAATATTCCATAGGCTCCCATGGCAGACAGAACATGTAGCAGACATATTTGTAGAAAAAATATAAATATTCCATAGGCTCCCATGGCAGACAGAACATGTAGCAGACATAGCAACATAAGACAAACATACTGTATAACAGTCATGATGTAAAATGCAGTCTATAAGGTTCATCTAAAAAAAAGTGCAGAACACCCACGGACGCAGAAGAGAACTGGACATGTTTTCAGAAAACAATTTGGCAAACATTGAGGAGGAATATGAAATGTTATGGTCTGCCCTGTTCTTCCCCTGCTCCTGGCCCAGCCCCTTGCCCCTGGACTCTCAGCCCCTATTACCCCACGCTCATCTCCTGCCCCCGGACTCTCAGCCCCTATTACCCCACGCTCATCTCCTGCCCCCGGACTCTCAGCCCCTATTACCCCACGCTCATCTCCTGCCCCCGGACTCTCAGCCCCTATTACCCCACGCTCATCTCCTGCCCCCGGACTCTCAGCCCCTATTACCCCACACTCATCTCCTTCCCCAGACTCTCAGCCCCTATTACCCCACGCTCATCTCCTGCCCCCGGACTCTCAGCCCCTATTACCCCACACTCATCTCCTGCCCCGGACTCTCAGCCCCTATTACCCCACGCTCATCTCCTGCCCCAGACTCTCAGCCCCTATTACCCCACGCTCATCTCCTGCCCCCGGACTCTCAGCCCCTATTACCCCACGCTCATCTCCTGCCCCGGACTCTCGCGGAGTCGTGCCTTCCTACCTGCTGCAGCCCTCCTACCCTGTAGTCAACCCAACCTGCCAGAGCGGGGCATCAAACAACCTCCTCAGCTGAAACATAACACGACAGGGATGGACTCACAATGACCACAAGACTGTAAAGAGCTGTGTCCACATTCCAGTGATTGAAGTTGATCCTGAGTATGAATAAAACTATTTCAATAGAAAGTGTTTCAATAAAAAATAATAAAAAATCAGTAGATAAACAGTGTTGAAAGCCCAGTATTTTGGGTACTTGCCTTTCGCAGCTGATGACCTGACAAAGTATTAAAGTCAATCTGTCACAGGTGATGACAAACGTGTCTGTGCCATACTCTGTCTGTTCTGACAAACTTTTTACATTTTGATTCTGACTTTGATACTGTGAGAAAGTGGTGTGCATGACCTGACATCCATCATTACTGTGTACATTGAATTCAAGTTGAATGTCAAGGTGAGAAATCAGGTATTGAACCCCATCAGAGAACCATGGGGGTGTGTGAGTGAGATCATGCGTTGAATGGCACAACCAGAGCGTGAAGCAGGCGAAATCAAGCAGAGAATACAGAGACTGAAAGAGAGAGAAATACAAAATCCTGCAGTCGATAACTACTCAATACCCCAACGGGACACTGGGAAACCCATCACACTGGTGTTATGGCGCGTTCCAGGCAACCCGTAACTCGTGTTTTTCCTACCTCCTACACGTGAAAATGCTCTGGAATGGCAGTCAAACCCGTAACTTCCCACCTGGCAACTGGGAGTACATCGATCTGTACAAGTTCACGGGTGGGAAGTTACGGGTTTGACTGCCATTCCAGAGCATTTTCACGTGTAGGAGGTCGGAAAAACACGAGTTACGGGTTGCCTGGAACGCACCATTAGTCTCCCAATGAGAGGATTAAATCAGGTGAAAAATATCAGTTAAATGTATTAAATTTAAAAAGTTATATAATTGTAATATTATTGCATGTATTGTATAATAAGTTAAATACACAAATCTATAAACAGAACTCCAATTCACGAGTCCTTAAACATTTTCACACATTAGTTTCTTCATCAGTGACTGAGCTACACACAGCTACTGCACAGGGCCCTTTGCTCTGTCAGTGTCAAACTTATTGGTCACATGCTACATCATACAAAGAGCACTGAAATGTTTTTTTTCCTGTTAACTCCTAGATTGTACATAATATATAACCGCTTTTAATTGTTTTTTTGGATTTGGCAACCTGGCGAGAAAAATCACTGGTATGCCGCTTGAGCTAGACAACTCTATGTTCTATTATTACTATGTTTTATTAATACATCCATGGTACAAAAGTCACCGGAAATAGACAAATGACTACAAATTGAGCCAAGATGGCGCGGTTCAATAGGGTTTCACTTTTTTGAATCCTGGGGGCTTGTCCAAAACGAAAGAACACACACATGTGATAGTGCGATGGTGTTCAGACCTATTGTTCAGACAATGCCCCTATCTAGTAGATAATATCTACCAATATCATACTGTATTACCCCTTTAAGAAGTCAATACAATAACATACATGACTTACCCCCTGTTGCGCAGCATTAAATCACCTTGTCGAAACTACAGGTACCTGGTTTTTCCACCGAAACTTAAACTCACCGCCACAACAACATCAACTCCCGACTACCATTGCGCTCAAGTCCCATCTCACTTACCACGTTCGTCACTACCGAGCCACTATGGGGCTTGTAGTTCTCTTCTCCTCAGGAACTGGCCTCCCATTTTCCATAGGGTTTCGCGAGGTTTGCATGGGCGGCAGACACACTGTACATTTCTCTGCAGGAAGAATTGAATAATACTGGCATGAAATTCGTGTTCAGGTAATTCAACTGACCCGTCTCTGCGTCGTATGTAGCCTAGTTAAACGATGTAAATCCCATATGTACCGGCATGTTGACGGACAACTGAATTATGGAGTTGATAATGTAAATGCTCAGCTAGGAATCATTGATAACACACTAGCCTAGCTAGCATGCTAACTAGCCACACCAGCAGTAACAGCTTGGTTGTCCTCAGCCCCAGGTGTGCGAGAGAGAGAACTACACTAGCATAAGCTAAGCTAAGTCATCAACAATGCTAATGATAGCTAGCTAGCAATTATTGATGAAACGGCCACGGATGCCTCCAGGCTCAGGTTAGGTTACAGCCATATGGTCATGTGACTCAGTGGTTATATAGGTTAGGTGAGCTGACGTGGGCTGTTATCTTGAACTTGAGCACCTTGACTCAACACCTATCTGGCTGTAACCTACATTCATTTTGATTCCCAATGTCTGGATTAGCTGATCATAACAAGCCACATGTTTATAACATCATTATGTAGAAGGATGGTCTAAGGATGGTCTAACCCTACATGGGTCCCTGTTGCTTTTAGAGACAGTAACCTCCATGGATGGGCTGTGACTGTAGTGCCCACAGGCAATTAACCAGGAAGTTATTCAGTGATGCAAGGCTATTGGCTGTTCAGGTTGTCTGTCTCGGTCAATGCTCAAATCTCTGCTTGAAACACAATTCTCTTTCTTGCGGAAAATGGCTGGTTTCTCTATTGCTCGAATAATCACTGAGCGTTTCTCTCTCTCCCTCTCTCTCTCTCTCTCTCTCAGTAGCATTTGAATGTCTGGAGGCATGTCTAAGAAAAGGGGCAGGTATGTCCACATCATCCAAACATGCACAACACAGTAGCTGCCATGACGCCATCATAGACTATTCACGCCATGTGCGTATCAGTTTCGTTCAGCTCACTCCTATGGCGGCTTTTCACCGTCCCTTACCTCGTCACATGATACACAGCTCTTGTGTTTATGACTTTGAGGCAACTACTTCCTGTTGTCACTCAGCAGCCCGTCCGTCCGTCTCCTAGGAAACGGAGCAGCGGGCAAGCTGTCGAGCACTGGGGAGGGGCTGGCTCTGACTGCTGACCCCTGACCCCCAACTGCATCTGGGACGTTCGCATCCAGCACAACTGGCGCGGAGTAAGGGCAACCAGAGCAAGTGGAAGGGCACAGTGCTGGACCGTCAGGCGTCCTGGGCGTCAACCCTCCCTCTTCATGGTCAAGTACGACGGCTTCGACTGCGTCTAACGGCATCGAGCTGTTCAAAGACGAGCGGGTCTCCAACCTGCAGGTGCTGACGGAGAAAGTCGGTGGGTCTGGGTTCGGGGTGACCGGGCCCTCGTGGCTTCTGGAAAGTGCAAAGTTCTTATTTAAAGGTCCTAATACACGGCTGGCTATCGAGGAGTTTTAACTCGAGCGGATTTAAAGTGGCATTTTTTGCCAGGTCCCAAAATATCTCTCACAAAGATCTAAAAGAGATGAGAGAAAGGTTAAAAGAACGCGTATGGGTTATGTAAGGGATAACACATGGCCAGCCGGTGATTATCAAAAAACAAGAGCCCGACAGTGCGTTGGGAACACCGAGGTGAAGCCAAGGTTTTGTAACGCACTGAAGGGCTCTTCTTTTCCGATAAAGACAGGCTGGCAATACGTTATCACGCTTAGTACACGGCTACTTACCAACAACATTAATACTAATAGGCCTACACTTTTTATTTCGACAACAAAATGGTTCTGTGTGCTTGGGCAACAGGCGTTTTCAGAAATTGAACATGGCAGGCTATAACAGCCAAACCGTTATTGTTCAGAATGTTCAGTTACTTTCAGGCAACTTTCAACTGTCGCCCGTATACATATAACGTGTTGCCCTTAGCTGCGGTGAATATTTCTCTTTGCTGATGAATTATCAAGAAATAATTCATTGGTAGAACGTGCGATTGTCCAGTCAAGAATCGAGTATTTCAGAGAGCCGTGTAGTAAGGAAATATAATCCTTGACATCGTTAACCATATCTGAGTGGAAGTGGGCCCAGTGTCTATGGCTTAGCCCCTGACCTATACTCTCTCTCTCCCTCTCTCTCTCTCTCTCTCTCTTTTCCCCTCTCTCTCTCCCTCTCTCTCTCTCTCTCTCTCCCTCTCTCTCTCCCTCTCTCTCTCTCCCTCTCTCTCTCTCTCTCTCTCTCCCTCTCTCTCTCTCCCCCTCTCTCTCTCTCTCTCTCTCTCCCCCTCTCTCTCCCCGTCCCTTCATTCTCCCCCCGTCTCACTCCACAGTCAACACCAAGATCAAGGTGCCCCACGGTGCCGAGGAGCTGGTGGGCAAGGCGGTGGAGCACCTGTTTGAGAAGGAGGACGGCGAGAAGAACGAGTGGCGGGGCATGGTGCTGTCCCGCGCGCCCATCATGACCAACTGGTACTACATCACGTACGAGAAGGACCCGGTCCTCTACATGTACCAGCTCTGGGACGACTTCGCCGACGGGGACCTGCGCATCCTACCAGAGGCAGGTGAGCACCACCAACATCCCACCGCTTCTCTCATTCTTAAAGGGGAAATTTACTCCAAAGAGTATATATATATATAACATACTTGTACACTCACCGGCCACTTTATTAGGTACACCTTGCTAGTATCGGGCTGGACCCCCTTTTGCCTTCAGAATGGTAAATGGTAAATGGACTACACTTATATAGCGCTTTTCCACCTTAGCGGCACTCAAAGCGCTTTACAATGGCCTCTCATTCACCCATTCACACACACATTCACACACCAATGGCGGTAGCTGCCATGCAAGGCGCTAACCTGCTCATTGGGAGCAATTTTGGGGTTAGGTGTCTTGCTCAAGGACACTTCGACATGTGGACAGTCAGAGCTGGGATTCGAACCCCTGACCACTGATCATTGAACGACCCGCTCTACCAACTGAGCTACAGCCGCCCCTCAGAAGTACATTAATTCTTTGTGGCGTAGATTCAACAGATTTTGGTCCATATTGACATGATAGCATCACACAGTTGCTGCAGATTTGTCGGCTGCACATCCATGATGTGAATCTCCCGTTCCACCACATCCCAAGGGTGCTCTATTGGATTGAGATCTGGTGACTGTGGAGGCCATTGGAGTACAGTGAACTCACTGTCATGTTCAAGACACCAGTTTGAGATGATTTGAGCTTTGTGACATGGTAGATACAAGGCAGGATGATACAAGGCAGGATGGATCCATGCTTTCATGTTGTTTACGCCAAATTCTGACCCTAGCATCTGAAAGAGAGACTCATCAGACCAGGCAATGTTTTTCCAATCTTCTATTGTCCCATTTTGGTGAGCCTGTGTGAATTGTAGCCTCAGTTTCCTGTTCTTAGCTGACAGGAATGGCACCCGGTGTGGTCTTCTGCTGCTGTAGCCCATCTGCTTCAAGGTTCGACGTGTTGTGCGTTCAGAGATGGTATTCTGCATACCTTGGTTGTAACGAGTGGTTATTCGAGTTACTGTTGCCTTTCTATTGTCTCGAACCAGTCTGCCCATTCTCATCTGACCTCAACAAGGCATTTTCGTCCACACAACTGCCGCACCCTTTTTTGGACCATTCTCTGTAAACCCTAGAGGTTGTGCGTTAAAATCCCAGTAGGTCATGATCGTCGGGAATTACCTGTGAAACCGGTAACCGTTTCATCCCTATGTCTTAATTATTTCGTAGGTTATACAGTAGAGCAAGATTACATTTAGAGTCCATGAAAGCGTTGACTCGAATGATGAAAGTGTTGACTGTAAATAAAGCATTGTTGAAAATGATTATTTTGGTAAATTATGTCAAAATGAATTCTAAATCTACCAACTATTTTACCGTGTGGCCCTGATATCCATCTTCCTCTTCCTCCTCCTCCTCCTCCTCCCCTCTCCTCAGAGAATAAGCACCTGCTCCCCGCGGACCGCAAGCCCGGGGAGGAGACGGAGAGCCTGGTAGGTAAGCAGGTGGAGTACGTGACGGACAAGGGGGTGAAGAGAACAGGCCTGGTCATCTACCAGGTCCCGGCCAAGCCTTCTGTCTACTACATCAAATATGACGATGACTTTCACATCCACGTCTACGACCTGGTCAAGACCACCTAGAGAGAGAGAGACGACTTTCTATCCCACCCACCCTCCATACCCCACCCTCCTCCTCCTCCTCCTCCTCCTCCGCCACCATCATCCCTCGCCTCGCGTCCTCTCCCTCGCGGCGTGGGAGGGGTTAAACCAGAGAGATGTGACCGTGTGATCTCTATGGTTTAACTCTAGGGTTTTAACCAGTGAGCTTTTGTATCATTCGGAGAAGTGGTGACCTCTTTTGTTCCGTGGTCGGTATGCACAGCAGAACTGTAGCAGTGCCGTGTTTGGCCACTAGGAGGAGGGAGAGAGGGAGGGAGAGAGGGAGGGAGGGAGGGGGGGAAGAAGAAGGGAGGTATGTTGGGATCTTGCAGAGCATGGTAAGAGTTTCAGCAGAGGCAGCCAGGAGACACTCTTTCTCTGCAGTCACCATGGCTGCTACATACTGACACTTGACTTTAGACAAGCAGAAATGATTGATGTATTATTATTATATTATATTATTATTATTATTATTATTATTATTATGATTATTATCATTAGTGTTGTTGTGAATTATGAGCAAAGCTGCCCCCCAAAAAAGCCATTTTCATTTTTGTTCCATGAATGTCCAAGCAGCACGATGCTGTGTAGATGAATATCCATAGAGCAGTCTGGTGTGAAAGGTTAAGCTTCCAGAGTGTCATGCAGTAACCTAAGCTATGATGCCCCCACAAAACGTCACGATACCTGCAATGTGTTCATGTGCAGCTGTGTTAAGTTATTGATGTGTAGATTACTTCATAGACAATCATTTTTTTATCAGAGCCTCGGCTAGTCATCACTCGTCATCACTCACTCGGTTGCACTTGGCTAAACGGAAGAGTTGAATACCTGCAGTGTTGTTCAGTAGGCCTGGTGTTGGGCTTGGCTGGGTTGTTCAGTAGGCCTGGTGTTGGGTTTAGCTGGGTTGTTCAGTAGGCCTGGTGTTGGGCTTAGCTGGGTTCAGTAGGCCTGGTGTTGGGTTTAGCTGGGTTGTTCAGTAGGCCCTGTGTTGGGCTTAGCTGGGTTGTTCAGTAGGCCTGGTGTTGGGCTTGGCTGGGTTGTTCAGTAGGCCTGGTGTTGGGCTAAGCTGGGTTGTTCAGTAGGCCTGGTGTTGGGCTTGGCTGGGTTGTTCAGTAGGCCTGGTGTTGGGCTTAGCTGGGTTGTTCAGTAGGCCTGGTGTTGGGCTAAGCTGGGTTGTTCAGTAGGCCTGGTGTTGGGCTCAGCTGGGTTGTTCAGTAGGCCTGGTGTTGGGCTTGGCTGGGTTGTTCAGTAGGCCTGGTGTTGGGCTAAGCTGGGTTGTTCAGTAGGCTTGGTGTTGGGCTAAGCTGGGTTCAGTAGGCCTGGTGTTTGGCTTAGCTGGGTTGTTCAGTAGGCCTGGTGTTGGGCTTGGCTGGGTTCAGTAGGCCTGGTGTTGGGCTGAGAGGGTTGTTCAGTAGGCCTGGTGTTGGGCTAAGCTGGGTTGTTCAGTAGGCCTGGTGTTGGGTTTAGCTGGGTTGTTCAGTAGGCCTGGTGTTGGGCTTGGCTGGGTTCAGTAGGCCTGGTGTTGGGCTGAGAGGGTTGTTCAGTAGGCCTGGTGTTGGGCTAAGCTGGGTTGTTCAGTAGGCCTGGTGTTGGGCTTGGCTGGGTTGGATAGAGAGAGTGGAGATGGAGAGACCTCCCTACTCATAACCGGTCCCTAATATTACATGGCTGAGTTCAGCCGTTAAACGTCCCTCGTTTGGTTGAGTACAATAGAGGCAGCGTTTCAAAATTTGTAATCTTGGATTTAAAAACGTAAAAACTCCTCACGCATCATCAAAGTGCCTTGAGGCTGGTCATGTTGCCATCGCTGTAAATACACACCTGCAAACTAACAATTTGCAGGGTCATGAAGTTAGACGGCCATTCTCTGGTCCGTATAACTTAAGGTTTAAATGCTCGGATGGAAAATGTGTCAAAAATGTGTGAAAAAAAAAAAGGGTTTTTGCAATTGTCAGTTTGTAAGGATATGTGCAATGTTTTGAGGTTCATGCAGTATGAGTTTATACTCTACATTACATTGGGCCTCATTCACCAATATCTTCCTAGGTTCCCTGCGTAAATATGGTAGAACGGTTCTAAGACAAGCCCGTCTGAGTCACGACGTGTTCGTACAACATGGAATTTGTTGGCGCCCGTCTTCTCATCATGATGAATCCCATTGTTTGGTAAATGGGAAGCTTGTGCCATTTCTCCTGAAACTTCGCCCCCGCCAGCCCCATAAAAGGGCATGAAACCGAGGGGTCGTGCGCACGTCAGTCGTCCTCAGTATGAACACCGGCCCCGCGCTGTCCAATCACAAACGTTTCGGTGGCGTAACGGTGAAGGCGGTGTTGGGTCCGGTGCGTTGGCAAGACGAGACAGGACAGTGCAAAATACAATGAAAAAAAGTGACATTACAATATGCAATAGCCTACAATCTACAAAAATGTACAAAATAGACAAGTGAGGGTGAAAGTGATACTGACACACACACTGACACACACACACTGACACACACACAGAAATTGAAAAGAAAAGTTGAGACAGAGGTCAAACATGCCCAGACAAAACTCTAGAAAGACGAAGCGCCGGGCTCCAGCTGTCATATTTAGTAGCGTCGGTAGTGGATATGAAATAACACTAAAGATGCATGGCATGCTCTTACTCGTTCAGAGAACGCTGTATCCGGAGGAGGTCCGGTTGAACTGGACCAGCGCTGCTGGGCTATTATTGGAAAGACGGCATTCTCGCTGTGTAAAACTAAATTAAAAGAAGTAAAACTTTTATTAAAAGATATTACGAATGATACAAATATTATGGTATTGCAATCCTATAATATGCAACTGAAGAATTTAAGTCAATGCAATAACCTATAATTTCACACATATCTGCACTCAAATGTACTTATGAGTGCTTCTCAGTGTTCTAGTGTTCTAGTAGATTCTGTTCTCGGCTACGAACAAATCCCAAATCAGAAAACATTGACCTTCGTGGAAACAGTTGGTGAATGAGGCCCATAATTGTTATTGATTGATCATGGGTTACCGTGCACTTATTAGTCTCCGTTTATTGGTGATATTGTAGGGAGCACTTTAGGCTGCAATCTGTTTATATAAATGCTTAAAGTGTGAAACATTGTTTCCCGAACATGCTTTTTTGCCAAGTGTCTATTTCTGCAAACACTTTAATGCTAAATCCAGTGCATGGAGAAAAGAGAAGTCCAGATGTAGTTATACAATGATTATAACGCATTCTTCAGAACACAGTATTTAATGTGTAACTTTTGTGTAGTGTATTGTAACGTGCGCCATTGTGATTGCCCAGTCTTGTAAATATCCCATAGAAACACCAGCTATCTCCTCAGTCTGTACCCCGACACGACTCATCCCAAAGACCAACAAGACTCCTATTATTGGTGTACAGAGAAACGTCATAGTTACGCGGGCGGAGGCCATGCTGAATTATGTCAGGACAAAGTCGAGACTAAAACACCATCCAGATAATCTCAGGGCTGGCTCCAAAGAGGGGTTTACTGAACGTGTCACCATGTATCCTAGATTTCCCTGGATGAACACTTGGCCTCCTCCCCTCCTCCTGCTCTAGCGTGCTCAGTCTATTCTTCGACACCCGGGACCCCTTCCAAAACTCGGCAGCCGCCCTCCCTT
Source organism: Borostomias antarcticus (assembly GCF_949987555.1). NCBI lineage: Eukaryota > Metazoa > Chordata > Actinopteri > Stomiiformes > Stomiidae > Borostomias > Borostomias antarcticus. The sequence goes on along the minus strand of NC_140259.1, from coordinate 6,501,285 downwards.
CACTTTCTTGAGGTCATCTCGGATCTAACATGATTGGAGAGTGTGAGTCTATGCCCCTCCCCGAAGTTGCTGTACCAATCCAGTCATGTCAGATCAGTGATTTCTCAAAGGTAGGTGGGAAGTGTGGCTACATGCTCTGAGTATTGGAACTGTTTTTTTGTTTTTCTTTCTGGTGTGTCCACGCTGTCAGCTTTGTCCTTTGCCATTACTGTATCTGTTCAAAATTTGCATGTACCATTTGAATGCAGTCTCAAGGATATTCAAGCTTTCTTTCTTGTTTTGATGGCAGATGAGACATCTCTTGACAGAATCTTTCATTTTCAGCCCGTTTTTTCCTCAGACGTTGACATGGCGACAGTAACGACGACGAACTGGTTGGTCAGTGCTCATCGCTGGTACGCCTCGCCACTCGCGCCGTGGTGTTTCTCTATGTACAGTCACACTCTTCTGTGTGTCCCCGCCCACCTTTCTGTTCTCTATACTCCTTCCTGGTCTGGAGTAGTAGCATTCACCCATTTGTCCTTATTCTGTCATGAGTAATAAAGTTTTTTGCACATTTGTTTCCTCCAAATATTTATTGACCATAAATTCTTTGACTTTTAGACTGTTTAAATCAAGCACAAGATTCAGAAGTTTGATATTGCAAGAAACACAATTAGCATACATCATTTATTGACCTAACGTCTTTGCGTGCAGTTTAACAGATGATCACAACATTTGACATGTTTAGGGCTTATTTTACACTTGGAAATGGTGAATTGAATATATACAAAACAGACATTCTTTCTGTGGTAAAGGTCTGGGTTGGATAAGGACTCGGGATGTAGCCAGAATAAGCTAAACACAGTTATGGAGAGAAAGTTGGAGTAATCAACATAACAATTAACACACACAACTCGGAGCTAAACGTGTCCATGGAGGTCTGCTTCAGCCGTCTGTCAGGCTTGTGGGTGCAGAGGTTACTGTAGTACTCGTGCTTAGTATTAGGGGGACATTAAATAGCCTTTATATCTTATTACTGTACTTTCAATCCTGAATGCAAATTCTTAGACTTGCTCAGATTTTCACATGGAAGTTGCACTCGATGTGTGACTGCGTTGTTTAGTTCCATTCTACACCCGTACACATTCAAATCGGAATAAATTACTTGACATAGGAGGGGCCTTCCTTCGTTTCCTCGGTGGGACCGGTGGTCTTCATGAAGTTATGGTTGTGATTGCTGACACCCATCCGGTTCCAGGTTCCTCAGTGTTGGGTAGGTGGTTATTTGGTGAGGTCTTTCAGGTACTGCAGGCCCTGGTTGGAGTACTCTCCTGCTCTGGTGGGGGCCATGGAGAGGGCCGACACTGACCACCGCACACCTGGAATGAGAGACCGACTCATAAATATATCATCTACACCCACCCTTGATACACAGGTGTTCCCTCTTTAGATGACCCCCCCCCCCCCCCCCCCCCGAGCAGCTGATCCTGTAGCTGTGTGTGGGATGCTCACCCGAGTTCCAGGCCTCCCCGGGGGCGAACGCCAGCTTGGGTGCAGCGGGGAGCTGGAACGGATCGACGGAAGATTAAGATTGCTGGTCAGATAAAACGAAAACGACCACACACCCCTTCACTGACGCACAGCAACAGATGGGGCGGTTTCCAGCTCAGTCGGGCTGGTGTGGGTTGCATTTTGCGTGAAAAAAAGGCTTGTGTGTGGGGACAGAATTTGGGCTGGTTTCTGTGAGTTGGACAGGTTTATCAGTATTGTCACTTAAAGGACAAGTTTGGAATTTAGCGTTATAAGCCATGTTATAAGGTTATTTACGATCATATACGACGGGCGATATCAAAGTTTCGTAAAGCGTTGCACTCTCAAGATATAGCCCGTCGCCACTAACACACTCAATGGATACAAACAAAATAAATATGACAAAAACACCATAAACTTTAGTTTTCAAACACAGGAAACTCACTGAGTGGTCACTGGTGTCTGTTGACGTTCTAACAAAAAATGCTTCCGATCGAGTTTTATTTGTCATTTAGCATCTAAATATTTTCCCTCGCACTACATACGTTTGTAAACTTCTGCTTGAACTTTGGGAGGTCCTGACTGAGTTTGGAGGCTACAGTAGAAGAAGTGCCCGCTTCCGGGTCACAGGTCTACACCACAACAACAACAACAACCAGTCGAGAAGCCTTGGATTGCTTTGTAGCTGGTAGTTGATTGGTTGAATTGATAGTATTAGGTAGAAGTGTTTGTTGATCAAAACAAATATGGGATGCGGATGAATCTAAACACAACTGGCTTTGTTGTCAATGCAAATCAATGGATATAATATGATCAATAAAACCCGACCCGAAGCATACTTTGTAGCGATTTTTTTGCAAGAACATCACCAGTGACCACTCGGTGAGTTTCCTGTCTTTGAAAACGAGAGTTTATGGTGTTTTCCAAGGGATTTTGTCTATGCACCTATGGATCCTTTGAGTGTGTTAGGGGCGACGGGCTTTATCTCGAGAGTGCACTGTTTGATGAAAGGTTGTGGCGTTGTATATGATCGTAAATAGCCTTACAACATGGCTTCTAATGCTAAATTCCAAAACTGTCCTGAGGAGGAGTTACCATTATTATCACGCCCAGTCACACACTACGAACACCTTAGGCATACCTGGCTGATTGCCCAGTTGCCGTCAGCATTCCACCCTCCCGACAGATGTTGGGTCGCATTCACAGATTAGCAAGTTCACTGAATGTACATAGCCTAGTTCAAAAGTGTCGCCAATTCACCTGGCCTAAGTGACTGCTAAGTTCAATCAATCAATCAAAGCTTTATTTGTATAGCGCATTACAAATAAAGCTTTGATTGATTGATTGATTGAACTTAGCAGTCCTAAGTTCTATTGAGTTATACGTTTCAATGGTCTAGCCTGAGTATCAGACTGAAGAGCAACTCTCCGTTGTGATCTTGAAGAAGTCTAATTGGTCGAGTGGGCAGATTCAAGGGTCTGGAATCAGGCGAGGAATGGCCGTGATCCGTGTTGGGCGTGAAGTCCAGGCTTTTTTTTGTAAGGCATTTTTCAATATGTATTTTGATATAATATAATATCTGGGTTTATGTTTTTGAACTGCTGCAAAATCATTTGGTTCATGCAGTATAAATAAAATGACCATTGCATCTAGAGTGTACCTTTGCTGTACCTCGGGTTTCACTTTCTGCATGAATAAGGAGGATCTATAGAAAAATATCCCTGAGCAGCCCATTAAAATAAAAATATAACTCAACTAGTTCAGTTTGAAACTTAGTTCAAAAATGAAACGTGAAGAACTTGAACTGGTTCATTTTAAAATGTGTCAATTGAACTTTGAACCAGCTCATGTAAAGTGTGAACTTGCACAACACTGGTTTTGATCACATATCATTGTAAAACATCGTTATCTACTGTACCTCCAGCCCAAAGTAGTTCATCCACTCGTCCAGGGCGTGAGGGACGGCCGCCCTGGCCCTCCCCAGCACCTCGGAGCCCTGCGCGCTGCCCCCCAGCAGGCCGGAGTCATAGGCGACATACAGGGCCCCTCCCGCGACGGTCACCTTGGTGGCCAGCCTGACAAGACAGGGAACAGGGACAGATGAATGACCAGACCCCTACACACAGATAGGACCATCAGAAGAACAGGGACAGATGACTGACCAGACCCCTACACACAGAGACAGATAGGACCATCAGAAGAACAGGGACAGATGACTGACCAGACCCCTACACACAGATAGGACCACCAGAAGAACAGGGACAGATGACTGACCACACCCCTACACACAGATAGGACCACCAGAAGAACAGGGACAGATGACTGACCAGACCCCTACACACAGATAGGACCACCAGAAGAACAGGGACAGATGAATGACCAGACCCCTACACGATAGATAGATAAATCTGATAGATAGATAGATAGATAAATAATAGATAGATAGCTAGATAGATAGATAGATAAATCAGATAGATAGATAGATAGATAGATAGATAGATAGATAGATAGATAGATAGATAGATAGATAGATAGATAGATAGACAGACAGATAGATAGACAGATAGGACCATCAGAAGTCATATTAAAGGACCCGTATGTAGCTGACCGGCTAGGCTACAACTTAGCTACCTCGCTAGCTTGTGATTGAATGGGGGAATGAATATCGTATTAATAATAAAGCATTCTTCTACAAGGTTCAAGATAGATAGCTACCTAAATACTCATGGCCATCCTGCTAGCTAGCAGACAGAATAGGATGTGATTAGTTTACTGGCTAGAAGAGCTGATACCAGTGTGACAGCAGCTAGCCGTTAGCTACCTAGCTAACGTTAGTTCCCAATGTGTTAGCATTAGCCTGCTAGCCTGAGTACCCAGCCTAACTGGAGAGGAAACTTACTTCACAACAGGCAAAAGCTTGGTCGCCATAATCTCACCACCAATGTGTAACGGTTGACGGTTTTATGTTTGTATAATTCTCTATTTGGTGAGACCAGCCGGCATGAAGTGAAGCTGTGAACGGACTGACTACTGAAGGGCAATACTGTAACTGTAACCCCAGTGAGTGTCAATAAAGTTTTTTTTGTGTGTTTTTTTTTAACAACGCCAGTTCAATAACGCGAGGAGCCGATTCGACGCTACTACTACTACTACTACTACTACTACTACTACTACTACTACTACTACTACTGTACTACAATGGTCTTTTGAAGTAGGCCTATTGACAAAGTAAAAAGAAAAAAATATATATATATACTTTCTATAGGGCTTGGGAAAATGTAGTCCCAGACACGACCATCTTGTTTCTACACAGGTGTATCTATTTGTCTGATTGGCTCTACTGCATAGAATCCTATGCAATCAGAGAATAGATACACCTGTGTAGAAACAAGATGGTCGTGTCTGGGACTACATTTTCCCAAGCCCTATCTATTCAGATGATTAAGCGTTTGTGTGCATGACACGTAGAGAGGAATAAAAGTGAACAGTTGGCCCAGCCCACTTATGGTGCCAAGAAGTCTTCTATAATCGATGATGGACATACGTGGGGAAAGAAACAAATACTTTAAACAGAATAAAATCCCATTAGAGTAACCAATCATCCATTGAGTATTTGTGTTAATTGTATAAACATATTTATTCCCATCACATGTGTTTGATTGGGAATAGTGGTTATTGACAGATGACCTCACACGGAATGCAGCGTCATATAGAGAACCTGCTCAAAACCCGCCCAATTGATAAAACACACCCAGATATTATAATATAATATATCACAATACATATTTAAAAATGCATCTACTGTATGTCGTTCAGGTGCTGGATGGCTTGTGGAAAGAAGCTCTTCCTCTTGGTCCAGTAAAACTGTGTGTGTGTGTGTGTGTGTGTGTGTGTGTGTGTGTGTGTGTGTGTGTGTGTGTGTGTGTGTGTGTGTGTGTGTGAACAGGTGTCGCCCCTCTCCCTCATGCCCAATTGAATCGAGCAATCACTGATAGTAGCCTATATAGATTGGGATAATTATAATGCTTAAAGTAGTAGAGTAGTAAAGGGAAAATGCATGTTTAGCCCTGTTTTAAGGTTACTTGTTCATATACAATCGTTCAGATCAAAAAGTTGACAAAACTAGCACTTTTGAGAAAGTCTTATAATTGCTCTACCACCGTTTAGGTCATACAATGGATGTGGATGGGCACCGTGAAAAATCTTTCCAAAACATGTTAAATTCTCGATTTCAAAGACAAGAAGCTCACCGAGGGGGTAATTGGTGTCCGTTGGTGTTCTGACATCAAATTCGGGGCAAAGTATGAATCCTGTAGGGTTTTATTGATCATTTTATGATATCCATTGACTTGTATTGAAGCGACCGTTGTAGATGTGTAGATCAATCCGCAGAGGGGATTCAGGAAGCAGAACTACTTCAAGGCATTGAGCGAGATCGGAATCAGTTCAAGCGGAAGTTTACACACGTATGTTCTGCGACTAAATAGTTCTATGCTAAATATTTTAAAAAGCCTTTCCAGATGAACTAGAATCTTACTTTATGGCGAAATATATGTCAGAACGCCAACTAACATCTCGGTGAGTTTCTTGTCTTTGTAAAATGTAAACAACCAAATTAGCTAGGCTACTGTATTACAAAAACTAACATTATCATAACTAATGTGTACAGCTCTACTAGAACCTCTCCGTCCTCTGTTCAATCCCAGCTCCCGGCAGTGCACCAACGTGTCCTTGAGAAAGACAAACCCCAAAATCACTCACTGCTCGTGGCTGCCTCTCAAAGAGGACGGCTTGGATGGGAGAAATGGAACAATTTCCATTTCCAAAGTTGCGTGTGTGTGTGTGTCATTTCACCACTCACTGTGTGTAATGTGTGTGTCGCCTTGTGGCCAATTACGCCCCCCCCCACAACGTGAACATGCCCTTTGACCTCAATAAGTACAATATCAGGAGGCGAGCAGCAGTTACCCTGGTCAACCACACAGGGGCAGCAGAGCCCCAGCAAAGCATGAGGACGTGAGGGACATTTTAGATTTGGGGAGAGAGACTATGTACCCTGGTCTTCATAACGCTATACCTTTTGTGGCCTAGTTAAATCGGGCCCAGTTTCAGAAGCCTACCGCAAGGAGATGCTTCAGCGCCCATGTCTGTGAAGAGAGAGAGAGAGAGAGAGAGAGAGAGAGAGAGAGAGACTGGCTGATCTATCAAGTCCACTAGCTGATGGTAGTTTTATAACACATACTCCTCTTTCCTCTCTCCACCTTTTCTTCCACTTCACCTCATCCCCTCTATCCCTCCACCCTTCCCACTCCTCCAACCCTCTATCACTCCATTCCTCCACGTCTCTATCACTCCATTCCTCCACCTCTCTATCCCTCCACCCTTCCCACTCCTCCACCCCTCTATCACTCCATTCCTCCATCTCTCTATCCCTCCACTCCTTCAGCTCTCTATCACTCCATTCCTCCACCTCTCTATCCCTCCATCCTTCCCACTCCTCCACCCCTCTATCACTCCATTCCTCCACCTCTCTATCCCTCCACCCTTCCCACTCCTCCATCCCTCTATCACTCCATTCCTCCACCTCTCTATCCCTCCACTCCTTCATCCCTTACCCCCCCACCACTCCACAGAATGTCTCTGTAGGCTCTCTGGCATCCTACAGGGGGGGG
>NC_140259.1:6486601-6491601 GCF_949987555.1 Borostomias antarcticus | reverse complement strand
GCTTACAGTTGCAGGAGCAATAAAGACAACTGGTCTACAAACTGTTTTGCACGTGTTTATATTACATGTTTACAATCCCGAGAACATGAGGCTCACAAGATGTCCGACGTCCGCGTCGTTAGAGGAGAGCGGGAACGTTGAGGCAGCAGCGGCGGTTTAAACAGACCGGCCGTCCCCCTGGTCCTCGACGTCCGAGGTGAGAAGATTACGCCGGATGAAGAGTTTTAAGCTCCCCCCGGCAGGACGCTGAGCCAGCGGACCTCGGCGAGGGTTTTGTACCGAACGGACGAGCTGGAGCAACAAAGGGAGGATGATGAGAGAGAGAGAGAGAGAGAGGGAGAGAGGGAGAGAGGGAGTGTGGGTGTGAGTGGCGACGGGGCCTCGCCCCCGTGACCTCCCTCCCCCAGCCCCATTCACCGCGGCACAATGGCCGACACCTGGGCCCTTTCAGCCCCGCCTCCGATGGTGTTTACTCTGCCCAGTGGGAGAGGGAGAGAGAGGGAGAGAGGGGCCAGAGGTGGTGTGAAGCAGGCCAAGCCTCCCGTCCCTCTCCTCTCCCCCTCCTCTCCTCTCCTCCACTCTCCTCTCCTTCACTCTCCTCTCCTCTCCTCTCCTCTCCTCTCCTCTCCTCTCCTCTCCTCTCCTCTCCTCTCCTCTCCTCTCCTCTCCTCTCCTCTCCTCTCCTCTCCTTTCCTTCACTCTCCTCTTCACTCCTTTCCTCTCCCCTTCTCTCCTCTTCTCTCATCTCCTCCACTCTCCCCTCCCCTCTCCTCGCCTCGCCTCTCCCCTTCTCACCTCTCTTCTCCTCGAAAGAAAGGAATGAGAGAGTGAAAGAGTACGAGAAGGAGAAGAATGGAGAGAGAGAGCGAGTGAAGAAAAAAGAGAATGAAGACTTCCATATGTTTTCTCCCGGATTGGCATCTTAGGTAAAGTTATGTGTTCAGATGTCATGTGCTCCAGTCTCAGACACGTTGGTCATTTTTCTTACAACGGAACGGTTTGAGTGACATCTGATTGGATGTGCATCCGTGGTGTTTGGGTTATCCCTGTATTAGAGGTTGACAATGGTCACTGAACTGTGTTTAAGGTCAGCGATGGTCACTAAACTCTAGCGCATTGTGTTGCCTCTGGGTATGAAATGCGCTATACAAATAAAGCTTTGATTGATTGATTGATGATAAACTGTCCGGTTAGGGCCGAGTTTAAGGTCAGTGATGGTCACTAAACTGTCCGGTTAGGGCCGAGTTTAAGGTCAGTGATGGTCACTAAACTGACCGGTTACGGCCGTGTTTAAGGTCAATGATGGTCACTAAACTGTCCGGTTACGGCCGAGTTTAAGGTCAGTGATGGTCACTGGAATGGCCGGTTGTGCTCGTGTTGTTTCTCCCTCACTGGACGGTCTGTTGGCTCCTCACTGGACAGACAGACAGAGGGAGAGACAGGGAGAGGGAGAGACAGGGAGAGAGAGAGAGGCACAGCCAGCATGGGTGGCAGGGTGGGGGTTACACGAATTCTTCTTTTTCTCTCTCTTTTTTCATGGGCGAGAGAAAGACCAATTAACAAAGGATAAGTAGTGAACCGTAAACACCCTTAACAAGAGCTCGCTTTCTCTCTCCCCCCCACCTCTCTCTCTCTCTCTCTCTCTCTCTCTCTCTCTCTCTCTCTTCCTCCACCCCCCTCTCTCTCTCTCCCCCCCCACCTCTCTCTCTCTCTCCCCCCCCTCTCTCTCCAGCTCCCTCTCTCTCTCTCCCCCCCACCTCTCTCTCTCTCTTCCTCCACCCCACCATCTCTCTCTCTCTCTTCCTCCAACCCCCTCTCTCTCCACCCCCCTCTCTCTCCCCCCCACCTCTCTCTCTCTCTTCCTCCACCCCCCTCTCTCTCCAGCTCCCTCTCTCTCTTCCTCCACCCCCTCTCTCAACGCCCCTCTCTCCCTCCCTCTCCCTCTCTCTCTCCCCCCCCACCTCTCTCTCTCTTCCTCCACCCCCCTCTCTCTCCAGCTCCCTCTCTCTCCAGCTCCCTCTCTCTCTTCCTCCACCCCCTCTCTCAACGCCCCTCTCTCCCTCCCTCTCCCTCTCTCTCTCTCTCCCTCTCTCTCTCTCTCATCTGCGTCCCCCACAAAAGGCAGGCTCAGAGCTTACAAAGTGCCAATTAACACTGAATGTTTGCCCCTGGCGCCTCCCTCCTCACGCCTCCCTCCCTGCCCCTGGCGCCTCCCTCCTCACGCCTCCCTGCCTGCCCCCTCGCACCTCCCTCCCTGCCCCTCGCGCCTCCCTGCCTGCCCCCTCGCACCTCCCTCCCCACTCCGTTGACAGCTCTGGTGTTTCGGTTAATACCAAAGGCCTGCAAGGAATTATAATTGTCCTCCTGGTCCCATCAGCCCCCTCACCCCCACCCCCACCTCCACTCCTGCCCTCAACTCCTCCTGGTACCCCCCCCCCCCCTCTCATCTCCTCCTGCCCTCATCCCCCCTGCCCTCATCTCCTCCTGCCCTCATCCCCCCTGCCCTCATCTCCTCCTGCCCTCATCCCCCCTGCCCTCATCTCCTCCTGCCCTCATCCCCCCCGCCCTCATCTCCTCCTGTCCCATCCCCCCTCATCTCCTCCTGTCCCATCCCCCCTCATCTCCTCCTGGTCCCATCCCCCCTCATCTCCTCCTGGTCCCCCCCCCCCCTGCCCTCATCTCCTCCTGTCCCATCCCCCCTCATCTCCTCCTGGTCCCCCCCCCCCCTGCCCTCATCTCCTCCTGTCCCATCCCCCCTCATCTCCTCCTGGTCCCATCCCCCCTGCCCTCATCTCCTCCTGTCCCATCCCCCCTCATCTCCTGGCCCTTTATTTGGTTTCCAATGGGGTGGTTTTACAGTTCAATGCACGTTCAAAGGGTGATATAAAATGACTTTCCAAAGAATTTCATTTGAAGAGAAGAGGAGCTGTGTTGCATTGGGGCTTGGGGTGAGGCTGGGACTGGGGCTGGAGCTGGGTTTGGGGCTGGGGAAGGGGAAGAGGCTAGGACTGGGGCTAGGACTAAGGCTAGGACTGGGGCTAGGACTGGGACTAGGACTAGGGCTAGGACTGGGGCTAGGACTAGGGCTAGGACTGGGGCTAGGACTAGGGCTAGGACTAAGGCTTGGGAAGGAGCTGGGTTTGGGGCTGGGGCTGGGACTGGGACTACAGCTGGGACGGGCGTAGAGAGACAAGGAGAGAAGAGAAAAGCAGAAGCAAAAACAAACAGAGAAAATAGTCTTTTTTTCTGGAGAAGGTTCCAGAACCGGGGTCTACACACACAGCACAACAGCAGCAACAACCACAACAGGATCGATCTCAGGATCTGAGAGCTGCTGCGTCTGTGGACAGTTTTAAAGGGCAGCTAAAGACGCCGCTCTACAGACGAGCCTTCGAGCGCTAGGCCGTCTCTATCTGACGCACTCTCTCCTTCAGCTTGCCTGTTCTCCCCGGGCACTGACCTCTTTTATATCACTGTGTTTATGTACTCATTCTCTTTAATGTATTCAGTGCACTTGTATGTATCTGATTGGACTCTGATGTTTTTGTAAAACACTGTGCACTCATGCTACGAAGGGTGCTATATAAATACAATTTTACTTACTTACTTACTTACTTACCTACTTACTTACTTACTTACTTAACAGCAACCACAACAACAACAACAACAACATGTGGCTGAAACGTAACTTGACCTCCATCTTGAGAGTGTGTTAATGAAAATAACTCCTATGTTACTGTTTGAAAATAGCATCTGCTCTCTACGCCAGGAACATTAGGTCTAATAAAACTCTTTTATTACAATTTATCGGTCATGTTTATTTACATATTGTATGCAAAACAAAAACACAAATTAATCTCTCATATCGACACACACACACACACAAACACACACATACACACACACATGTATGCACAAGCACACACACACACACATACACACACACATGTATGCACAAGGACACACACACACACAACACACACACATGTATGCACAAGGACACATACACAACACACAACACACGCACACACACACACACACACACACACATACACACACACATGTATGCACAAGCACACACACACATACACACACACATGTATGCACAAGGACACACACACACAACACACACACACACACACACACATACCTTCGTCCCTAATGGAGCCTCAGGTCCCAGTAGGGACGAGGATACTAGTTTGGGGTTATTTATCAAAGCCGTGGTTGTGGGGCGCTTCTTTTGGCCTCCTGCTCATTCCCATAAATCTCTCTGCTGAACATAACAGCGCCGATGATGAGAGGTGAGAGCCGGGTTAAACCCGGGGAGAGATGAGAAACCCCCAGACTCTTTAAGGAGAGACTCCTCTGGGTCTCCCATCTCATGTCCTTGACCGGCGAGGTCGGCTGCTTCAGAGAGTCGTCCTGTGGAAGAGGTGCCCCCCCCCCCCCGTCCTGACAGGCTCGCTGTGTGGAGCGTGTCGTCCTGGGCTCCGTGGATTTCCTGTTTTATTTCTCAAAGTTGTAGAAACGTGGGCTTCGTTAGGCGTGGAGGGGGATTCTGACGAGAGTGTGTGAGAGGGTGAGAGAGAGAGAGAGAGAGAGAGAGAGAGTGTGTGAAAGGGTGAGAGAGAGAGAGAGAGAGAGAGAGAGAGTGTGTGAGAGGGTGAGAGAGAGAGAGAGAGTAGCCATGCTGCTCGGTGCTTAGCTTGCGCAGGTGCAGACTACAGAGACAGGATGGATGGGCTGTGTTTGTGTAGGAGGAGAGCAGGCAAACAGACAGGCAGACAGACAGACAGGCCCAACAGACAGACAGACAGACAGACAGGCCCAACAGACAGACAGACAGGCAGACAGACCCAACAGACAGACAGACAGGCCCAACAGACAGACAGGCCCAACAGACAGACAGACAGACAGACAGGCAGACAGACAGGCAGACAGACAGACAGACAGACAGGCAGGCAGGCCCAACAGACAGACAGACAGACAGACAGACAGAC
>NC_140259.1:6458501-6486401 GCF_949987555.1 Borostomias antarcticus | reverse complement strand
AAACCAAAACACCTTCGTTCCAGAGCGTCTGGTACATTTCAAGCGTATTTTCCCTCAACAGTATGTAATACAATAAAAAAAAAAGAACATAACCAGATTTATCTGTCTCTCGCCATTAGTCAGGGTTGATGATTTCCTGCAGATTTTCACTGTGAGTCACAGCGGAGCGTTTTGCTAGCTATGGTGATTGATGAGGCCTGGATAATTGTCTATTGTGAAGAGCTGTCAAAAGGAACCGACATGTCAGTGAGAGAGAGAGAGAGAGAGAGAAAGAGAGAGAGAGAGAGGGAGAGGGGAGAGAGGAGGGAAATGGAAATGATTACATCTAATATTCCACATCTGGGAGTGATCACCTCAGAAGATGAGTTTCAAAGGGAAGAACGAGAGAAAGAGAGCGAGGCATCAGTAATTTGCACAGGATTTGGGAATCTCCTCCGAATCACATTCCACAATTCACATCTTGTTCTATTCCCTGAAGACTGGCGCTCACGGTGCGAGCACACACACCAATAAACAAGCTCAACCACACACACACACACACTTTTGCTTACTATGAACCATTTTGAGCAGAGCAGATATATACCAATTATTTTATAACACATTCCTATGATATCAACCACAAACAAAGTAACAGTCACACTCATCGCGAAGCTTCAAGCCCACATCAGTCAACTTCACGGCCACCCAAGACACAGTTCGGTGTGATTGAACCCCCGCCAGGTCACACATGATCAAAGACTGGGTGGGGGGGTTGTGAGGGGAGAAACATCGAAAAGGGGAGAGAGATGGAGGGGTGAAAGAGAGGGGTTTGTGCTCAGAGAGGGTTATCTGGTCTCAATTACGATCAATCAAGGCGGATTGGAGAAGAGCAGAGAACATGAGGAGAATAGATGATCAGAGGTGGTTCCAGAGATCTCCTCCTACCTCCCGTGGGGGATGGGTCTAAATTGCAAATCTTCCAGATGGAAGGTGCGGTCTGGAACCAGAAACAGGGTTCTGTACCTGTATAGGATTCTGAGCGAGTTCCTCCTGTGTGCTCAACCTACTGTTAGAACTCTTTTGGAACCCTTCTATCCAAGATCATACCATCATTATGTTCTCTCTCTCTCTCTCTCTCTCTTTCTTTATCTCTCCCTCTCTCTATCTCTCTCTCTCTTTCTCTCTCTCTCTCTCTCTCTCTCTCTCTCTCTCTCTCTCTCTCTCACTCACTCTCTCTCTCTCTCTATCTCTCTCTCTCTCTCACTCTCTCTCTCTCTCTGTCTCTCTCTCTCTCTCTCTCTCTCTCTCTCTCTGCGTACCTACACCCCTCTCTCTCTCCAGCGCTCTATCTATCTCTTTGTCTGTGTGTGTACTACAGCTTATCCAGATGGTTATCAGATTCACCATCCAGAGATAGTGAGATCCAACCAGTGATACCAGCACCAGTGCCACAGATCCCATCTCCCAGTCCATGTCTGGAGAGAGGGGGGGGAGGGAGATAGAGAGGGGGGTAGAGAGATTGAAAGAAGGAGAGAGATAAGCAGACAGGCATAACAAAGGAGATTAATCTCTGTTTTGTCAAACCAACACAGTGGTTTGTCTTCTCTCCTGATTGGATGAGAGGGCTTTCTAAAGAATGCTAACAAAGTGACTCTCCACAGTTCCTCGACCCCCCCCCCCCCCCCCACACACACACACACACACACACACACACACAATCCCTCTCTCTGCCTCTATGTCCCCCCCCCCGACCCCCCACCCCACACACACACACACACACACACACACACAATCCCTCTCTCTGCCTCTATGCCCCCCCCCCCCCCGACCCCCTCTTTACCCCCCACCCCCCCACCCCCCGGCCCCCGAACCCTCATTCCTGCCTCCCTCCTGCTGCTGCCTCTCTGCTCATGGTGACCCATCTTGCACCTCCCGGAGCCCACAACAGACTCGGTGTGTGAGGGGGGTCAGGAGTTCAGGGCCCGTTCGGGAGCGAGAGGAGAGCCCGTGAGTTTCTAATGATCTACCGTTGGCATCCGCCGCAGGTTCAAGCGCAGTGCAAAGCCCTGGCAGTGAAGAGGGGTGGATGCGCTTGGCTAAACTCTTGGTGATTAGTTGTCCCCTAATTGTCAGCTCCTTGTTTTTTTTTTTCTTCCCTTTTTCACCAATCCTCCTCTCCACCCCTCTCTCTCTCTCTCTCTCTCTGTCCACCTCTCTCTCTCTCTCTTGCCCTCTCCACCCCTGGTCACAATATTCACACCGACCTCGTTGTGGGGTGCGCTGTTGTCTGTTGTAGACCCCCTCTTCTCCTCCTCTTCTCCCTCCTCCTCTCTCCTCCCTCTCACACCTCCTCTTCTCCTCACCTCCTCCTCTCTCTCTCCCTGCTTCGTCCCCCTGGTCAGTAGCCACTCGCGTCTCTCCCCAGACTAGTTATGTTAAGGTTTAAGACGTGTAATGTCCATCTAAGGCCAGCTTCACGAGGCTACGGGAGGAAGAGAAAGGATCAGGACAGAGACAGGAAGACAGTGACACGGGACTCCAGGTCGAACTCCTTAACCCTCAAGCATCTGTCTGCGTCTTCACCGCCTGTCTCTCACACCATGCCGCGTCACACCGGTGAAAACCGACACACTTTTAAATTTGAATCATTTTTCATCACACGCCGTCAGTTGGAAGAGACAGCTTGATTCCTCCACATGTCAGTGGAACAAAGAACTGATCCTCCCAGTCTTCTACAACAGCCTATATTTAACACACACAGGTGGTTGAAATAAAACCCTCTTTTAGGACCCCTTTTCTTTTACTTTTTTTTGGGGGGTTGAGCGAGGAAGAAGAAGAATTTTTTGCCAATTTCCCGAGCGAGACATGAAGGTTTGACAGGTGTTTGTTTTAGTATGAAGCAGAGCAGTGGAGGAGCCCTACAGATGGCCGGCACATTGCGTTCCAGAGCGAGCGTACTGGGGTTTGACCACGCTCCCACTGCCTCTGGACACACGAACCTATCATCATCATCATTATCATTATCATCATCATGAACAACAACATCTTCATCATTACATTATCATCATCATCATCTACATGCATGTAGACTGACTGTGATTGTTTGATATGTCCTTTTGTGGACCTCAAGAACGCCAGTGGTCACCTTGGCTGCAACAAATGGGGATCCAAAATCAATCATTGACGTCTTCATCACCAGTGTTGGCATCATCATCATCTTCTTCATCACACTCTAGCCAGTCTCCAGTTCAGGGCCCAGAGAGCTGGATTATCCATCAGAGTTGAGCAGATACCCATGTCATTACCGAGTCTTTGTTCTCTCTGCTGAGAGGGATTCCAGAGAGAAAGAGCTCCCTTTGAAGGAGGCTGACCTGACACAGCTCTGGCTGACCCTGGGTCCTGATCTGCCTCTGACCAGGGTTCTAGCCATCACTGGTCTCTCTGGTGGACCCTGGCCATGGCTGGTCTCTCTGATGGGTCACTGGGTCTGGGCTGTAGCTGGTCTTTCGGATCTGGAACCTTTATGAAAACAATGAGTTTGAAATTTGAAAAACACAGTGTGGCAAATGTAGTCCCAGATAGCAGGCATATGTTGGCACGTTGGCAAAGGTTGACACGGTCGTCGGCTAAATTCCCCCCATCGGGCCAACATTGGCATCACTCTGAAAATTAGGTTGGCATTGGGTTGTATTATTGAGGTCGGTAACATGTTGGCCCCATGTCCTAACGTCGGTAAGAGTGGTGGCTATGATCACTCAATTCTAATGCGATCAAAGAGTCATTACTACTACCAGTGAATGAACCAATTTCATTGGTTTTCAATATTGAGCACAATATTGGACAACTTTTAAGTTAGGGTTAGGCCCACCCATTCTTCCATTCTGCTGCCAATAGCTAGCTAACTAATTTAGATTCTTCAGCTTCAACTTTAGGCTAATCTATAATCTTCTGTTTTCAAGCAGGATTCTGAAAAAAAACTGCAAAAAAACTACAGCTAAATGATTTTTTAAATGCAAACTGCATCTTTGAGAAATTCCAATCTGGTTTCCAAGCCCACCACAGCACAGAGATGGCCTTAGTTAAGGTAGTAAACGATTTTAGAATAAACACAAATGCCCAAAAACTCTCGGCCTACAGGCTTTTTAAAAAATGTGTCGAACTGCATGGTCTCTGATTTACTATAAATTGATTACTAGGCTGACTGGAAAACTGACACAGTACTAGACTGGTTTGAATCTTACTTTGTGTCTATAGGCAATTACAAATCTACGATTGGATGTGCCAGAACTTTCTTCAACTAAACAAAAATGAAACTGAAGTAATTGTCTATTAAAAGTCAGCGCTCAGCTTCAATCAGTAATGCTAAAAACAACAAACGAAGTCAGAAATCTTGGTGTAGTCATGGACTCCATGTCATTTCAACAGTCACATTAAGACAATTACAAAGTCTGCCTACTATCACCTGAAGAATATATCAAGGATTAAAGGATTTATGTCTCAGCAGGATCTGGAAAAACTTGTCCATGCATTTATCTTCAGTAGACTCGACTACTGTAACTGTGTGTTTACAGGTCTCTCTAAAAAATCGACCAGACAGCTGCAGCTGATTCAGAACACTGCTGCTCCAGTCCTCACTAAGACCAAGAAAGTGGATCACATCACTCCAGTTCTGAGGTCCTTACATTGGCTTCCTGTCTGTCAAAGAATTGTCTTTAAAATACTGCTGTTGCTTTATAAAGCACTGAATGGTTTAAGGCCAAAATATATTTCTGATCTGCTGCTATGTTATGAACCATCCAGACCTCTCAGGTCATCTGGCACAGGCCTGCTTTCTGTCCCCAGAGTTAAAACAAAACATGGAGAAGCAGCGTTCAGTTTTTATGCTCCACATATCTGGAACAAACTTACAGAAAACTGCAGGTCTGCTGCAACTCTCAGTTCTTTTAAATCAAGACTGAAGACGTTTCTTTTTGCCGCTGCTTTTTATTAAATCAAATAATTATTCATTTGCATACTGCACTGTAACCTTTATACATGCATTTTATTTTTCCTGCATTTAGTTTTAAATGTCCTTTTATAATGTGTTTTTTTGCATTTAGTTTTATATGACCTTTTATAATGTGTGTTGTGCACTTTGTCTTGCTTTTAATGTCTCATGTAAAGCACTTTGAATTGCCTCGTTGCTGAAATGTGCTTTACAAATAAACTAGCCTTGCCTTGCCTAAGGGCGGACTGGGCGGGTAGGTGTAGCATCCGTCCAGCGACCTCTGCAGGGAGTGGCTCAGGGTCCAGCACTCACAGCTGTACAGGAGAACGACCTCCACGGTGGCGTCGAAGAAGTGGAGCTTAATGTCACTGGGGAGGTTGGATTTCCACATGTTGCTCATGATGTTTAGAGCTCTCCACATAAGCACCTTCCTCACTTTGAGGTCCTGTTCTGTTGAGTTGACCCAAGAGCCCAGGTATCTGAACTCCTCAACCTCCTTCAGAGCAGTACCTTCATCTGTCACTAGGGGCAGATGTTCCTGGGTGTTTTAGGTGATGACCTCAGTTTTTTTGCCGTTCTGACCAAGACCCACCTTGGCACATTCCTTTTGCACTCTAGTCAGGAACTTACCAGGTGCTTACCTCACGTGGTTAGATATTAGACTGATGTCGTCGGTGCAGTCCAGGTCTGTTAGGACGACAGCGGGATACCTTCTCGACCTCCTAGGTGTTATAGAGAAGCCGAGATCCTCCTCTCTTCCCTGGATTGAAAGCCTCAGTGCGTAGTCCAGGACTATTATAAAGAGGAACGGTGCGAAGGTGTCCCCTTGTAACACTCCCGCCATGGTGTCAAAGTCCTCGCTGTTGCCGTCTGCCATCACAACCCTTGCACTTGTGTTCGAATACATGGTCCCTATGTCCCGAAGTAAATTGTAAGAAACATCATAGGCCTTAAGGATTTTCATCATGACACCTCTGTGTATTGAGTCAAAAGCCTTTTTGAAATCAATAAAGCACAGCACTGCTGTCATGTTCTTCTTTTTCACCTCCTCGGTGATCCTCCTTAGGGCCAAGGTCTGAGTTACTGTGGACCTCCCCTCTTAAAAGCCATTCTGGTTCTCTCTCCAGTGTGGGTCGATGGCGCTCCGCAGTCTGTCAAGTATCATGCGGTTGTACATCTTTGCAATGATTCAGGTCAGGCTGATGCCACAGTAGTTGTCCGGCTTAGTGAGATCCAGGGCTTTGGATGATGTTGGAGAGAGACCATATATCAGGCTTGTTATTTGTCATTAGGGCAACGTTGAAGATGTACACTCCAGATCTTTCCGTTTGCCTGTTAAAATTTAATTCCAATGCACCAAATACATGATTATAATTGTATTATTCTCTCATGAAGTTTATGCCGTTTCAAAGACACCAGGGAATTGAAACCTACTACTAACATAGACAACATATAGACTCAACTATCTGAGTACTTTCCCAATATTGAAAACCAGTGAAATTCGGTGAAGATAATTATTTTCTACAACACTACAGTAGATATTAATTACTCTCCGATGTCATTAAAACTGTGTTATTATAGCCACCACTCTTACTGATGTTGTTTGGACATGGGGCCAACGTGTTACGGACCTCAATAATACAACCCAATGCCAACCTAATTTGAGTGATGCCAATGTTGGCCCAACGGTGGAATTTAGCCGGCGACCGTGTCAACCTTTGCCAATGTATTCTTGCTATCTGTGTACTATTATTATCTCATTAACATATGGCACAGTAATATAAATTCAAATAAATTAGTAATATAAGTTCAAATAGAACTGTAACGAGCCTTTACCCGTGGTATATCATGAATATACAACAGCTCTTAACCAATCAGATTACAAGGTCAGAACTACCCATTGTATAACATCGGCTATTTCCGCTACAGCCACACGAGGCATCAGCACTATGAAACGGTAGTTTAAGTTGTTTCAGAGCATCCAAACTTAAGGAGCATTCCCCGTTTGCCCCGCCCGATCAGGCTGCCCATGTGGTCACTGATCCCAAACGCTTATCTCTCTTGAAGCCTGGCATCATGCAACCAAAGACTAAACCATCAGATGGTTGAGATTAGATAAGAGAGAGGGTGTTGGGGGGGATGGGATGGCGGGCAGGGTGTTAGGTCTGAACACAGACACAGCCCCGCAGTGCAGACAGTCTGTGTAAGTAAGAGAGAGGGGAAGAGATATCTACAGTATAGATGAGATATCTATATGTTTTATGTGTGGAGTTTAAAGAGTGGTGCTTTTCTATTCTATGTTGCTTTCTTCTCTTGTAGCCTAAAGCGCATTGTGCTGCAACTATGTGCGTATGCAATATGCAGCATTTAGTTAGATTGATTGACTGATTGATTAAGTAATTAATTAATTTATTGATTGATTGATTGATTGATAATCAGGCTCCTGAACTGCCTCCACATACTACATGGTCTGCTGGCCGGCTAGCTCAGTCAGTAGAGCATGAGACTCTTTCATGAGCATGAGACAAATTCAATTCAAAGTATTTTATTCACACATCAAGAGACAGAAGAAATCAATGGTCAACAGATACAAGATGCGCGAAAGGGAACCTCACAATAAGCTACTTACCTAAAGCTGCTTTTGGAAGGGAAGACAAACAAAACAAATAAGAACAAGTACACTACAAATAAAGCAAAACATACAGGAGCTAAAATATTCCCAAAACATTCACTACATCAGTCAGACAAAAATAAAACAAAACAATTGATTGATCATATGCAGACAAAAGTTTTTTCTTTAGGTGAATTTTTTATGAATCCATGTAGCTCATTCCATATCTGCAGTCCTCTGCACACAACACTCAGGCTGGTACATTTATGCGTTCAATTTATTTTTTTTCACGATAAGATGTTTCGTCCTGGTGTCAGTGTGCAGAAGAAGGCAGATTGGAACTAGAAATGGTGCACAGACATCATCAGCCATTTTGTTCCTTCATTCGTTCAAAGAAAGCTCCCTGTGAACACGTACCTACTCGGAAACAGGCCAAAACTGGACGATTATTTGCAGCTTTCTCGAGAACCGCTGATCCAAACAACTTCACATGCAACACTGCACTTCCTTGGGTCATGAGCAATACAGGTTGACATATCAACTTCATACAGTGCCAGGATCCTGAGATAATCGTGAGACAGACAGACATACAGACAGAGATCGCTACCTTTATAGTTAGATGGAGAGAAATTTCAAGCAAAATTCCATCCAACATATACCAGATGTGTTCTCTGCTCAGCGGCCAAAACTCCACCGGCAGTCTACGCCCCCACGCACCCCCCTACCCCCCTCTTTCACCAGTCTCCTGCAGTCCGAGCCCTCCCCACCCCTAAACACACACATGAGAATGGTTGGATTTTCTACCCTGAGATCCATTGTGCCCCCCACCCCCATGCTGTTCTGTCCCTACTGGCTCGAATCCAGTTTAAAACTCTGGTACTAGCCTACAGAGCAATGAAAGGAACAGCCCCCCTCCTACCTCCAGGCCATGGTCAAACCCTACACCCCCTCCTGACCGCTACGCTCTGCTACCTCGGGGCGACGGGTGGCCCCGTCACTCCGAGGCCCCTGTGGTCGATCGACACGGTCACGGCTCTTCTCTGTTCCGGCCCCGCAGTGGTGGAACGAACAGCCCACTGACGTCAGGACAGCAGAGTCGCTGCCCATCTTTCGTCGCAGGCTCAAAACTCATCTCTTCAAGAAGTACAACGATCCTCCCTCTGAAGCACCTATTGTATTTTAGATTGCTATTCTTGAACTTTGCCTTCAGAACTAATTATTCTCTTAGCCACTTGTTTTGGAAAGGAGATGCACATGTGAGTTCTGCCAAGTAGTAGTACATTGGCTTTTCCTACGTTAAATACAATTAGTGTTAGTCGCTTTGGATAAAAGCGTCTGCTAAATGACTAATGTAATGTAATGTACTGTAACGATGACCTGAGGATGAATGCCTGACCCCCGCACCCTCAGCCTAAACCCTACTGCCACCACCACAGTCCCGGAGCCCAGCTGAGGTGAGACTCAGGGCTATTTTCTTAACCCCGTCACAAGACAAAACACAACTCCCAGGGAAAGGATCCGGAGCCAAATTTGTCTCTTAATTCAAAGGATATCGCCAGGAGGTATAGCAGCCAAGCTGGGAGCAATTGACTCCCGTCTTTCCAGGACCATGGAAGAGGAGGAGGGGGGGTCTGGGGGTAGTCAAGCAGGATAAAACAGACTTTTTACCAGAAGTCTCTTCATATAAGATCTCCCAGTGTCTCTTAGTCCAGCTCTGTCTCCTTCAGCAGTTTCAGCTTAGTAGCAAATATTCTCATTTTCAGCGGAGTTAACAAACTCAGCTTTGTCGCTAACAGTCTCAACTTTGTAGCTAGCAGTCTTGATGTTGTATTGAACAGTCTCAACTTCGTAGCTAACAGTCTTGATGTTGTATTTAACAGTCTCAACTTCGTAGCTAACAGTCTTGATGTTGTACTGAACAGTCTGAACTTCGTAGCTAACAGTCTCGATGTTGTATTGAACAGTCTCAACTTCGTAGCTAACAGTCTCGATGTCGTATTGAACAGTCTCAACTTCGTAGCTAACAGTCGCGATGTTCTATTGAGCAGTCTCAACTTCGTAGCTAACAGTCTCGATGTGGAAGCTAACCGTCTCAGCCCTGATTCGTCACAGGTGAGGAACCCCCCTCCCCCCGTTGGCCGTGCAGGGGAGGAAGGGACAAAAAGGAGACGGAGAGAAAGAAGGAATGTCTCTTCTTTGAGCTGCTGGCCTGCGCCCAGGTTCCTCCTGTCAGCACGGAAACATCCCAGGAAGAAACAAACAGCAGAAATGCAAAACAATGGCCGCCTCCTGAGGCCTGCATGCCGAGTGATTGATTAGGACCTGTCAAGTCTCCCTTCTCCTCAGTTTACCGACTCTGTCACACCGTAGACCAGAACATGGTATAGACAAGTCCGTGAGCATGACCGTATTTGCAGATTTGCTCTGAGGACTTTATTGGATTTGAGGGGTTTGCTATCTCTATTATGTGTTGTACACAAACAAGAGTGCAAGATGGAACCGTTAAACAGTAGAAGAATCCTCTGTGAAAAGGCTATAACTGTTTTTAGGTCGGACAGAACTATTTTGGGCACCTTGCAGACCTTAAGTGAAGATGTTTTCATAGGGTTCTACTACTGGTACAAAATGGTTCTGTATGGCACTCTTATTTTTAGATGTAGATAGAGGGAGTGGGGAAGGATGATGAACTGAGAATCACTCCAGCTCCCTACTGAGAGAATCATGTCTCAAGCTGTGTTCAGTATTAAATATAGATGGATGCCTCATGCGGTATTCTTCTTTCTCTCAGTCATGTAAGTTTTCCTGTCCGTGTTGAAGAGTTTTATATTCTAATCTCTCTTTCTTCTCCTGGCCCACGGTGCAGAAGGCTGGGGAGCTCATTGTTTGTCCTCTTCCTCCTCCTTGTTATGCTTTCCTCTTCTCAAGCTGCAAGTCTTTAGTCAGAGCTTTGCTTTGACAGGTGAAGATCAACCGGAGCCATCGCTATTGGCAACCATATGGGATCGGAGGGAGAGGTGGCGTTGGGGTCAGTGGCTGCGGAGTTATTCTATACCTATGCAATAACACGCCCAGCCCCCATAGGGTCAAAGTTCACCTGCCACATACCTTCACCCTACTTCTACAAACAGAGAGCCACTATCTCAGAATGACTCTGGATCAGCCGCAGTAGACTTCATCTGAGTTGTGGAAGTGATGGATTTCAGAAGATATCTAAGCAGTAATTGTCTATTTTGTATCCCTGTGAACAAGAGCTGATTAATAAAAGATAAACTTAATGAGTTAATACGTTTTTAGATAATTCCTTTCCAAAACATTTCCAAAAGTATTTTCTTTCTAAGAGGCATGGTTACATGAAGAGTCTTGCTCCTTGTTGGAAGCAAGTTCTCTGGAACAGTCAAACTCCTCCCACTTCCTCTCGCACATTTACAGAGATGAAATAGCAGCGGGAGCAATTAACCAATCACATCCCTAATTACGATAATGTCAATTGAGCTTGTCAAGGATGAATAATTTCAGGGTAGACAGTAAAACCCCGCTAACGAGACGGCACTGGGTGGTTAACGCAGAGCGTTTAAAACTGTAATTAGCCAGTAATGTCTAACACATGGAGTACAGACCGTCCCTAAGCCCTAAACACTCTTCTCTTTACTACAGCTGGACACACTCCTCAACGCAGGGGAAATCTCATCACGCCAACATATGTCTACAAACACACATTTTCTTTGCTTGGAATATCTACATTTCAGATGTGCAACTGTGCATTGAAGTAGCTGCCGTGATAATTCTACTCTGGGTTGTGTCATGGCGTCTTAAAATGATCCTTTTGTTAAAGGAATAGTAAGGGGAAAATGCATGTTTAGCCCTGTTTTAGGGTTACTTGTGATCATATACAATGATTCAGATCAAAACATTGACAAAACTAGCATTTTCGAGAAAGTTGATAATTACATCTACAACGGTCGCGTCAATACAAGTCAATGGATTTCATAAAATGATCAATAAAACCCTACAGGATTCATACTTTGCGGCGAATTTGATGTCAGAACACCAACGGACACCAATTACCCCCTCGGTGAGCTTCAAGGGTTTAACATGTTTTTGAATGATTTTTCAAGATGCCCATCCACATCCATTGTATGACCAAAACGGTGGTAGAGCAATTATCAACTTTCTCGAAAATGCTAGCTTTGTCAACGTTTTGATCTGAATCATTGTATATGATCACAAGTAACCTTAAAACAGGGCTAAACATGCATTTTCCCTTTACTATTCCTTTAAGGTTATGGGAGTGAAATTCAGACACAGGGAGTAACGTGGCACATTCAGAGGAAGGTGCTTCCATTGGCATGCGTGGGGCACTGTGATGGACAGTGGTTAAAAATCAACAAACCCCATCTTACTTGCACCCCCCCCCCACCCACACACACACACAAACACACAACTCCGCC
The DNA here is from genome assembly GCF_949987555.1 of Borostomias antarcticus. Classification (NCBI taxonomy): domain Eukaryota; kingdom Metazoa; phylum Chordata; class Actinopteri; order Stomiiformes; family Stomiidae; genus Borostomias; species Borostomias antarcticus. Next base: position 6,474,376 of record NC_140259.1, on the reverse strand, counting down.
CCCAACAACTGCCCCTTCACCCTCCCCCCCTCCCCCACTTCCCTCCTCTCCACCCACCCAAAGAGTTGGAGAATTCCCCCTTGAGAGACAGACACAGATAATTGGTCACAGATTTTTGTTGGCAGGACACAAAGGCAGCTCCTATTCAGCTCTGTGCAGCTGTCCGGCTCCCACTCTCCCGGGCCTGTGGTCCCCGAACACCCCCCCCCCCCCCCCCCCCCGCCACACACCCAACATTGCCCCCGCTCTCAACAGGTTACCCCTCGACCCGTCCCCTGCCCTCGCCCGGATCTAGAGCCGGGCTGACAGCCCCCCCCCCCTCTCTCTCCCCCAAAACACAGTTCACACACCCCCATACCCCTGAGGCCCCCCTTACATCAATTGGGACCCTCTGAGTCTCTCTTCGGTCTCTTTGATTTCGACAGCACCACCAATTAGACTTCTCCGAGCCCTGGGGACACAGGGACGGAGGACGGCGCCTCTAGCCTGAGCACAGCGAGTCGCCACCGTCACGCTGGGATGGAGGCACAGAGGACTGCCCCTCTGGGCTGAGGAGAACAGCCCGTCTGGGCTGAGGAGAACAGCCCCTCTGGGCTGAGGAGAGCAGCCCCTCTGGGCTGAGGAGAACAGCCTCTCTGGGCTGAGGAGAGCAGCCCCTCTGGGCTGAGGAGAACAGCCCCTCTGGGCTGAGGAGAACAGCCCCTCTGGGCTGAGGAGAACAGCCCGTCTGGGCTGAGGAGAACAGCCCCTCTGGGCTGAGAAGAAAAGCCCCTCTGGGCTGAGGCGAACTGCTCCTCTGGGCTGAGGAGAACAGTCCCTCTGGGCTGAGGAGAACAGCCCCTCTGGGGTGAGGAGAACAGCCCCTCTGGGGTGAGGAGAACAGCCCCTCTGGGCTAGGGAGAACAGCCCCTCTGGGCTGAGGAGAACAGCCCCTTTGGGCTGAGGAGAACAGCCTCTCTGGGCTGAGGAGAACAGCCCCTTTGGGCTGAGGAGAACAGCCCGTCTGGGCTGAGGAGAACAGCTAGCCCAGGCAGCCGCCCCTGCCACGCTGGGACGCCTATATATGGGTCGGTTAAATCGTCTGAGACATTAAATCAATCATTCACTGTGTATATTTATGAGGACCTACTGCAGCTCTGAGATGGCCTGCTATCTCTGACTCGCTGACTGGAGAGTGTGAGTAGAGTAGCTGGAGTTCCGGAAGGTTCCTGGTTCGATCCCAGCTCCCGGCAATGTGTCGAAGTGTCCTTGAACAAGAGATTGAACCCCAAAAATTGCTTGTGGGTGGCACATTGACCTCAGGAACTATGGGCTTCAAAATTCACAAAACCCATCTTCAATTATATATGTTAACTTCTATAACAAAACGTTAAACACATACTTTATTTTCAGCATTTGCAAATTCCATTCATTTATCCTATAAGGATTTAGAACTCCTAACCAAATGGTGGCGATGGTACCATTTCAGCCTAAAAATGACATCACCTCACCACTATGTGTACAGATGGCAGTATTTCCTCCCTCCCGGAATTATTTATATTAATAACATGTGTATAATACATCCATGCCTTTATTTGTATTGGTTTTGTGCAGTTTGTAAGTATTTGTAATTGAGCACATCATGGAGCTGGTGTTCTAAAAAGTTGGCCTACCTCCTCAGGATGACCTACTGTACCTACTGTACCAGCCATTATATTATACTTAAAGGATAAGACCGGTGTTAAGTATGATAACTGATGTTATAAGGTTATTTACAACGGCCCATATCAAAGTGTCAACAAACGTTACACTCTTGAGATATGACCTGTCGCCGCTAACACACACAATGGATCTATAAGTGCATGTAGAAGATCGCTCAAAACACCATAAAACTCTTGTTTTCAAAGCGAGAAAACTCAGAGTGGTCACTGGTGTCCGTTGATGTTCTCACATAAAAATTGCCGCAAAGTATGCTTTTTTTCAGGTTCTACCCTTCAATATATGGGTAGGTCATCCTGTCAGGTAGGAAATGTCTATCAGAATGCCCTAGGACCCATTTAATTATGTTTAATTCATGGGTAGTGCATCCCGTCAAGTAGAAGACATTTCAACATTTCCTACCAGACGGGATGCATTACCCATGAATTAAGCACAATATAATGGGTGGTAGGTCATCTTGAGGGGGTAGGCCAACTTTTCAGAACACAAGCAGTAACATATCACTGTACATTGTACACTTTATATACAAATAAAAATCTGAATCTGAGAAGATGCTGTGAGCTGAGATGGTATGTGGTGAAAGTTATACACAATACACCTCACGTCTCATTACAATACTATCACTTAGAACAATCTATTTGTCTCAACCAATTGGAATTATTTATACATGTCAAAACATCTGACATAAGAAAGAGTGACGAATAATCACTCAGTAGTCATTTCATAAATGTGCAGTTGATTTATTCAAACAGGCCAAATATTATCTTCAAAGAGCAAATCCTTTGTATCCAAAAGAACCAACTTTGCTTTTGAATGTGTGTTCAGTCCAGGTCGGCCGTCAGACAGGCAGAGAGCGGTTCTGAGTCGTCCGTGGACAACACAGCGGCAGGGGAACCGCCATGTCCCAGACCAGGGGAACCGCCATGTCCCAGACCGGGGGCAGCAGGAAACAGAGGTAAGTAGAGCAACACATTTCAGCCAGCTTCCTGTACTCTCTCCCTCTGCCTCATATAATGGATCACATGTGTGGAGACTGGAGAGAGAGAGGGAGAGAGAGAGAGCGAGAGAGAGAGAGAGAGACACGATGTGTATTACCGAAGATTGATGAGAAGACCAAAACAGAGATAAGACAGAAAAAATAGGGGGGGGGGAGAATTCTAAGTACAGGAGAATAAAGAAGGAAAGGAAGAAAGAGAAGGAGGAACTCAGGTTAGAGAGACAGAGAGAGAGAGAGAGAGAGAGAGAGAGAGAGAGAAGGAGTGAGTAATTACTATTCCAGTCACAGCTAGCCAGCATGGCGGTGCTGTGCAGTGATGTTGGATCTCAGGAGCAGCCGAGCCCAGCCGTTCCCAGGAGACTCATGGGAGTTCAGGGGTCAACCAGCCCTTTCCTGATGCACCATATGTTAAAGGAATTCTACACTGCATTGTGGGATACGACACCAACCCCCACTACTTGGTTCCAAATTACTAACACATACCTTCCTCAAACCCCACTGTCTGCACTGAAGAAGTAGGACACATATTTTGAATGCACCTCAGGTCTCTACTTGGTGTAGGCGAGAGAATTCCACCTGAATAGGCCTACTATCTGTTTTGTTAGTAGGCTAACCTACCTGGAACACATCCAATGCAGAGAATGGGTGCTTGTGGTTGTCCTTTGGCAAGTTCCTAGGCTATCCATCACCACAACAGGATAAAAAGCTAGGCTAACTGTAGAGGAAGTGTTGCTAGACTAGCTAGCAGGGAGGTGGATATAAAGCTAGGCTCACTGTAGAGGAAGCATAGCTAGGCTAGCTAGCAGGGAGGTAGAGGAGACATAGTGAGCTCTTTGTATCCCATCTGTCCTGTGGTCTGAGGAACTCTAACAAGCCTAATCGGAGCTTATTAGCAATCATACCTATGCGTGATGGAGTGTAACTATCTCTACTGCCCAGCCGGAAATTCACTGAGCAGAGAATTCATGGTGAATGTGGAGGTCAAAGATGTTGGGTATTTGGTTCAGTGGAGCTGCTGTGGCATGGTCTGGGGGGGGCAGGAAGGGTGGGGTGGTAGTGTTAGTGATAGGGCTGGTGATAGGGCTGGTGATAGGCTCTGATTGGTCACTCATCACAGATTTCCACTTTTCAAGTATTGCTAACGAGTCCTGCACTCAGCGAGCTGTCAGAAGCATATCCGCCACACAAAGTGTGATTTACTTGGACGTTCATCCACGTTAACTCTCACTTCACGGTTTTTATTACACAAACGGCAAAGTGTATTACCTAAATGAGATTTTCATTTCATACGCAGCTGGATTTGAAAAGTAGGCTAATGCTAATGCACTGGCTCCGCCTCCTCTGCCATGTTTTGAGGGCTTGACTCCAGACTAATTGGAGAGAGTGTCGTGTTCCCAGTGTAGTCAAACACAATTTGAGCAAGAGATAAGTCTGGTTTACCAGGTTACTACAGCCCCCCCCCCCCCCCTCACACACACACACACACACACACGGTGAGACAACCTGTCATGAAGCCTTGGAGAGTGATGCCCACAGCAAACCTCATTGTAAACATTTTCTCACGTCTTCGCCCACATCTGGTCTGCATGCGTGCGCGCATACCAGCATAACACTCTGCCTGTCGCTCAAAAAACCCAAACGAATACATTATTCATTTGAGGCACAAAAGCATTGACATGCAGGGACACACACACACACACACACACACACACACACACACATGCAAACACGCAGGCGTTCAAATGCGTGCATTTACCCTCCCATACACACACACACATAATTACTATGACCATAAAAAATCTCTAAAGATCTCTAAAAATGCATTCTCAAGTGCACCCTTCTCACACCCACACAGATTCCTGAGAGGAAACTCTGTCTCCCCTCCCTGCTCCAGACAGAGCTGCTCCCGCCCCAGCGCCTGACTCTCAGCCCCAGGGAGGGAGAGGGCTGGGGGGGGGGGGGGGCTGGGAGGGAGAGGCTGGGGAGGGGGAGGTCTGGGAGGGAGAGGGCTTGGGAGGGCTAGGGCTGGGGAGGAGAGGCTGGGGAGGAGATGCTGGGGAGGGCTAGGGCTGGGGAGGGAGAGGGCTGGGGAAGAGAGGCTGGGGAGGGGGAGGTCTAGGAGGGAGAGGGCTGGAGAGGAGAGGCTGGGGAGGAGAGGCCGGGGAGGGAGGAGACATCTTGACCACTATTGACCTACCCCAGAGACGCCTACCATTGTGTAACTTTACAGCAACTTAAATCAGACGTATTGATGCCAGCACTGTTTGAGTTGCCTGGACATATCAAGGACATCTGGCTTTCTTCATCTCCAACATCAGCTCAGTACACTCACTCTCCTCAGACAGCGCTGACGAGGACCGGCCATGGCTGCTCCAACCCTGGCTTGACCAGGGTCAGCGGACGGGCCATGGTGCCCCTAACGCAATTACATGACAGAAAGAGAGAGAGACACCGGTGACACTACAGAAAGAGAGAGAGACACCGGTGACACTACAGAAAGAGAGAGAGAGGCACCGGTGACACTACAGAAAGAGAGAGAGGCACCGGTGACACTACAGAAAGAGAGAGAGAGGCACCGGTGACACTACAGAAAGAGAGAGAGGCACCGGTGACACTACAGAAAGAGAGAGAGACATCGGTGACACTACAGAAAGAGAGAGAGGCACCGGTGACACTACAGAAAGAGAGAGAGACGTCGGTCACACTGGGGCGCTGTGTACTGGCCCACATGGTGGCAGGATAGCTTCCCAGGTCATGTGACGTACAGTGCGTTACCTAGTTAACAGTATTACTGCCCCCCTCTGCCTCTCCCTCTCAATCCAAGGTGCTTCACTGGCGTGACAGAAAAACATTCTCAATACTTATTAATGGACGAGACAGAAAAACGAATGAAATAACACATTATTTCTCTCAGTATGCGATCGTTCAACATCTGGTCGGCCGGTAGGGCTCTGGCTGGTTGGCTGACTGACATGGCTCGTTGGAGCTGAATGGCTCAGCTCTTTGTAGGCCCTTTTAACCTCCTGGAGCTTTCCCATGTCTACTGGCTGGATTTCGGCTGCTCTCCTTGGGCTCGTGCCTGTGCAGCATGAGGGGGCCTGGGTTTGGACGCGGGGCCCGCGGCTGGAGGAGGGCCCGGTCTAGGGGCTCGGTTGTTTTTGCGGCGGAGTTTTCCGAGACTGAGCAACTAGCTGTGGAATGTTTTCCAAAAGCAGGGTTATGCGATTGGTATAGGTAGCTAACATGTGTGTGGGGGGAGAGACGGGAGGGAGGGGGTGCATTCCCACCTCGTAGCCATACCCCCCCCCCCACCCCCAAGACTTCTCCCCCCTCCCATCAACTCCCCTCCCTCTCCCCTCTAACCCCCGCGCCCCCCTCTCCTCCAGAGCTGACACGTTTCATGGCTGCCATAAAGAGGAGACTCTGCCTCAGTTTCCTCTCGGAGAGAGGCCTGAACAGGGAGCACGGCAACAAAGGCCACTTTCTTCCCCCTCCTCCCTCACTCTCGCTAGGAAAATGTGATTATTATTAGGAGAGCCCTGCTCTTTTATATTCCTAGAAAATATTTATGCAGAAAGGAGAGGGGAGGGGTGGTGGGGGGGGGGGGACAGAGAGAGAGAGAGCAGGTTACTCTCGGTTGTGTAGCCAGCTGGGTCGGGGGGTTCTGGCTTTACGAGGTGTCCGGAGAGAGATTAACAAGCGGTTCTCTCTTATTTATTTATCTGTTTGTTTTCGCTCGTGTGTTTTCTCTCCTCTCGCGCCCCCTCAGTATGTGATAGATTTAGGGGGTGCGAGCGTCGTCAGGGCTTCTCTGACTGTTGGGAAAACAGCGCTGAGGCAGAGGAACGCGTGGCGTTCGCCCCGGAGCTGGTTCCATCTTGCGGGCGGATATTTGTCAATACCGGGTGATTTGTCTCGTCTGTGTCTGCGGTCGTGCTATAGCATGGGGGGGGGCACCTCTGTCTTACTGCCTCTCCCAGGGCCGGGGGGGGGGGGGGGCACCTCCGTCTGACTGCCTCTCCCAGGGCCGGGGGGGGGGGGCACCTCCGTTTGACTGCCTCTCCCAGGGGGGGGGGGGCACCCCCGTCTTACTGCCTCTCCCATGGCCGGGGGGGGGGGGGGGGGGGGCACCTCCATCGGACTGCCTCTCCCAGGGCCACGGACATACCATATTGTTGTTTTCTCTCCCCCAAGTTTGTATTTGTCTATCAGGAGGTAGGGGGAGTGGGGGTGAACCCTAAAATCTGACAAATTGCTGAAAATTGCCGACACGCCGTCATTCCTGTTTGGACACACTTAGCACATCTGGTAGTCATCTGGCTACAAAGAGCCGCAGCGCAGAGCTGAGCCCTCTGACTGCTGCCACATTTTCATCCTCCAGCCCTCCTTCTCTCCCTCCCTCCCTCCTTCCCTTCTTTCCCTCTTTCCCTGGCTCAGTGTGTTAAAGGAGATGTCCCCCCCCCCCTCTCTCTCCCTCTCTCTCTCTCTCTCTCTCTGTGGGGGGGCTCTGCTGAGAAGGGGGGGGTCGTGATGCTTGGCAGATGTCCCAGAAGAGCATTCCTCCTCTTCTCCTCTTCTCTCTTCTCCCTCCAACCCTCTTCACCCCTCTCCTCCTCTCCTCTCCTCCTCTCCTCCTCTCCTCTCCCCAGAGCAGCCATGTGTTGTTCTCATGGCATCTGCAGAAATGAGTTCCGTTCCGTTACAGAGCTGCGGAACGCTTCACATTCAGAGGGTTATGGTTATGGGGTAAGGGTAAGGGTAGAGGTAGAGGTAGGGGTAGAGTTAGGGGTAGGGGTAGGGGTAGGGGTAGGTGGGTAGTGGAAACTTGGAAGATAAAAGACAGTGAAGATACATGTCCTGTGTTTGGCACACACACACACACACACACACACACACACACACACACACACACACACACACACACACACACACACACAGTGAGACACATTTGAATGATTAATACTTCAAAAGGCGAAGCCGCATACGTTCCGGATCTCTCTGATACAAGGACATACTGTACAGGAGGTTCTCCTTCATAAGGTTCCTCAACACGAGGTTCTCCACCATGAGGTTGTCCTATGAAGTTTTCCAATAGGAGTTTCTCTGCCACAAGGTTATCCTTTTTCTTTAACATGAAGCTCTGTAACAGACCTCAAACATTCGTTTTTCCATCACAAAGTTCTCCAAGAGAGGTTCTCCATGGTCAATACAAGGTTCTCCTGTGAGGATCTCCAACAAGATGTTCTCTAACAGGAGGTTCTCTGTGGCCTTCTGAACAGCAGACCCAGTCTGTCTGGATGACAGTCACCCCCCCTGGCTGGCTGGTTCTCAAATGTAGCATTGACTGACTGGGGCTCACATTGTGTTATTGTATGACTGGACATTCTCAGAACGGTTTGAAAGGGGTTCTTTGAGAGGGAGAGAGAGCGAAGGGAGAGAGAAGCAGAGAGAGACAGAGACGGGGGGTAGATCAGGGGTACAGGGAGAGACAGGAGGGGGGGGGGGTAGGTCAGGGGTACAGGGAGAGACAGAGACGGGGGGTAGATCAGGGGTACAGGGAGAGACAGAGACGGGGGGTAGATCAGGGGTACAGGGAGAGACGGGGGGGGGGGGGGTAGGTCAGGGGTACAGGGAGAGACAGAGACGGGGGGTAGATCAGGGGTACAGGGAGAGACAGAGACGGGGGGTAGATCAGGGGTACAGGGAGAGACGGGGGGGGGGGGGGGTAGGTCAGGGGTACAGGGAGAGACAGAGACGGGGGGTAGATCAGGGGTACAGGGAGAGACAGAGACGGGGGGTAGATCAGGGGTACAGGGAGAGACCACCACTTGTAGCCGGGTAGTCGCAGACTCTGAGTTCTCAGCCTCTCAAATCGCCTCTGGACCAGTTTCCTACCCCCCCAACCCCCCACCCCCTCGAACGCCCTGAGCCCGCCCCATCCCCCCTGCCCTGCCATGCCGGGCCCCCTAATAGCCCCTCCCCCACCTTAATAATCCATGATGTCACCACAAACACAACATTTTTCTTTTTTTCGTATGTTTTTTTAATTCTTACTCCGTTGTTTTTAAATATTAGCAGGTGGGAGTTAAAGGGTCCGCTTGGCCGTCCTCTGCTACATCTGCTTCAGTTCTGTCTTCCCTGGCATGTGTGTGTGTGTGTGTGTGTGTGTGTGTGTGTGTGTGTGCATGTGTGTTTGAGAGGCCGAGGAGTGATCAGCCAGACTTGGTGATCCTGTGTTTGTGTGTGTGTGCGTGCGTGTTTATCCATGTGTATGTGTGTGTGTGTTTATCCATGTGTTTGTGTGTGTGCATGCATGTTTATTAATGTGTGCGTGCGAGTGCATGTGTGTGTGCGTGCATGTGTGTGTGCACGTGTGTGTTTATCCATGTATTTGTGTGTGTGTGTGTGTGCATGTTTATTAATGTGTGTGTGTGTGTGTGTGTGTATGTGTGTGTGCGTGCATGTGTGTGTGCACGTGTGTGTGTTTATCCATGTATTTGTGTGTGTGTGCATGTTTATTAATTTGTGTGTGTGTGTGCGTGTGTGTGTGTGTGCGTGCATGTGTGTGTGTGCGTGCATGTGTGTGTGCACGTGTGTGTGTGTGTGTGGAGTGATCAGGCCGTCTTTGATGCCTCTGGCCCCTGCCCTGGGTTTCCACAGCACATGAGCCCCGGCCAATTACAGCCAAGCTCCGAGCAGACGTGCCGCTATTACCATGGATACTTCTGTCTGGGAGCGCCGGGCTTCGGACTGCCTGGAAAACGCTCCCAATTGCACTTAATCTCAGCCCCCAGATTGTAAACATGTGTTATCAGACCGACGGAGCACTGGAGGCATTTCAATGGGACCTCCAGAGAATGAAGCGTTGACTTGCGGGCAGGATGTTCTGTTTAGAGTAAGAAGCCTCCGCCGGTCTCTCTCTCTCTCTCTCTCTCCCTCGGCGAGGGCTGCTGGCGTCCGTTCCCCCCGCACCGCCAGACACCCCAACACCGTCAGAACGACAACACAGCTGCATTATTATATACGCCGACAGATGCAGGAGGATGGCCATCGCTCTTGCTGTCCCGCAGGAGGAAGGAAGAGAGAGAGAGGAAGAGAGAGAGAGGGTGAAACGTGAGAGAGAGGGAGAGAAAGGAGGTGCTCTTGTCAGACTTGGGACCTGGAGCTAGTATGTTTTGTTGATTGGCAGCTCGCTGGCGCGGTGAGTGTGCAGCACATGTTGAGGACAGGAAGAGAGGAGGAGAGGCCCTTTATCCCTGCAATCAGGCCCCTTAGAGCTCCGGAGAAAGGCTGGCTTCATATGATACACTACTCTCGTTCTCTCTGTCTGACTTTGTCTGTCTGTCTGTCTGTTGCTCTCTCTGTCTGTTATTCTCTGTCTGTCTGTTTGTCTGTCTCTCTGTCTGTTATTCTCTGTCTGTCTGTCTGTCTGTCTGTCTGTCTGTCTGTCTCTCTGTCTGTTTGTCTGTTGCTCTCTCTGTCTGTTATTCTCTGTCTGTCTCTCTGTCTGTTGCTCTGTCTGTCTCTGTCTGTCTGTCTCTGTCTGTCTCTCTGTCTGTCTGTCTGTTATTCTCTGTCTGTCTCTCTGTCTGTTATTCTCTGTCTGTCTGTCTGTCGGTCTGACTCCTCTAAGCCGTGGCTGGTTGACCGTCAGCAGCTGGTCCGAGCGCCGCCCATCCCTCACATGTTAACCATCAGTTCTGCTCCCCTCCCCTCCGCTGCCAAAAACCCAGACCCCCGGAGACACGGCGCTGTTGAAAAATAAACCTGTGAAGACCCAAACTTATATTAAAAAGGTTTTTTCAAAGGCCTATGGAAAACAAAGTCTGCAACGCAGCCGTGTCTGGTGGTCGTTGATGACGGTTGGTTTATTGGACTGTCTGGCTCGTGAGTCCTGGAGGCTTTGGCTCAGATCATCTGTCCAAGCCTCTTTTTAGGGGTAGAGTTAGGGGTAGGGGTAGAGGTAGAGGTAGAGGTAGGGGTAGAGGTAGGGGTATGGGTAGAGGTAGAGGTAGAGGTAGGGGTAGAGGTAGAGGTAGGGGTAGGGGTAGGGGTAGAGGTAGGGGTAGTGGTAGGGGTAGAGGTAGGGGTAGGGGTAGAGGTAGGGGTAGGGGTAGGGGTAGAGGTAGGGGTAGAGGTAGGGGTAGAGGTAGGGGTAGAGGTAGAGGTAGGGGTAGGGGTAGGGGTAGAGGTAGGGGTAGAGTTAGGGGTAGGGGTAGGGGTAGAGTTAGGGGTAGAGGTAGGGGTAGGGGTAGGGGTAGAGGTAGGGGTAGAGGTAGGGGTAGGGGTAGAGGTAGGGGTAGAGGTAGGGGTAGAGGTAGGGGTAGGGGTAGGGGTAGGGGTAGGGGTAGAGGTAGGGGTAGAGGTAGAGGTAGGGGTAGGGGTAGGGGTAGGGGTAGAGGTAGGGGTAGGGGTAGAGGTAGAGGTAGGGGTAGGGGTAGGGGTAGAGGTAGGGGTAGGGGTAGGGGTAGGGGTAGGGGTAGAGGTAGGGGTAGGGGTAGAGGTAGGGGTAGGGGTAGAGGTAGGGGTAGGGGTAGGGGTAGGGGTAGAGGTAGGGGTAGGGGTAGAGGTAGGGGTAGGGGTAGGGGTAGAGGTAGGGGTAGGGGTAGGGGTAGGGGTAGGGGTAGGGGTCGAGGTAGAGTTAGAGGTAGAGGTCTGGCTCGTGAGTCCTGGAGGCTTTGGCTCAGATCATCTGTCCAAGCCTCTTTTTATGCTGAGCTGGGTTCACGTACAAAAAGATGTGATGAGGCGCTGGTCTCAGAACGGCCGTCACGTCGTGAGTCTTTCCATTCTGACATGTTGAATCTAAAAAAACAGTTTTCGAATTCTCCACGTTCCAAATTGGCCGTCACGAAAAGATCGCATTTCGTTCCGAAACTGTTTAAAAAACATCTCAGCTGCTGTGTGCGAGCCCGGCGTTAGAGACCCTGCTTTGTGGAGATTCTCTCTCTCTCTTCCTTCTAGAATATCTGGATAATAGCAGAGCGTTTTCAGAGAGGTAGAGCAGGGGCCGTCTCAGTCTGTCTGTCTGCATGGCCCTGCTCCAGGGAGAGTACATTATGTCTCCACAGCCCGTCTAGGGGCCCACATTCTCTGTAAACGAGGTGGAACTGGAGAAAATAATACGGTAATACTCAGAGCAGAGAAGAAAGCATCTTAAATAAAATTTGAAATCTCAACAATAGCATGACATGTCCACATTGTTCACATGGGCAAGGGAAGGCAACTTTACAAACAAATTTACAATCAAGGTAAAAGATTTACAATGAAAAAAATATTTTAAGGGTAAAAGTACAGACAAAAAAATACAAAAGACAATTAGGTTGAAGGCTATTTAAAACTGAAGTTAAAAAGAGGTTACGGGGTACGGTATGAAGTGCAAAATAGCTACTGTATGTTTTTCTCTTTGATTTAAAGGTGGTCAGGGTCGGCGCTTGTCTGATATCATCGGGGAGGTTATTCTGTCTGTGTAGCACAGTAACAGAACGTTGCCTCATCATGTTCTGTTCTAACTCCTGGGACAGCCAAGAGGTCAGCCCCAGATGACCTGAGGGTCCTAGAAGGTTCTAGTACCTAGAAATTGTGCTCCAGCGATAATAACTTCATGCAACAATGTTTTATTATTATACTTCCAAAACATAGTAATTCTGCGTACTCCGTCTAGCTCTGCTCCTCAATGACTAATTTTACAGCAGCTAAATTCAGGTCCACGTGTCTCTGATTGGCCGAGCCCCTGTTGAACGGAGGCCTTCAGACCAAGGTCGCCACCCTCCCCAACGCCGCCGCCGCGGGCTGTCTGATCCGGCGTGGACGTCATCCGGGGTGATGACAGGATTTATGGAGAGCAGCAGTGGGAGGGTTACAAACACACCTGGGGTCTAAATTCCATTCCCAAATCATTTGTTACTTATCTGTGCTGGATTGTTCTTGTCTGACACAATGGAAGCAATCCCACCCATCTGACACTCCAGGCAGACTCAATCAAACGCTGAAGGAACTGGACGGATTCCTGATGGTTTTTCTGGCCTGATGTTTTAATGTTTGAAAAATATAATTCCTAATAATTTTCTATGGTAAATCATAACAATAAACTATTATGTAGCAAACTACACACATAACTAACCTAGCTTTGTGTATTTTCCAATGTCACTTCATAATACCGGGGACTAAATCCAATTTTCACACCTAACTAACCGAGCCTTGTGTGTTTTCCAGTGTCATGTCGTAACTGTCCGACCCACCCAGGCTTAATCTGTTAGGTTTTCCGATCCCCCTCCAGGACAGGGTGCACTGGAACAATATGAATTCTGTTCCCGGGCCTAGCGCTGGATCCCTGCCCACCCCCCACCCCCGACCCCCGACCCCCCACCCCCGACCCCAGCCTCTGTCTGTCTCACACCTGCTGTGTGTGCTGAGACCAGCCAACAACTGGAAGCATGGTCACTGTGTGTGTGTGTGTGTGTACTGTATGTGTGTGTGTGTGTGTGTGTGTGTGTGCACTGTATGTGTGTGTTTGTACTGTATGTATGTGTGTGTACTGTATGTGTACTGTATGTGTGTGTGTGTCTGTGTGTACACTGTATGTCTGTGCGTGTGTGTGTGTACATCCTGTATGTGTGTGTGTGTGTGTGTGTGTGTCCATGCAGGAGGCCGGCCATGCTGCAGAATGGATATATGTGCAGGCATGCGTCTATGTCGACCGTGTGCTGGTGACAGCAGGCCCGCCAAACACACACACACACACACACACACACACTCACACACTCACACACACACGCGTTGGCATGGCCGCTGCTCGCTTTAACCCTCGGCAGAATACCGCCGTGTCGCCAGGGTGGCTTTGTGTGGCCGCATACCTCCAGCAGGGGCTGGGGCTGGGGGGAGGCTGGGGCTGGGAGGGAGGCTGGGGCTGGGGGGGAGGCTGGGGCTTGGAGGGGGGCTGAGGCTGGGGCTGGGAAGGGGGCTGGGGCTTGGAGGGAGGCTCGGGTTGGGGCTGGGGCTTGGAGGGAGGCTGGGGCTGGGAGGGAGGCTGGGTCTGGGGCTGGGAGGAAGGCTGGGGCTGGGGCTGGGGCTTGGAGGGAGGCTGGGTCTGGGTCTGGAGCTGGGAGGGAGGCTGGGGCTGGGGCTGAGGCTAGGGCTTGGAGGGAGGCTGGGGCTTGGAGGGAGGCTGGGGATGGGTCTGGGGCTTGGAGGGAGGCTAAGGTTGGGGCTGGGAGGGAGGCTGAGGCTGGGGCCGGGGTGGAGACGCCCAGAGGGTCAGTCATCCAGGGAGATTACCCCCGGCTCCTCACTGGCTCAGGACTCAATAAGGCCTCAAATCCAACGGTGCCACGCCGCCGCAATCTGGGCCCTTTTGTCTCCGGAAAAAATGCTCGCCATGTATCGCCATACCATCACACCATCGCCACTCCTCACACACTCTGTGTGTGTGTGTGTGTGTGTGTGTCTGTGTGTGTGTGTGTGTGTGCGTGCGCATGCGTGCGTGCGTGTGTGTGTGTGTGAAAGAGAAAAGAGGCATGAGAGGGGATTACTAGTAGAAATAGCAGAGGATCAACAGAAACACAACATTGGCTTGATTTGTAAATCACCCTCCGCTGGAATGAATGGCCGCTGCAGCTGTCTATTTGAACAGCTGCCCGCCTGAAAAGATTCCACAGAAACTGGGAGAACGGAGGGGGGTTTGGGGGGGGGGGAGGTTTGGGAGGGGGGGGGGGCGGTTGGATGACAAGGGTGAAGAAGCACATGTAGCCTGCGAGGCCTGCAGCACTTTCCAGAGTTTGAAAAATGCACGCTGGATTTGAAAATGCACGTAGGGTTTCACTGCAGACGTTAGTACTGTACTCTCTCTCTCTCTCTCTGTCTCTGCTCTCTCTCTGTCTCTCTGCTCTCTCTCTCTCTGTCTCTGCTCTCTCTCTCTCTCTGTCTCTCTCTCCCTCTCTGCTCTCTCTCTCTCTCTGTCTCTGCTCTCTCTCTCTCTATCTCTCTCTCTCTCTCTCTCTCTCTCTCTCTCTCTCTCTCTCTGCTCTGTTCTGCTCAGCTCTGTTTCTCATTATTGTTCTGTTCTACGATGCTTTGTTCTGATCTTCTCTGGTCTTCTTGACCCTCCTCTGTTCTGCTCTGTTCTGTTCTGATTACTTCTTGCTCTGTTCCGCTTCTTGATTCTGGCCCTGTTCTGCTCTGTTCTGTTCTGCTCTGCTCTATCCTGCTCTGTTCTGCTGGGTTCTGCTCTGTTCCCCTTCTCGGTTCTGCTCTGTTCTGTTCTGCTCTATCCTGCTGGGTTCTGCTCAGTTCCCCTTCTCGGTTCTGCTCTGTTCTGCTCTACTTTGCTCTGATCTTAAGTCGTGTCGACCCTGCCCTGCCCTGCCCTGCTCTGTTAATCACATTCACATCCCCTCTGCCTGCGTGGAAACACACGCATGATAAGCAGACTCGGTCGTTGGGCCCCTGCATGATCAATCTTGTCTGTGATGGGTTTCCAGCAAGTCCTCACCACATGAAACACTTGGACTGGGAAGACGTGAGATTCTTCTGAAGGTGTTTTGGTGACTGTAAACACAGTTGAAACCAGCAGAGCCTGTGGCGATATGACTGGAATAAAACTAACTTAGCTAATGACTATTCCCTGAATCTGTTCAATAAAAGAACGCATGTGTTTGTTTATGTTGGGGATGGGGTGAGAAAGAGGGATGTGGGAGAGAGAGGTGTCTGTCTGTCTGTCTGTCTGTCTGTTTGCCTGTCTGCCTGCCTGCCTGCCTGTCTGTCTGTATGTCTGTCTGTCTGCCTGCCCGTCTGTCTGTCTGTCTGTCTGTTTGCCTGGCTGCCTGCATGTCTGTCTGTCTGTCTGTCTGTCTGTCTGCCTGCCCGTCTGTCTGTCTGCCTGCATGTCTGTCTGTCTGTCTATCTGTCTGTCTGCCTGCCCGTCTGTCTGTGTCTGTCTGTCTGCCCGCCTGTCTGTCTGTCTGCCTGTCTGTCTGCCCGCCCGTCTGTCTGTCTGTCTGTCTGTCTGTCTGTCTGCCCGCCTGTCTGTCTGTCTGCCCGCCTGTCTGTCTGTCTGCCCGTCTGTCTGTCTGTCTGTCTGCCCGTCTGTCTGTCTGCCCGTCTGCCTGTCATCTGTCTGTCTGTCTGTCTGCCCGTCTGCCTGTCATCTGTCTGTCTGTCTGCCTGTCTGTCTCACACGCCT
>NC_140259.1:6436813-6453301 GCF_949987555.1 Borostomias antarcticus | reverse complement strand
GAATAATTGCCCAATACTTTCCAAACCCTCAACAGCTTGTTCAGAGATGCTGTATAAACACACACACACACACACACACACACACACACACACACACACACACACACACACACACACACACACACACACACACAACACCACACACACACACACACACACACACACACACACACACACACACACACACACACCTCCTTAAATCTTTTGGTTTGCTCTGTCACAGAGATCTTAAGACAAGTAAGTAGTCAAACAGTTGCATGCACCAGAGAGAGCAGGGTAGCAAGCAGGAGAGCGCAAGCCAGGCCTTTTGAGTGTGTGTGTGTGTGTGTGTGTGTGTGTGTGTGTGTGTGTGTGTGTGTGTGTGTGTGTGTGTGAGTGTGTGTGTGTGTGTGTGTGTGTGTGTGTGAGGTATCATTCAGGGCCCGTAAGTGGGATCCTTGAGTTGAGATGCTATCAGCGCCTCCTTGTATCCACTCACAACCATCACTCTTATCTGCACACACACACTCACACCACCATCACTCTTATCTGCACACACACACAGGGGCCTGCATCAACTATGCTCTCTCTCTCTCTCTGCCTCTTCTCTCTCTCTACCCCTTCTCTCTCTCTCTCCCCCTCTCTCTCTCACTCTCTCTGCCTCTCTCCCCCTTCTCTCTCTCTGCCTCTCTCCCCCTTCTCTCTCTCTCTCTGCCTCTCTCCCCCTTCTCTCTCTCTCCCCCTTCTCTCTCTCCCTCCCCCTTCTCTCTCTGCCTCTCTCCCTCTCTCTCCCCCTTCTCTCTCTCTCCCTTCTCTCTTTCTCTCCCTCTCTCTCTCTCTCTGCCTCTCTCCCCCTTCTCTCTCTCCCCCCCTTATCTCTCTCCCCCTCTCTCTCTCTCTCTCTCTCTCTCTCTCTCAGGTACAGCCTCCTCACCTCAGGCAGGGGGCCTCTCTTTTCCGAAAAGGCAAATTATTCAGGTTCCTTTCAAAATTCAATAAGTGTCTCCCTCATATTATGCAGAGCAGCACGTCACTCCTGACTCTAATCTCTGATCATATCAGCCGCTGGAGGGCCAGCTGTGACAGGCCAGCTGTGACAGGCCAGTTCCGACCCATTTCAGTTGACACTTTTAGATAAGAGGTTTAAAAGCAAAAGTAAACAAAACCAACAAAACAGTTGTAGTAGTTTTAGAGAGATTGATACAATTACATAATAGTTATCTGTAGATTCGGATTCTGAGATGGTCCTGTCTATGTCCTGGTCTTGTCTGGTGCGGCAGCGATGGTCCTGTCTATGTCCTGGTTTTGTCCGGTGCACAAATGGTTCTGTCTATGTCCAGGTCCATGTCCTGGTCTTGTCCGGTGCAGAGATGGTTCTGTCTATGTCCTGGTCTTGTCCGGTGCAGAGATGGACCTGTCTATATCCTGGTTAGGTCCAGTATGACGGCCCTAATAACAAAAACAAACGCCCCGGTGTGGAGCTAGCCGTGCCGCGGTGTGAGGACTTTAATGAGGAACATGTGGAGCTGCCCAGACACACAGGCAGAAGAAACCCTATCCCCCACTCTCTTTCTTTCTCCTCTCCATCTCTCTCTCTTTCTTCCTCCTTTTTCTCTCCCACTCTCCTTCTCTCCTCGCCACCTCTGGCGTAGTTAGCTGCCTTCTTCATACTTGCTCATACAGTGTAAGTCACATTTGAACGGTTTCTTACATGTTCTGCTCTAGGTATCAGACTCGCAGCTTTATCACTGCTGTGAGTTCAGATTTCTGAATTCGCTCATCTCGCTCTCTTGGACTTCCCTGCCTCTCACAGGCATTCTTCCTTTCACTTCCTATCACTTCACCCCCCGACCTGTTCTCTCACTCTCTTTCTCAAGCATCCACCTTCCTTTCTTCCCTTCTCCTCTCCTATAGTAACACCCTACGAGATCCTTAAAAAAAAATACGTCTCACACTCTTTTACTCCCTCCACCTCTGAGACCAGCCGCCTGCTGCATGAGACACGCTCCTAATAATACCAGACTGACCTCATTCTTCTAACAGAACAGAGCGAGGGATCCAGAGTCAGGAGAAACGTGGACCTTCAGTCTTGCTACCTCCTACCTGAAACAGCCCTAGTAACAGTGGCAAGTCGTGACTGTTGGAGCTAGGCCTTCAGCGGGACCAAAGATCTCAAAACATCGAACACAACAATCAGGAAGTTAACATAAATGCACCCCGAGTTATATATTGAGTTATATATTATATATATATTGCAGTGGGACCATTCAGCTCAGGAAACAAAATGGGGTTTCAAGATATTGGCCGGGTTTCCCGATAAAGAACCTTCTTAAGAAAGCCTACTTAAGCAACCCTTTGTATGGGAGTTAAGAGGTACTTTGGAGTTAAGTGCTTCTTAACTCGTTCGGGAAACCCGGCCATTATTGTTATCAGGACGATGGGAGGCCCATCTGTGGATGACCCCATGATGAGGAAGTAGCGATGGATGATGGTATTCTGAGGAAGGTGGTAGATAAAGGAGCAATACCTGGTTTCAAGGCCGATAGAGGCCACGTATCTATACTACCACTGAGCCTACAGAGAATGACACGCTTGGCGCGCTAGCTAGTTAGACTGTGATGACACAGGCTCAGAAAGACTTGGAAATGGTGAATTGGCCTTTGTAAATGAAGATGTGACAGGCTAAAGGCCGTTTCAGACGGGGAGCGATATCGGTTATGTATTTAATAATTGTGTTAATTAGTTTTAAAAGAAAAGAAAAAGGATTTTTTTTTTTTTTTTTTTAAGAATTTGAGAAGAGTTGGGCTGGCCAATCAGGGGGGGCACTTGACACTGCCCTGCCCCCCCAATAAAATCGCCCATGGCGGCCAGTTGTAGCTACACTGTTCTACCCAGAGACAGACAAATAAAAAATCCTGATTGGACCTTTTTTCTATTCTTTAAAATGAAGCCTTTACTTTCCAAAACAACGTAAATCACAATGATTAAATTATAACTGAACCAGTAAATTATAACTGTAACTGAAAATATACTTTCACTTCATTAAAAATAATACATTGTAATAGATTTTTTTAATGTAATTTTTTATCTTATTTTATCATTTTCTTCCCTGAGGGCTGCGAGGGTGTGGGCCAGCAGTACACGCTTCCCCACTCCTCTCCATCCTCCCTCATCCTATTGTCAAGTGTGGAATATGCATAATTTGCTGGGTCATGCAATGCAATATACTTAGGAGGAAGGAGGGAAGAAAGGGGTCTTTCTCCACCCATCAAACTCGACAGAGCGTCTGTGGGCGGAGGGGGGGGGGGACGGGGGGATTCTCTTTCATGTGGAAAACCCATCCTGTCCATCCACCTGTATGAGGTAGCTAGTGGTCTGCTTCACTGCGCTGACTCTGAATGGTGCCAAAGACCCATCAGCTCCTCAATGGACAAAAGACTTTAATTAATCTGGAGAGACTAATCTCTGTTCGGGATGGACAACATCAGAGACATGTTATCATCCACAACATGCACTGCTTAGCATAGGCTAAAAAAGTCATAGATGGGAAAAGTGGGAAGCAAAAAACGTTTAGGTTTCTGACGGTTAGCTTTTTTGATGCTAGTGTTGCATTGCTGGTGTTTTCCGCAGACATCGCAAAAGATACTGTATCTGACTTTGACCAGTGAAAACAAGTAATCGGCTTTTTCTGTCTTTCAGGAGATGTTGTCCATGGATTCTGATGATTCTTTCACTCACAGGTGAGACTTCCAGAGAGTTGTTTCGTTTGTTTGAGTTAGAGTGTTAACTTTCCATTACAATATAATCCTTCTACACATAGATTTATCTCAGTGTTTTACTGCAACATTTAATGTCAACCCTGTATCTGAAGATTCATGTTCTAATCACTCTGTGCAAAAAAACAAACATTTAATCATCAACCAAACCAGAGTCCAGAATAAGCTGATCTCCTTTAGTAAGGTAGGCCTCTGGGGGGGGGGGGGGGTAGCCCAGTAAGGTAGGCCTCTGGGGGTGATGTGGCCCAGTAAGGTACGGTAGCCCTTTGGGAAGATGTAGCCCAGTGAGGTAGCCCTCTGGGGGGGTTTAGCCCAGTAAGGTAGCCCTCTGGGGGGTATAGCCCAGTAAGGTAGCCCTCTGGGGGGATGGAGCCCCAGTGTGTTAGCCATTTGGGGGGGGGGGGGGGGGGGTGTAGCCCAGTGATGTAGCCCTTTGGGGGGGTGTAGCCCAGTGATGTAGCCCTCTGGGGGGATGGAGCCCCAGTGTGTTAGCCATTTGGGGGGGGGGGGGGGGGGTGTAGCCCAGTGATGTAGCCCTTTGGGGGGGTGTAGCCCAGTGATGTAGCCCTTTGGGTGGGGGGTGTAGCCCAGTGAGATAGCCCTCTGGGGGGATGGAGCCCCAGTGCGGTAGCCCCGTAGATCGATGTAGCCCCAGTACGGTAGCCCTCTGGGGGGGTGTAGCCCCAGTACGGTAGCCCTCTGGGGGGGTGTAGCCCCAGTACGGTAGCCCTCTGGGGGGGTGTAGCCCCAGTACGGTAGCCCTCTGGGGGGTGTAGCCCCAGTACGGTAGCCCTCTGGGGGGTGTAGCCCCAGTACGGTAGCCCTCTGGGGGGGTGTAGCCCCAGTACGGTAGGCCTCTGGGGGGGTGTAGCCCCAGTACGGTAGCCCTCTGGGGGGACGGAGCTGGCACACTGGCCCCTCTGTGACAGAGGAGGCCCTCTGGCAGGACAGAACAATCCCTACGTTCCACTTGGCTGGAGCTGTCTTAGTTTCTTCCTCCACTATATACATCACCCCCCCCCCCCATGAACATGGCTGGGGCTCTAGGGAGGGGGGGGGGGGCTGACACAGCACCTGAATCACAGCACTGTGCAGCTGGAGGAGCCAGCATGTGTATAGAGGAACCAGTGATCCCATACCTTCCAGGGTTCACTTCACTCTAATAAAGTCAAAGGGAGGTATGTGTATAGGCAGACCAGCCAAAATGTTCAGTATTGTACCAGAGAAATGGCAGATTTAACCCGATGATGGGTTCAGGCCGTATGCTGAATTTGATTGGTTGATTTTCTTTAGACTAATATTTGATACAGTCATTGGTTGGATGCATTAAGATTCTTCATTCAAATGACACCAGAAAAGCATAGTGTTTCAGGCAAAGAGGCAGTATAGGCTCTGTGTGTGTGTGTGTGTGTGTGTGTGTGTGTGTGTGTGTGTGTGTGTGTGTGTGTGTGTGTGTGTGTGTGTGTGTGAATCCCCTGCTTGCCTGCAGCCCTGCCCTGCCTCACAGCTGTGCAAATGAAAGACGGAGTGTCGTTCAAGTCGAGAGATGGAAAGTTGGCCACAAAGGGAAAAAGAGTAACATACAAGTTGCTAACCAAAAATGTAATGGAAAAAAAACATCAGCTGAGAGGCTTAGAGAAAATAATTCATGGAAAGACTTGTGAAAGTTTTAAACAATGACAATATATCCTTTTGGAGTTACAATCCAGGGTGCCGAAATAATTCCTGAACATTTAAGTGCAAGTGATTTTTTGGGGGTGATGTTAAGGTTTGTTTGATAGTTATATCAAGACTGTCTCTCATACGTTTTTTAACATTTGCTCACATTTCTAAAACTAGTATTTAGTTTATTCCTTATAATGTCACTTTCCCACTTAACAACAGCCCTACACCATTTATCAAAGCTAGGTCAGTGGTCTTATACAAACCCCTTGGTCTTGGCCAGTCTAGACATAGACAGGACAAGGTTTGGCCGTAGGATGTTTCTGTTGTTGTGAGTGAGAGAGAAGTAGCCTCTCTCCTCCATCCATCCATCCATCCATCCATCCATCCATCCATCCATCCATCCATCCATCCATCCATCCATCCATCCGCTCAGCTCATCTCTCCATTTAAAAGTTTGGTCCTCCGCTGCTTTATCGCTCTGCCTCCATCATGATAGAGAAACACGTTCCTACCCCCCCCCCCCTTCCACGACTGCCACAAACCGCACAAGCGGTTAACGAATAATTAGTCTTTCATTGGCCGGCAACCACCTCGGAGCCCCGCCCGGTCCGTCAGACCCCTCCCCTAGGCGCCGCCCCGCCTAGCATGGGCCCCGCCGGCCCGGGCCCCCCTTCCCCTTTCAATGACAGCACTTGGGGAAAGCAGGAGACGAGTTTTGCTCTGAATTTCTCGCAGCTCCAGGGTCGATGAGAAGCAGTGGAGGATCTCCCGTCTAACTGGATGGATTGGCATGGGGAGAAGCGGACCTCAAACCTTGGCTAAGCGGCAGCTTTGGAACTGGATAACACTGACGATGGTTTTACTTTCTCTGCTGCTCCGACCAGGTAAAGTATGGTGCTCGGATCCGTGTCTCTGCATGCAAAACACTTTTCCCAACGCACCCTGGAATGGTGGTGTTGATGGAAAACTTTTTTCGGGGGGGTTTGGAGAGTTAGTTTAATGCTTATACCGTGGGACTTGTCCAAATATGTTCACGGTGATTAAAATGTAGGTTGTACAAAAATAACGCGTTGTCAAAAAAAACATGTAGGCTATTAGTTATTGAGAAGTATTGAGGTTTGTTCTTAAAAAGTTGAACGTTAGTGGAGACTTTCGGAAACACTCGGAGACACTCGGAGACACTCGGAGACACAGTGCTGGCTAGCCTGCTCTCGGCTAGCAGCTCTCTGGGCGAACTTTTCTCAAGCTCGCCCAAAGCTGCCAGCTAAAACAACATCTCTTTTTCTTTCCGAGAAGTATAACGTTGACCTCACTGTATCCTACCAAGCCTCACTCTTAGTAAGCTAAGAAGTAGTCTGAGTTAGTCTGGCTAACCTCGCTAGCATAGCTTCCTCTTAGCCCCGGCTAGCTAGCTGCTAACCTAACACACGGACATTTGTTGCAGGTTAAGTTTTAGTCGCAATGCAAATGAGCCGCGTTCAACTTATGTTGTCGTTTTCTAGACACGATAATTATTTACTTGGTGAGAAATAACCGTGTGTTGCTTTTCTTTGTGAGTTATTATTCGACGGGGGTTTTGTGTAATTCATGCTTGATTTGCTGCCACCACGCACGGGTCTGCATGGCCTCCTAGAGGGTCTTAACTTTTAAAAAGCTGTAGCAAGTTGAAGAGAAAGTGTCTGATAATCTATTTTTACACTGTAGCCTAAATATGATTTAATTGGAGTTTAATTTCAGATTCAGTTCTTTATCAGATGCAAACCTACAGTGTACAATCACAAGCATTTCACTGATTGCACACTGTACGTTTGCATGTGACACTGTGTGTCTGCATTTAGCAAGTCTTTAAAGTAGCCAGAAACACAGCATTACAAGCAGATTGTTGTCTAAATATGATTTAATTGGAGTTTAATTTCAGATTCACTTCTTTATTTGTCACATGCAAACGTACAGTGTACAATCACAGAAGCATTTCACTGATTGCACACTGTACGTTTGCATGTGACACTGTGTGTGTCTGCATTTAGCAAGTCTTTAAAGTAGCCAGTAGTACAGCATTACAAGCAGATTGTCTAAATATCATTTCGTGGAGTTTGAAATCAGATTCAGATTTGTATTTGTCACATGCAAATGTACGGTGTACAATCACAGTGAAATGCGTCTGATTGTACGTTTGCATGTGACAAATACTACTTTAAAGACTTGCTAAATGCAGTCACACAGAGTCGCAAGGGAAGGGCTCTGAAAATGTTAGGCTGTGTCATATCAGTAACTTGCCAAAAAGGGTCGTGGATCTGATGAAGGACCCACTCCTCCCACCGATAACTTCAACCTCCCACGGGTAGACTGTTGTCTACACATGGGTGTAGTGGTAACTTGGCCCAAGGTATTTGAGTATGTTTTAAGTATACCTAACTTCTTCAATGTAAGCATACGCGCTAGACTAGGATTTCAGTTCTGGACATATCGATCTTGATGTTATATTTTGTTTTGTTCAGTATGTATTCTTTGCCAACTTTCTCCCCCCATGTTGAGTGTTGTTGTTGAGGGTGTCGCTGTAATCCCATAAGGAATGAATCTGGCTGGTAATTCAACCTATTGCGAATTTCGCAACAACAACAAAAAAGTTAAACACCCCAAAATGCATCCAGGCCAGCAGTCTTTCAAATTATCGTCACACATTTTTTTCCTCCTGGCTCTCACAATGATGTCTGTGACGGGCTACAAGTCCTTTATTGTGTGTTGCTGTTGTTGTTGATGGTTCAACAGCACTTTGAGATTGAAAAAGTACTTAATAAATAAAATGAATTGTTGTTATTATTATTATTATTATTATTATTATTAACAGGCAGTTATTGTGTGGAGCTCAGACGGTCAGACACATCTGTGCTTACGGTTCGGACTTGGGGAGGGAGGTGGAACTCCTAACTTGACCTCTTGCACCCCTGCTCACTGATTCTGAGGTGGAGTGACTTAAGCAGGCATTCATAAGCTGTCATGCATTCAGAATGCGGCCCACAGATTTATATTCAGTGTAGGCCACTGTGAGGAGAGCGGCAGTTGTGTTTAAAATGGCAACAGGTTTTCCTTAAAAAAAACAAGACAACCCTGGCTCTTGTTTTTCTGCACCTGGCTTCTCCAGACGCTGTTGACGGGGGTTGATGTTGGATGACATGAGCTAGGCGATTGTGTGAGAGAAGACTGTGTTTTTCTTACTCTTCAAACTTTATTACTCTCACGATGCTTGCGTTAAGAGAAGCAATAGCCCGGCAGCTCCTGCAGCTGTTGCTGCTCCATAGCTAGAGGGATGAGAAAGGCCCTCGGCATGCTGGGAGCTGCTAACTTCACTCCCAGACTGGGGGAGTCCACAGGTGCGGCGGCGGCTGGAGCTCAAATGATGTCATGCCAATCCAGCTGTCATTCGGCCAATCAAAATCGTCCAGCCTAAACGGCCGTGTCGAACGAACAAAGGACTCACCTGTCGTCAGCGCTGTCGCCGGCCCAGAAAGCGCTCGACTCGCAGATTTGGCCACGCGAAGCAATAACTTCACACAGGAAGTGCAGGATTTACCCAGCTCCTACACACTAGCTCCTACACACCAGCTCCTACACACTAGCTCCTACACACCAGCTCCTACACACTAGCTCCTACACACCAGCTCCTACACACTAGCTCCTACACACCAGCTCTTACACACTAGCTCCTACACACCAGCTCCTACACACTAGCTCCTACACACCAGCTCTTACACACCAGCTCCTACACACTAGCTCTTACACACTAGCTCCTACACACCAGCTCTTACACACCAGCTCCGACACACCAGCTCCTCTGACCAGATGGTCACGGGGCGGTGAACAAGCTGGGCTCTCTGTGTTGTGGTTTCCTGCTGAAAGCCAGACAGCCACAACCAGACCAGAACCATTCCTTATCAACCAGAACCAAACTGGTTCAGACCAGTCCAGTACCACACTGCTATAGACCAGAACCACCCCCAGCCAGACACAAACCATATAAGACGGGTAAGAACCACACCAGTTTAGCCCAGAACCATATATAGGCCTCGACCAGAACCATACCAGTTAAGACCAGAACCAAAATCATTCTGCTCTAGACCAAAACCATAGCAATCTAGACCAGAACCACACCAGCAGTACCATACACACTGGACCCATACTGCTACCTGAAAGAGCAGGCGCAACAGGGTGACATTTTAAAGTGAGCTATTTCGGGCTGTTTTTAGGACAATTTACTACAATTTACTATGTGACTCATATAACGTGACATTTTTGGTTGGCAGTGCCCCACCTTGGCCTCCCCTGGGCCGGCCCCCGCGCATAAACGAGGTACAGTTCGGTTTTTCTGTTAACGATTTACAACCTTTATAGAGGTTCTAGAAGCAGGTTTATAGAGGTTCTAGAAGCAGGTTTATAGAGGTTCTAGAAGCAGGTTTATAGAGGTTCTAGAAGCAGGTTTATAAAGGTTCTAGAAGCAGGTTTATAGAGGTTCTAGAAGCAGGTTTATAGAGGTTCTAGAAGCAGGTTCATAGAGGTTCTAGAAGCAGGTTCATAGAGGTTCTAGAAGCAGGTTTATAGAGGTTCTAGAAGCAGGTTTTAACCTTTATTGTTCACCAGAGCTTTTTTTGTTGTTTTTCCTGAGTACATTTTAGCTGTTGGTTTTTGGGCCAGTTTATTAGATATTCTATTAGCGACTATTTGAGCGTCCGGTAGTATGTTCATGGTCCAGGCTCTTCTGGACCCAGCCGTGGCCCCTGGCCCCCTGGCCATGCCATGTTAGGGCAGATTACTGCCCCAGCAACAGCCAAACCACATTCAACACCCCAAAGTAAACTACACAGGTTGGTTTCCTCCAGCAGCGAGACGCTGTTGTTTTTGTAACGGGCGGAGGGGGGGAAGGGCCTCTGAGGCTGGGTACGGTGCTGGGATAGCTGGGGTTTAATGGCCTCCTGTTCCAGGTAAACTTTGACGGTGGAAAACTTTGCCTGGACAGCTGTGTGTAGCTGGGGCCGCGCGTTTCGGTAAGAGTTACGAGGTGGGGGAGAGCGCGCCCGTCGGTTTCTGCCTGGCGAGTTGTACCTCAGTGCCGTGTTTGGTTTTCACGTTGTCATGGTTGTTCCGTAAACTCGAAAAACATCTGTAACTGTTTTCTCGCCTCTCGTTCTGTCAGCTCGCCCCTTTTAAGTCTGCGTTTGCTTAATAACCTGTGATAGAAGCGTCCCGGCTAACGCCAGCATTCTTCTCCTCCTCCCGCCCCCCCCCCCCCCACAGCTCACTGTCAGCAGTGTCGAATCCAGCGCTGCAATGCGGATTACGTGGCCTCGACGTCGCCCTCCAGTGGCCTCCAGGAGGAGCAAACCGACCTGGACTACTGCATCGCCCTGCGCGCCTACGCCATCTGCACGCGCCGCACGGCCCGCGGCTGCCGCGGCGACCTGGTCTACCACTCGGCCGTCTTCCGCATCAAGGAGCTGTTCTCCCAGCACAACTGCTCCTCGGACGGCCCCACCTCCTCCGGCAGGGCGCCGCCGGGCACGGCGCAGCCCGCCGTGTCCCGGCTGTGCGACTACGAGAGCCGGGCGCTGGCGGCGGGAGGCGGGCAGAAGAAGTACGCCCACTGCGGGCTGTTCGGCGACCCCCACCTGCGGACGTTCCGGGACGAGTTTCAGACCTGCAAGGTGGAGGGGGCGTGGCCACTAATAGACAACCGCTACCTGTCCGTGCAGGTGACCAACGTGCCCGTGGTCCTGGGGTCCAGCGCCACGGCGACCAGCAAGGTAGGCGGGGTCACCTCTGCGTCTTCACCTCTACTCTGCGTGTGTTGAAGTATTAGAATAGTTGCACTCTGGGTAACTATAGCTTCTTAGTATCATGACCCCTTGACCTTTTAGACGTTGATGCAGACCACATTAATAAGAGGAGAAAACTATATTCAAATACGATATTAATATTATATTTTATATAAGATTAATTAAGATACGATAAGATAAATACACTCGTTCAACATAGGAATCGAAAAAAAGAATTGTTTTGGTTCGAATTCAAGAACAGGAATTGGAAACCAGAATGGGAAAATGTCCAGTGATGTCCAGCCCTAGTCAGGGGTTAGGATCAGAACTAGTAGGTCTACCTGGTCCAGCCCTAGTCAGGGGTTAGGATCAGAACTAGTAGGCCTACCTGGTCCAGCCCTAGTCAGGGGTTAGGATCAGAACTAGTCAGGGGTTAGGATCAGAACTAGTAGGCCTACCTGGTCCAGCCCTAGTCAGGGGTTAGGATCAGAACTAGTAGGCCTACCTGGTCCAGACCTAGTCAGGGGTTAGGATCAGAACTAGAAGGTCTACCTGGTCCAGCCCTAGTCAGGGGTTAGGATCAGAACTAGAAGGCCTACCTGGTCCAGGCCTAGTCAGGGGTTAGGATCAGAACTAGAAGGCCTACCTGGTCCAGGCCTAGTCAGGGGTTAGGATCAGAACTAGTAGGCCTACCTGGTCATAAACCACTCAAGCAGATCATGCTCCCTACTCTCTGAATGGTTGTGGAGAGATAACACGGTCATGTTGTGACAGCTCAGACTTGAGTAGGTTGGAATGGCAACGCTATTATTGAGCCTGCCTACCTACACCTGTCGAATTATCCAAGACCTCCACAAGTGCAGCGTGCAGGGTTCAGGGTTCAGGGCTGGTGACGGTGACGGGCTGGTGACGGGCTGGTGACAACACCACTGGACCAAATCTGGCCTGGAGGTTTTGCATGAGGATAGTTCATGTTTGATGACAGAGGCAAATGAGTGCACGTTTGAGATCTAGTCTAGACCTACACCACACTACACACACACACACACACACGGCAGAGAAAGGTTCCAGCTAGGCTTCTAGTCTGTGGTGCATAAGAATCTCTTGCTGCCCCTGGCATCCCTTCATAGCCCCAACAGATTGTGTGTGTGTGTCTGTGTCTATGTTTGTGATTTCCTTTGTCATTGTGTGTGTGTGTGTGTGTGTGTGTGTGTGAGAGAGACTAACTGGTGTTAGATGTGGGACGTGGTTGTGTGTGTGTGTGCGTGCGTTTGACTAACTAGTGTTAGATGTGGGACGTGGTTGGTGTGTGTGTGTGTGTGTGTGTGTGTGTGTGTGAGAGAGTGTGTGTGTGAGAGTGTGTGTGTGAGAGTGTGTGGGGTGCTCCAGCGCTAGTCTAACACATGGCTGGTCATGTGTTAGTGATTAAGTCTCTCCTGCATGTTTCCCCTGACTCCCCTCTCTCTCTCTCTCTCTCCGTGTCCCTCACCTCTCTGGTCAGATAATTACACGGTCATCTCTGAGTCAACACACGGTGATTTGGACAAACTAAACACCTGGTAGGAAGAGCAGCGCCGTGGTCTCATTGATCTGGCTGTGGGGGAAAGTAGCCCGATCTCTAATCCCAGCTCCATCTTATCCCAGCTCCATCTTATCCTAGCTCCATCTTATCCTAGCTCCATCTTATCCTAGCTCCATCTTATCCCAGCTCCATCTTATCCTAGCTCCATCTTATCCTGGGAAATGTCTGAATTTTAACTACATCTTCTGTCGTTCCTTTATGTGATTTAAGTCATGCGGTGACGCATTCATGGCTTAGCGAATCACTCTGGAAGACGCGCTGGCTTCTAGAACGCCGTTATGTCGTTGTTTCGTTGGCTTCTAGAAGGCTGTGTTTTATACCGGTCTGTCTACAGGGGCGGCTTTAGCTCAGTTGTAGAGTGGGTCGTTCAATGATCGAAGGGTCAGCGGTTTGAATCCCAGCTCCGACTGTCCACATGTCGAAGTGTCCTTGAGCAAGACACCTAACCCCAAATTGCTCCCAATGAGCAGGTTGGCGCCTTGCATGGCAGCTACCGCCATTGGTGTGTGAATGTGTGTGTGAATGGGTGAATGAGAGGCCATTGTAAAGCGCTTCGAGTGCCGCTAAGGTGGAAAAGCGCTATATAAGTGCAGTCCATTTACCATCTACGGACTGCACTGGCCTACCTCATCTTCCATATGTATATCCAGAGACTGTGAACCTTCAAACACTCTTCAGACGTTGAGGTTTATTGGCAATAATAGCGCGAGCTTTTTACGAGCTCATACTGGGGAGGGTCCTCTCTCACATGGGTTTGGGGGAGAGGGTTCTGGGAAGCTTCACCGTGGGTTCCAGACGGCTGCAGCCCAGTGAGTGAACAGAGCTGGATGATGACTGGATGAGTGGCCTACGCGCCGGCGTCCAAACACTTCCTCACCACCCCCTACCTAGGCTGTCCAACCCCAACCCCAGCCCCGCCCCGGCCTCTCTGAGTCAAGGCTGGCTTCATCCGTCAGATCATCCAGAGATGGTCTGGCGTTTTGAGAGAGCCACCTCTCAGCCCCGCAGTGCTGGAAGGTTTGGCTGGGCCCAGTTCCCCGGGCCTGGTCCTGGGCCTGGTCCTGGTTCTCGTCTGGTCCCGGTCCTGGTCCTGGGTCCAGAGCCAGCGTGGCAGCGAGCCAGCCCGGTCAGCTCAAGCAGGCAGAGTGACCGCAGCAGTGACAGCTTCTTATCTGTGATTAATGGCGGTTTCGCGGGACTGACGGACTGTTTGATCCTGTCCTGCCGGGACCATCAGCGAGCTCCGGACCCATCTTTTACGCCATTAGCACGTATTTGCTTTAGATAATGTTAAGGGCATAGATAACGATGGAACGACCCCATCATGCATTAATAGCGCTTTTGACTGAGGTTGGTTATGTCAACAGGTCTCATATGTACTATGTACTATCCTGTGTGTACTCAGGTCCTCCGATTGTCCTTTTCTTATCTAATGAGTGTCGTTAGTCCTGTCCTCCATCCCCCTCGGCTGCATAATGGAGTAAGCCGCTCAAAACCGCGGAAGGTAAACCACAGAGGAAGATAATTTGAGTTTTATAACAGAAAAACAAAAAAAACAGCTCACAGAATACAGCGCCTGTTGTGTTGGGGGAAGGTAGTGCTCTGCTGACACCCTGTGGCTGAGGGTGGTACTGCGCCCGTCTGAGTGAGGGGCACGCTGGCCCGGGTAAAACTTCTCATTTCATCAGCGTAGCTTCGGCCAGCTGAAAGTAAGCCGGGCAACTTTTTATATCAAGTGACCGCTACATTTCAACAAAACAATTTCAACATGATTTCCCCCCCCCCCCCCCCCCACCACACTCCTCTCTCTCCCCACATCTGTAGCTGCACCTCAAGATTCAAGATCAGTTTTATTCAATCAATCAATCAATCAATCAAAGCTTTATTTGTATAGCGCATTTCATACCCAGAGGCAACACAATGCGCTTTACAGAGAACAAGGGAGGTGGGCATACGACCCACTCTCTACATATTCCAGAGGGAAGCAAAAAAACAGTTATCACCTGGGGGACAGTTATTGCCCATGTATACGGTTTACACACACTAGGAATTTGCTTATGGTAAAGATGCATACGGTGATTAGACGACAATAGACAGGGTGCAGGACCGGACAGTTCAAATACAAAATCCGAAATCAAATCAAAGATTCAGTGGCCTCGTTTTCACTCTAACCCCCTTCCTCCCTCAGATCACGGTGATCTTCAAGTCGTACCAGGGCTGCACGGAGCAGAAGGTGTACCAGGCCACGACCGAGGACCTGCCCTCCGCCTTCCAGGACGGCAGCCGCAGCGGCGGCGAGGGCGCCAGCCTCCTGATCCTGGAGCGCCCGGGCCAGGCGGGCCGGCAGGTGCGCATCCAGGCGCGCCACATCGGCACGTCCATCATCGTGCGGCGCGTCGGCCGCTACCTGACCTTCGCCATCCGCGTGCCCGAGGACACGCTGGACTTCTCCGAGGAGGAGGGCGGCGGCCTGCAGCTGTGCCTGCACGGCTGCCCGCGCAACGAGCTCATCAAGGAGCACACGCTGGGGCGTCCGGGGGCGGGGGCGGGCGCGGTCCAGAGGGGGTCAGGCGGGGAGCTGCCCCCTCTCCTGCCCCCCCACCAGAGCTACACGGTGGAGCGGGCCACGGCGCGCTGCCGCCAGACGCTGCAGGTGGAGGACGTCTACTTCCAGTCGTGCGTGTTTGACCTCCTGACCACGGGCGACCCCGAGTTCTCCCTGGCCGCCCACGGCGCTCTGGAGGACCTGAAAGCGCTGCCGCCCTCCAGACTGAGGCAGAACCCCCCCCTCAACCCCCCCTGGACGCTGCACCCCGCCAACGCGGGCGCCGCCACCACCGCCGCCGCACACACACTCACACTCCCCTTCCTCCTCCTCCTCACCCTGCTGCTGTCGTGAGCGGGGGGGAGGAAGAGAGCGGACGAGGCGTCGGCGTGGCGAGGGGGCGGCACCAGAACCGAGAGGTCGGGCGGCGTCTGGTTTGTCGTCTCTCGCGTCCGTCGCTCGCTAAAACCATGTGAAGGACACAGCACATACACAAACACACACACTTAGAAGATCCAGCACACACACACACACACACACACTCCGTGGCCGCCAGCTTCTGCTCCCCCCACCTGTGCGAAGCCCCTCCATCTTGTGCGGTCCGGTCCGCGAGGGGTTAAAACTCCGCTTGGCGCTCGCTCCGTTTCCACCCCCGTTTGAATCAAAACTAACAACACGGAACTCTTTGAAATGTGAAAATTATAACATGATTGTTGTCGTCTGCTCCGGTACGAGGCAGCTTGTATGACCTTTTGTAAATAATAATAGCTCCTGGTACCTGAATATTGTGGTCTGTCGTGACACAGAGACCTGGATGGACAGTTAAGACTAAATACTTTTATGGTATTATCGTTTTTTTGGCACTTAAGTGGTTTAAACACTCCACATTCAGACTTCTCCTCGTCATATTTACAGAAAAAAACAAGTTTCTACTCCACGGGATCCAACAACTGACCAGAAATACTACCTATCTCATAAGGTATACCTATCCATTTCAAGGTGTATTTCATAGTATACCAACTTTACATGTCCATGTAAAGGTATAAAATGTAGTATACCTTCATCCAAAGGTATGTAACATAATTACATAAATACCTTTTCCTGTTAAGGTATATTTCGTAGTGTACCTGTCCA